>NW_026606250.1:930000-1265000 GCF_029834395.1 Sorex fumeus
AGCCCGGCAGGGGTGAGGAGCTGGGCTCCCCTAGGCTGGAGAACAGGCACACAAATCACTCCGTCACACATTAGCCGAGCCCCCCCGAAGTTTAAAAGGACATTATTTATTGTAATTTATGGAAATGTATTAGAGAATTTCCTGATGTAACTGAAAAGGTCTAAATTATATTCAAAGGAGAATATTTAATGACACGGTGGAAGGTGCTATATTTGAGAGCCATTTGTTAAAGTGCTCCCAATTTTGACAAACATTTGTAGAAGTGATTTTATTTTTTACCTTAAGGGAACAGGAGTAAGATCTGGGTGAGTCGGCGGAGCACTCGCCGCCGACACGGGAGACGGAGCTGGCGGCCGACACTCGCTCGCTCCTCGCACGCAGCAGGAACCTGGTTCACAGCTATCAGGCTCGTTTCTCTAAAACCAATAAAGAATTTTGCATCAGGAATTTCATTACGACTTTAAGTTAAGCAGATGGTAAAAGACTCTCACTAAAGCTGATTCATCTAATAAGAACCGTAGCATAATTTAATCTCATTTTATAAAATCATATTGCAAATAGAGTAACTGCAAGACACACACGTGTCCTGATCTACACACCAGTAATACAAAACATGTGTCATGTACAGCTGTCTATGTGCACATATATAGCACATGCTTACACACGGTACCTACAGCTCATGAATCACACAGTCCACACTGCACATGTACAGACATATATGCACAACATAAAGCACATGTGGTTTGTGGACATGGGCACGAGTGCATGCATCTGAATTACAGCACACGAAGAGCTCATGGACCTACGCTGTCATACGTGTACAGAGCACACATCCAGATGGAGGAGTCCAGTGCTTACATATGTCACTGGAGATACAGCACATCTACACGCATAACATTAGCAGCACAAGAACACATCACACACGACGCACACATGTATTGTTCGTAAGGTGCACGCACACAGACACACAGACACACTCAGACACACAGACACACACAGACACACACAGGACAGTCCCTGCATCCCTCATGTCCATCGGGATCCTGCAGGTTTCAACCTCCCAGGCAGGACGCCTGGGTCCGAGAGACCCTCTCAGGGGCCAGCCCTCCTCCTGGTTCAGCCCACCTTCCCGACCCCGCCCATCCCCGGCCCCGCCCACAGAGACCACACCCACCTCCCGGCCCCGCCCACAAACGACCACACCCGGCCCCGCCCACCCTGGCCCCGCCCACCTCCCTAGCGCCACCGACCCCGCCCACAGCTGCCCGACCCCGCCCACACCAGGTGGCCCCGCCCCCATGCTCACGACCCCACCTACTGCTTCAAGATACGCCCACACTCGAGTGACCCCGCCCCGCGCGGACCCGTCCCTGCCCACCGCCCGCCCACGCCCACACTCACGTGACCCCTTGGGCTCCTGGCCCCGCCCACCTGCCCCACCCGCTCGCGCCGTCCCCTCCCGCGGGCGGTGCCCCCAGCGTCTGTCCGTCCTGTCTGGTCTGTGCAGGCGCCAGGTGCCCAGGGCCCTTCTGGGCGAGGCCGGAGCTTCGTCCACGCGGGCTGCGTGAGGCCGCGGCGGCTGCCCCACACCCCTGCTCGTGGGCTGGGGACACGGCAAGGGGACCCGCCCCTCCGCGCCGCACCTGCCAGGAGGCCTGCAGGGCCTCCCCGGGGATGAGGACTGGGACCCGGTCAGTGGGGGTCAGTGTCTGCGGGGGACTGCGGGGAGGGGCTGCCGGCTTTCTCCCTCCCCGCAGGCCGTGTCCGGCCCCTGCAGGCGGCTCTCCCCACGCCCGGGACTGCCCCACGCGTGGCTTTTCTTCTGCTCCTGCTCGGGCCACATCTGGCCTGCTCAGGGCTCGCTCTGGGGTCACTGTGGGCCGCTGGGTCGCAGGGTCCTGACCCGCGACTGTCTCTCCAGCCCTTGGTCCCGGCCTTTAACTAGTCTCAAGGCCCCAGCCCCAGCCCCTCCCCCAGGCCAGGCCAGCACTGTCCAGCAGGTTCCAGAAGCCTCGCGCTGTAGGAAGGGTGGCCCGTGAAGGGGGCGTCGAGGAACAGACCCAGGGCCCTGGTGCCGAGCCCCAGCGAGAGTGAGACAGAGCCCTCGTGCCAACCCCGTCCTCAGCGGGACCAGGTGTTCCTCACGGCTGTCACTGTGCGGGCCAGGACGGGCAAGAGGGTCGAGGTGAACCGGCTCATTTGGAACCTGCGTGTCTTTGGCAAGTGGAGAGCGATGACCACGGGGGCTAGGAAATGGGTGTGGCGCCCTCACGGGGCTCGTCAGCGTCTTTCCAGAGGGACTGAGCCCCCAGCTCCAGCCCTGGCCGCGTGGGGAGAGCCCCGTGCCCTGGGAGTATGTGGTCCAGGGCCCCACCCGAACTGGGCGCCCCCTCTCCCCACCCTGGAGGCTGGTGTGGCCCCAGGCCAGGCTGGTTGGCCTCAGAGTCCCTCCAAGCCCGCACCTTAGGGAAGCACCATGCGGCAGGAAGGCCCAGTCAGGAGGCTGAGCGTTGGCAGCGGGTACTGGGTGCCCTACCCAGGCCCGTCCAGAGCGGTTCCCCCTGCCCGGTGCGACCAGCCAGGGTGATGTTCCCAGAGGCAGGAGCCGCCCGAGGACACTGGCCACACAGTCCGGGTGCTGGTGATCTCGGGGCACCAGCTGTCCCCGGGAAAGAAGGGAGCGCCCACCTGCCTTCTGCTTCCAGGAGACTCAGGAAGCCACAGGCTGACCCAGAAAACAGGCAGATCTCAGAGCTGGGGCAACAGGCCCCAGCAGACGCGGGAGGCTCGGCCGGGCGCCGCCGCAGAGAGACGCGGGGACTCGGGCGTGCGTGAACGTGGCTCACACTGAAGCGGAACAGACCCACTTAAAATTCAAAGGATTCTTCTAGGAGGCAGCCCGGGTGCGAGATGAAGGGAGCGAAGGAGGATGAGCCCACCAGTTTGACATCTAACTGAGGATTTCTGGACGGGAGGAAAGGGGAGTGGAGACGCCAAAGGGGAATGAAATCAGTGGAAATTTCCTGGGCTGCAGAATGTGGTCTCAGAGCTGGGAGGAGGAGGGAGAGTTCCTCTAAGTGGAGGTGAGCAGGGAAGGGGCCGTCCACGTGCCCACTGAGATCTCAGAGCCCCGGCACTGCACGCAGTGGGGCCCTGGGAGAGGGAGGGAGAGAGAGGGAGGGGGAGAGAGAGGGAAAGAGGGAGAGGGAGAGAGGGAGAGGGAGGAAGAGAGAGAGAGAGAGAGGAAGAGAGAGGGAGAAACAGACAGGGGGAGAGAGAGAGGAAGGGAGGGAGAGGGAAAGAGGGAGAGGGAGAGAGGGAGAGGGAGGGAGAGAGAGAGGAAGAGAGAGGGAGAAACAGACAGAGGGGGAGAGAGAGGAAGGGAGGGAGAGGGAAAGAGGGAGAGGGAGAGAGGGAGAGGGAGGGAGAGAGAGAGAGGAAGAGAGAGGGAGAAACAGACAGGGGGAGAGAGAGAGGAAGGGAGGGAGAGGGAAAGAGGGAGAGGGAGAGGGAGGGAGAGAGAGGGAGGGGGAGAGAGAGGGAAAGAGGGAGAGAGGGAGAGGGAGGGAGAGAGAGAGAGGAAGAGAGAGGGAGAAACAGACAGAGGGGGAGAGAGAGAGGAAGGGAGAGAGAGGGAAAGAGGGAGAGGGAGAGAGGGAGAGGGAGGGAGAGAGAGAGAGGAAGAGAGAGGGAGAAACAGACAGAGGGGGGGAGAGAGGGGTAGATGGAGAGGCAGAGGGAGAGAGGAAGAGAGAAAGAGAAAGGGAGGATGAGGGAGGGAGAGGGAGAGAGAGGGAGAAAGAGAGGGGAAGAGAGAGGAAGGGAGGGAGAGAGCGAGGGAGAGGGAGGGAGGGAGGGAGGAAGGGAGAGACCTGTCTCCGCCAGGAAACAGGATCCTGACTAGTACTTGATTCCACATCACCAATATCAGATACCGGCAGACAAAGGAGGCGTTTCTCGCTCCCGGGCGCTGGTTTGCAGACGGTTCCGAGCCTGCCTCCGGGAGCCCGGGTGGGGACGCTGCCCTCTCAGCTCGGCACTGACTCGGAAGCTTGCCTTTCGAGGCTCCTCTGGGAGCACGGGGCACGGCCCCGGGGACACCTCCGGGGCACCCAGCATTAGTACTTTTCCGCAGGATTCATCTGGCAGGACGAGTGCAAATGAGAAAGCAAAACCCTGTGTCGTCCTGCTCTCCCCCGAGAGTCCCAGCTCGACCCCCGCCGTCTAACTGACAGCTCGGGGTGCCGCGTCACACTCCCGCAGGCACGCAGCTGTGCCAAGCACCCTGTCCTCCGCCGGGAGCTCCCCGGCCCGCCCCGCGCCCTCGGCAGTTGGCTTGATTTTCTGCTAACAAGCTGCTTTTCTATTGCACTGCGCAAAGGATCTTGCAGTGAGTCCGTCCGTCCGTCCTGGTCATCGGCTGATGTTTGCAGCTGGACTAGAAGCATGGCCAGCCCACAGGGAGAGGAGATTAAAAAATCCGAGAAAGCGCCCGGATTCTCTCTCGACATAACTGTCTGTGTTTGCAGGGGCTCAGTCTTGCCGGGCTTCTGGGGGGCGGTGGGGGTACCCCCCAACCCCGCGCTCTCTGCCACCCGCCCGTAGGTGGCGCTGCTGCCCCGCGCTCCTGGCCCGGCGGGCGGGGCGGTAATTAGCGGGGAGGCAGGAGGGGTGGGTGCAGACCCCCTCCCACACAGCCCCGATCTCTGTCTTCCCACCTTCCCGCCTGTAAACCTCAGATAACTTTGTGATCCGCTGTTCTTCAGAAGGAAAAAAAGAAAAGATTATATTCGACCATCTTCTTTGAAATCTTTAGAATTCCTTCCTTTGAAAATGCGTCTTTGAGAATTTCCAACGAGGCGCACCCAGACGGTATCTTTCTGCAGAGAAGAAACAATCTAGATTTCAGCTTAGTAGTTTTTTTTTTTTATTCTTGCCCTAAAAACAAACAAACACTCCCAGCCATCTCTCGGGAGGGAGGGGCTGCGCCGGCTCCGGATGGTTCTGTCCTGCCTTTGGCTCTGGACCCTTCGCGCCCAGGGCTGATGCCGCAGGAAGGGATGCCTGGCAGATTCGGGCCGGGTCTGGGGGATGAGCAGGCCCCAGGGGCTGGCGAGGGTGCGTGCGTGTGTGTGTGTGTGTGTGTGTGTGTGTGTGTGTGGTGGCATGCGTTGCCTCGGTGCCTGCTGGGCAGGGCTGGGCCAGGCGATTCCTGGCTGTGGCAGGACAGGGGTGGGCAGGGGCTTGCAGCCGGGATGGACATGTGAGGCGACAGAGCCGACGTGTGTGCCCCAGGCTGCCTTGAGCTTGCAGCGAGCAGCCAGCACAGGCGGGGCTGCTGGGTGCTGGCGGGCAGCTCAGAGCTCTGATGAGCCCGTCCCCCTGTGGGGCCAGCCTTGGGCCCGACAGGGGTCAGCAGTCCACACTCGCTGCTGCTCTTGGAGGCCTCCTCTGAGCAACAAGATGCGCTCTGGGTCGTCCCAGCACCAAGGGGTCACAGCGACCCCGCAGGTGCCCTGCCCGGCAGACTCTGAGTCTTTCTGGAGTAATAGGACCCTGGGGTGGGTGCCCTGCGGACTGGCCTCTCCTGAGGCCCCCACAGGCCCCCATAGCTTCCCCCCCTCCCTCGCTATCCCCGCTCGAGGCCCTGGGGTGCTGAACCGGGGGGGGGGGGAGGCTGGGCTCACCGCTCAGGAGCCGCTTCTCTCCGTGAGCTGCTCCTTGGACAGAAACTCCAGCCGCTTGCGGTCCCTGGGCAAAACGTGCTCAGGGCTCGCCCGGCACACTCTCTGGGTACAGAAGAACCCCTCGGAGTTCCTAGCAGTGCTGGAGGGGGGCGCTGCGGAGGCCAGGGGGGTCCCTGCATGTGATGGGAGGTGCAGAGCTGTGTGGGACGGAGGGAGGGAGGGAGGGAGGGCGAGCGCTGGACTCGGGGCTGAAGCTTTCTGAGTGCTGGGTCTCAGCCAGAGGAAACACCAGGTCAGTGGGCACGAGGCCCGCCAGGACGTTGCGTGTGTGTGTTTCTGTGCACTGCGTGTAGGTACAGGTGTGTGTGTGTGAACATGCAAGTACACACGCGGGCATCAATAGCTGCGGGCATGCATGCACATGTGTGTGATGAGTGGGTGCATGTGCGCATGCATGTAAATGTGTGTGCACGGACGTGTGTGTTTGAATGCTTATGTGCACAAGTGCCTGTAAGTGTTCATGTGCCTGTGTGTGTGTGAACATTCTGCACAGGTAAATGCATGTGTGCGTGAGTATGCACATGTGCATATAGTGTGTTCTCATGTATGAATGCGATTTGTGTGCATACATTTGTGTGTATCCCATCTACATATGTAAGTGCGTGAGTGCGCCTGTGTATGCATATACACATGCACCAGCGTGTACATGTGCGTGTAGCTGCATGTGTCTATGTGTGTGCCCATGTGACATGTGTCTGCTTGTGTGGACATGCATGTGTGCCTTCTCTGTGCACGTGTGTGCATGCATGTGTGCCTTCCATGTACATGTGCGCGTGTGTGCGTGTATATGTGCATGCCTCTGCATGTGCGCCCTCGTCTGTGCGTGTGTCTGCATGTGTACTCTGTGTGTGTGTCTTCTGTGTGTCTGTGTATCTTCTATGTGCACATAGATATGTGCATGCATCTGCATGTGTGCCTTCTGTGTGTCTGTGTGTACATGTGTGCTTTCTGTGTGTGAATACACACAAGTGTACATGCATCTGCATGTGTGCCTTCTGCATGCATACACATGTGTGCCTTCTTTGTGTGCACCCGCAGGAGCAGTGGGAACAGAGCACGTGTTTCTGCAAGACTCACGCCCATCTCGCCCCTCTGCCCTCATGTGGGGTCCTCTCTTTACTCCTGCCTGGTCCCATATGCTCATCTCAACACACGTGTGCGGGGCCTCTTGGCAAGACTGAACAGACACACAGGCAGGGTGGCCAGCCTGCAGTGGGGTCTCTGCCCCCAGGGCGCCACCCCTGGGCTGGACCAGCTGCTCACACCCTGGGGTCCACTCCCGTGGCCAGCGGCCTGGAGCCCTCCCCTTCCTCCCTGGGCAGGACCTGGCCTCCCCCTGATGCAGTGGCCCCTGTGGGGACCTGGGATGGCAGCTGCCCTCCCCAGAGCCCACGCCGTGGGGCCGTCCTCCCAGTCGTAATGGAAGTGGCGCCCCTGCTCAGAGGGCGGGTGTCTGTCTGTCCCCCTCTCCTGGGTGTGCGTGTGTGTGTCTGGGGCCTGTGGGAAGGGCCGGAGGGTCAGGGTTGCCCCAGCCAGCGCCTGCAGGGTGGGCAGAGGTGGCGAGTTCACGTGGGTCCATCCGCAACTAGTTGGTGCCTGCCTGGCCTCGTGATTTGGCAGATGTGACTCTGGCCGCGCAGGGGCTGTCCCCATCAGGTGCTGTCCCCACGCAGGCTTCACCAGTCATCTGAGCCTGTGCCCCGCCCCCAGTCCTGACACTGGCAGTGACCGTGCCTCTGGCACCCGGATTCCTTACAGCAGGTGCCGGGGCCTGCTTGCAGGTGCGGGCTGTTCTGTTACCTCAGCCTGATGGGACCGAGGAACGGGCGTTGGCCAGAAGGCGGCAGGAAAAGCGCCCCCCCCCCACCCCGGGCCTCTCTGACTGGAGAGGGGCGGAGAGAGAGGGCCTGGGTGCCTACAGCCCACCTTCCCCTGCCACGTTCCTCCTCGGGGTGTGGAGTCGGCCCGTCATGGGGCCGGGGGTCCTGGAAGAGCAGCAGGAGCGGCTCCGGGCAGGAAAGGGGCCAGGGGACAGGAAGGGGGCTCAGTTGTCCGGGGGCCCAGAGCTGTGCCTCGGTCGCTGAGGCTGCCCCAGCCCTGCCAGGCCACAGCCCTGCCCTTTGCCCCCTGGGCCTCAGCTCAGCAGGAAGAGAGGGGGCAGAGCAGTGCTCGCTCCGGGGTCCGGGTGCCCCTTCCCGCCCACCCCCTGCCTTCCCCGTCACAGCATCTGCCACTCCCGGCTTGGCCCTGCCGGCTCTCCTGCCGCCTGACTCTCCCGCGGGCGCTCACAGGTTCCCGTGTGCGGCTGGGCTCCTTCTGGGGTGTCTCAGCACCAGGGTCAGCGCCGGGCACTGAGCTGCCGGGAGAGCCTCAAACCTGCCTAAGGGCGTGGGGGAGGGGGGTCCTGCCGAGGGCTGGTCCTGAGGGTGCTGGAGCCTCTGCGCTCCGCTCCGTGTGGCCACAAAGGACCATCCGGGTCTGGGCCCGCGGCCTCATGTCACCAGCTTCCTGCTGCTGGGAATCTTCGAGGTGGCTGAGGACGGGGTCCGAGTGCCCCTCCCCCCGTCTCCGACTCCCTCCCTCCACTCCAGCGCCCAGAGCCCTGCCTGGCAATGCCGTGGGGCCAGGCCATCGTTTGAGTTGGCTGCGCGCTCAGGTTGGCAGGGTTCTGGGCGCTTGATGCCAGCGTTTCCAGCTGAGGAGGCAGCGGGGGCAGGCGTGCTGGCGCTGTGTTAGAAGCCCGGCCACGTCTGGCCGGTGCCCGCACGCAGCTGTGCCCGCTGCGTGGAGAAGAATCGGAGTTGGAGGCTCGGTGCTGTTTGAGCGCACAGATCAATCAATACGATGGCTACTCTTTCCAGAAGCTTCTTGCTGAAGTTTCATAATGGTGTGTTTCGCTGCACAGCTCCAAAGACAGTCTTCCGGGGAAAGAAGACAAACGGCTTCAAAGAAAGCGCCCCCCGCCCCCCTCGCCTCTCCTGCCCTGGAAAACACGACCAGATGGTGAAGAAGAATGACTCTGGCCCTGCCCGGGCCCCCGAGGAAAGCTCCGCTGCCTGATGTTTGCCCGGTGCGTTCGGCTGGCAGGCGCGGCTCCCGGGGCCTGGCCGAGGATGCTCCCCACGCACGCCCGTGGGTCCCGGGACGTCTTTGCTGTGTGCTGTCTCGCGGGGCTGGGGGTCCTGCTTCGTTATCAGGTGCTTCAGGGAGAGCCTGGAGGGAGCCAGAATGCTGACCACGTGGACCCCAGAATCTAAACCCGCCTCCAGGCCACAGCTGGCACCTGCCCGGCCACAGGGAGTTCAGGGCACAGGCAGAGCACGGGTGTGAGGGTGCTCTGTGCGGGTGTGTGCTGGGGTCTCGTGTTCCCCTGTCCCCTGCGGGGAAGCAGCACCCCAGACTCTGAGGCCGCTCCCCCGACCTTGCCACCGGCCATCACCCGTTAGCACCCAGGGCCTGGCTTCTGCCGTGTGCCTGGTGGGTGCTTCTCCGGTGCCCACTCTGGTATCAGCGCCGTGGTCCTCACTCGCTGAGGTCTCATGGTCTCTGCCCCCCCTCCCCCCGTCAGGGTTCCAGCGGGTGGCACAGAAGCGCTGTGGGTGGGGCCTTTGGGGTGCCTCCAAGCCAGGTAATGGGATCTGAGCTGTCTGCGGTGCCCACTCAGGTCAGGGGCTAAAGTTCTATGCTTAATCTTTTATTCAAGAACAAAAACGATGAAATTAAGACTTAACCACTTAATCACTTAACTTCCCGTTAGTCATCGATTTGCTCGAGCGGGCGCCAGTAACGTCTCCATTTGTCCCTGTCGCGTGCTAGTGTAGCCCAATGGCATCTGTTCGCTCCGGGAACATGAGGGCCTCAAACCGATTGTTCATGATCTTGACGAAGAAGTCTGACCATCTGGAAGGTGTGCGGCCACGTGGTCTTTTGACATCCTGTGGAATCCAGTCGGTAACAGCTCCAGTAACTACAACTGGTCTCATTCACCTGACCCTGAAATTAAGACATTTTCAAATAAATAAAGATTGCGAAATCTTACCATTCACAGACGCAGCAAGACGGGGTGACGAAAAGTTCTTAGCCCATAAGGAAGGAATAGCAGAGACCCGAGTCAGACGCTGACCCGGCTCAGCTCTAGAACCACACAGACCCCCGAGAACCGCCAGGAGCGACCCCCAAGCACAGAGCTAGGAACAAGCCCTGTGCACCACCCGTGTGCCTCCCTGCCCCCGCACCACGATATGGATCAAAACATCAATAGGGCTGTGGACAGCCAATGGTCGTTTGTCATAAAAATACTCTGTGGGGTCAGAGAGAACTCAGAGACTGATCCGCATTCTGGAACCACAGATGGTCCCCGAGTACAGCCATGCCCGGCCCTGAGCCAGGTGTGACCCCCCCCAAAAAAGAATCAGTGTGGTTGCTGCCTTAGGCAGAGAGTAAAGGGCAGAACCTCGTGGCCTGGAAGAGCCCAGGGGCGTGTGAACAGGATGCTGGGTGGCCCCACGCTGCTGTGCGGGAGCAGGAAGGGTGGGCTCGTTTCTGCTGACGCAAACGTGAGGCTCATCGTTTAAAACCGGCCCTTCAGGAGCTGCAGGTGGATGAGGGGTCCACACTCGCGCCAGGGGCCCACAGCGGGGAGAGAGAACAGACGCCGGCCAAGGCCCGTCTGCCTGGGATGCCCAGGAGAAGGGAAACCCCAGAGCCCCGAGCTGGGAAACGGACAGCACAGGGTGCTGTGAGGCGAGCGCGGGGTCCCAGGATCCCAGGGTGAAGCTACGCCGACGGGAAAGGCCAGGCGTGAGAGGCAGCGTTCACGCACCCCCGCGACACCTCTGCGGCCTGGATTCAACATTAGGCTGTTGTCGAAAGGAGAAAGCCTTGGGGCTGGAGCGATAGCACAGCGGGGAGGGCGTTTGCCTTGCAAGCGGCCAACACGGGTTCGATTCCCGGCATCCCCTAGGGTCCCCTGAGCAGCTCCAGGAGCAATTCCTGAGTGCAGAGCCAGGAGGAACCCCTGAGCATTGCCGGGTGTGACCCAAATTTAAAAAAGGAAAAAGCGTCTCTCGGGAAACAGGGTGAGTCGGGGGCCTTGCTGTGCGCCCCAGGCTCAGCTCCCAGCACCCCAGATGGTCCTGAGAAGCCCCCAGGAATGAGTGACCCCTGAGTGGCCCCTGAGCACAGAGCCAGGAGTCAGCCCTGAGCACTGCCACGTGTGTCCACCCCCATATATCCCTCCAATGCCTACAGAGGCAGAGAACCACGCGCAGACCGTCTCAGAACTGAAGCCGATGGGAAGAAGTCGTCACCCGCGTAAGTGGGGACGAGCCCAGAGGGGAAGCTGGGAAACAAACAGAGGAACTGCTCCCGTCCTGTGTGGGGGGACAGGTGGGGAGATGGACGCGCCCCGGCCATAGGAGCACACACAAAGGCCCTGGGGTAGCCACACTCGCACAAGGGGCACTGGAGGGGACCCGGCACCCAGCCTCTCTCCGCCATGCCTGCAGTGTGAGTCCTGGGACACCCTGACACAGAACAGGGGAGTCACGAAGCCCCACTCCGAGGGGGTGCACGACCCCAGGGCCCGCCAACGACGGGCCGGCTCTCACCCAGGGCAGAGAGCTACGCCAGGCTGGCTCCAACCCCTGTAGGGGCAACGGAAACGGCAGCTCCTGACCCGGGATGGATCCGAAACAGGCGCCCAGGACAGGCTTGCGGCTCCGGCTTCACGCTGCCCTGAGCTCTAGCACGTCCTTCCGCTGCTGTGGCTTGGGGCTGGGGGTCCCCAGGGCCCTGGCGTAGAGCGTTGCGCCCCCCTCCCCCTCCATGACCCCCTGCTCTGCTGCTTCTCCGGGTCGGACAGGAGGTGCAGACTTGCCTCCAGCCTCCGGGCAAGAGTTTCTGGCCCCACCCAGTCACCGCAGAGCCCGGCAGGCTCTTTCCGCTTTCCCGGACCAGCCGGAGAGAACGTGCTAGAAAAAGGAAGAAGCTCGAAGCTCACACACCGCGCCCCTGAGATTCTGCCCCTCCACATGCTCACGGATGCAGGTTCCTGGTTCCCTGACCGCCCTGCGCCCCAGAATGGCCCGATCGGGGGAGGGGGGTGGGTTCGTGTGTAGACTTTGTAGGAGAGGGGCTTGGAGACGCCCCCTGCGGGCAACGGGGCTGGGGGCAAAGCCGAGGTGCTTCTGGGCCCCCCAGGGCACAGACTCCCTGACAGCCCTGTCATCTGTGCGATGGGGTTCTGCAGGGCCCAAGGCTCCGACCAGAAGCCCAGTGAGGGCCAGGCTGGGGTGGACGAGGGCCCGCTGTGTGTTCGCCGTCATGGAAACGTCCAGCGTCAAGCATGTGCTGACCTTGGGGAAAAGGCCCCCTGTGTCCTGACTCACCAGGTCACCTGTGAGCCGAGCTCGGAGCGTTTCCTGTGGCTCTGAGGTGCCGCCGTCTTTCTGGGCAAATCACGCTAGTTTCCTCGGCTTTGAAGCACGTGCTGATATTCCTCCAGCTGCCTGTGCTCGGGGCTCCGAGGATTAGCTGGAAAGGCTCAAACACAGCCCGGGATACCGTCTGCCCAGCCAGAGACATCTGACAGCCAGAGACGTCGGGGCCCCAACCTCCCGAAGCCGTGTCCTACCCAGGTGGCGTCTGCCTTGCCCATGTCCAGGCAGCTGCACACACGGCCACCCCCAGACCGGCCCACCCGCCCAGCTTGCACGCGCAGGACCTGGTCACTGGCTTGCGGAGCTGCCACATAAACCGTGTCTGATGCAGAATCGGTCAGGCGGAAGGCACTGCCCTGGGCGGGATGGGGACAACCCAGCACTCAGGTCTGACGGAATCTCTAATGTAGCCCCCACGTACGGCTCTGGCCTGAGATGCCAGGAAACCCCGCGCCCCAGGACGGGGTTGAACGGACACCCTGTGCCCTCTGGCGTGGGCAGAGACGGGCCACACTTGAGGGCCACGAGCACAGGCCAGACCGGCGGCTGTGCTGAAGGTTGGGGCGCCTCACTCTGCCAGGGGGGCCCGCTGGGGGACGCTGTCGGCCTGAGTCACTGCAGAGAAGTTGGACGCGCTGGTCACTGTGTACAGTGCATGCTTGACGCTGTACTCAGAACTGAAGTTCAGCGCAGGGATCCCAGCATGTACAGCGGCCGGCCGGCTCTCTGCGTGGGCATATGGAGTCCAGTGAGAAGCACGCAGGGCCTGGCCAGGGCTTTGGCTCCGAGCACTGGGAGAGTGACTGAACTCTGAGCACCTGCAGGCGTGAGGCGGCTCAGAAGGGCCCGGGGCTTCCGAGCACCCGCCTCCAAGCCCCTCGGCGCCTGCTGGAGCTGGGTCCTGCCAGGCCTCCCCCTTCCCTGCCTCTGTTCCCACCCTGCGGGGGTGCAGGGCGCAGGGACAAGCAGAGGAAGGGGCTTTCTCCAGGCCCTCCACTGGGGCCCAAGTTTCCTGTCACTCCGGGAGCTGGGCCCAAAGGGTATCACCGCGGGACTCGCTCCCGGCCGGTCTCCAGGTCCACAAGTTCTGCTCGGACCCTCACCCGTCTCCCCTGCCTGCCGCTTATAGCCGCCGTCTGCTCACTCGAGGTCTTTTCCGGGAGGGAGTCTTATGTAACCCGGATATTTTCTCGTGTTTCAGCTTCCCCGGGACCCGGCTCGTGAATCCAGATGGATTTTATTTTGGTGCCAACAGGAAACATAACTCCACGTCTCTCTCCTAAATGACTAGCTAGTTGTCACCTCTATTGAATATCCACTTTGTCCTCGACTCTCAATGTCACTCTTATCGCAGTGACGCCCGGGCTCGTTGCTAAATTTTGATTCTGCCCTGCTGATCTCTGCGCTTGTTTCTGGGGAGAAGCAGGCGCCTCTCGTTTAGCGTCTGTGTTTGGCTGACAACGCCGCCGCCTCCCGCGCCCGCCCGCCTTCTCCCTCCTCCTGCCTCCGCCCGGCGTCAGGCTGCTCCGAGTAACCCAGGCCGAGCCCTGGGCCATGCCGGGCTGCAGCGCCGTGCCGGGAAGATTGCATCCGGCCAGGCGGCAGTTGGAGCTCGCGGCGTCTGTGCTGGCCGGCGTCGCCTGCCACATTCCCCGTCACCGCGTGGCAGCCGTCCGGGAAAGTCCTGGGATGACCCTGAGTGTGCTTGTTTGGGGGCGTCTTGCTGGAGCTTAGGGCAAGGGGACCGTGTTGGCCCCTCTGCTTTCTCGAAGCCCCCTCAGGCCCCGGCCCACAGCTGTCTCTGCGTTGCAGTTGGCAGTGTGAGGGGACGGGGACGTGGGCTCTGGAGGGTGAGGGTGGCAGAAACCGTGCCACTTGCCCAGCTGGACCACGCGTGGGTCTCAGCACCTCCATCGCTTCCTGCTCTGATTTCCGAGCACTTGACTCAGAGCACTGACTCTCCCCAGACTCCCTCCATACCCACACAGGGAGGCGGTAAGGCGGGATTTTCCCTTTAAACAGCTCGTAAGCACCTTAGTCTCGTTGTGTGAGCACCTTTGTCGTCAGATGCTGGAAGAACACAAGAATACAGGGCTCTCTTAGCAGTGCTCGGGAGTCACCAGCCACATCCAGCCCTGCAGGGATGGGGTGTCCGAGAGCCCTGGGCCTCGGCTCTGTGGGGCATGAGCACCGCCCCATGGGCACCCCCTTGGAAGCACTGTTGTGGGCGCTCTTTCTCGCGGCCTTTCTCTGTCGCTTGGTGGATGTGCTTTTAGTCGACGTGGTTGGGTCCGTGGGTGCCGACGTGGGATGCTTTATCAGATCTTCCTTCTCGGCTGGTGGACGCCCGCCTCGCTCTTCAGCCTGGCTCCTGTCTGCTCTCCTGGTGGTTGGCTTTGCTCTGTCGATTAGATCCTCCTTGATCATGTTCCTGGTAGTCCTTAAGGCGTGACTTCAAAACAAACCCACGACCTGTCAGAGCAGAAGAACCCCCAAGTGCGTATCCCATAGCTGCGCCAAGGCGGGGAAGTCGCTTTTTCTCCTGCTGCCCTCCAGGGGGCACCAGTTAGGGAAGTTGGGGGTGGGTGGAGAGACAGGACAGTGGGCAGTGCACTCGAGTACGGATGGAGTTTGAGCCCTGGTGCCCATCCCGCCCCTCAAGCACTGACCGATGGGGTTCCCGAGCAGAGAGTCAGGGTTTGGCCATGCCGGCCTGGAGGACAGGCTCCGTCACACTGTCCAGGAAGGTGAGGGTCGGTCACTCTACACAGGAGGACAGGCTCGGTCACACTGTCCAGGAGGACAGGCTCGGTCACTCTACATAGGAGGATGGGCTTGGCCATTCCACCCAAGAGACGGGCTTGGTCACACCGTCCATCTGCCAGGGGCCCAGGAGGTGGTCAGCAGAGTTCCAGGAGCTGCCTAGTGCCCAGGCTAGTATGGAGCTGCAGGGTCCTGTGGGAAGCGCCCACCTGCCCACCCAGGGCAACTTGCAGCCCCGGGCCGAGCATCTTTCCTGTATGCACCGGGGGTGAAAGGCTGCATTTTCAGTCAAATGAACCTTGCAGCTCTCCTTGTTGCCCTACGCCGAGCGTCCCCCGAGTACAGCTGCACGGTTGCGTGCACACGTGGTCACTGCAGTGCCGTAGCAGCTAGAATCAGGCAGAGACGCTCATTCTGTGTGCACTGCACGCGGCAGGCAGCCCAGCACAGCTAGTGCAGTATTCACACGCATTGCACATGGCACGGACACACCCCGACACACAGCAGTCACTCACAGCACTGTGTGTTGTGCGCTGTGTATTGGTACGTGCCTACAGCTGATGCCACGACGGACACAGGACGGCGACACCCGCGTTGGTGCCCAGTGGCACGTGGGAACACACTGTGTCCACGGGGACAGGCTGGGCACACAGGTTGGCACCTGCCACCAGCTCTGCTGAGCTTGCTCAAGGCTGTCCTCGAGGAAGGCGGGCAGTGACCCCGCAGAGCTCGGGGGAAGGAAAGCTCCAACGAGCTCCAACGCCCGGCCACGGTGCCCTGATTGGTGGCGAAAGAGCTGGAAAACGAGGCCAAAGTAGTTAATAATATCGTTATCGAGGTTAATTCCTTCCCTCTGTTGTGCGCAGAGTCTTACATAAGCTGCCGTCGCAGTGGAAGCGGGGGCAGGAAATTGGGGCGCTGCGTGCGACTGTTTCTACCCGAGTGTCTCCGGAACAGGCGTCTGCTTAAATAGCCGCCACCCAGAAAGCCAAGGCACGAGCAGATGAGGACGGAAGCGGTGGCCTCACTGCAGCTCAGGCGGAAGCGCCGAGTTGTTGGCACCCATCCTGGTGGTGCCGGGTGGTGGCTCTCGGCCCCAGCAGGGACTCCGGGGAGCTGTCCCCCCACTCACACCTCTGTGGGCGCTCTCTGGGCACCCTCGGGTGCCTCCCGGGGCCGAGGAAGGCTGGCCAGCCCGCTCCTGCGGGCCACCCCTAGCCCAGCGGCCAGCCCCCTCTCCACGTGCACTTGCCCAGTGTCCACTGCACACGCTGTTTAGCGAAGCTCTTGCCGTTCGGGGCCTTTCCTGACTCTGCCCGGGGGCCACCTGCGGTTTGTGCTTCTGAAGGTCAGACCCGCCCGGATGCGCGGGGTGACGTCCCTTGGTGTCGGTGCCTGTTCCTGGGACTGCTCGAAGGCGCCGTGCAGAGGCTGGAACAACACGTGCGTCTTGTCTGCGGGTCCGAGGGCTCCAGCCCCACTAGTCCCGGGAGAGCCCGGATGCCAGGGACAGGCCTGGCCGGGGAATCACTGTGGGGCCGGGGAGCAGCCGCACGTCCCAGTGGGGCTGGGGGTGCCCAGGAGCCCCCGAGAGCACCAAGGTGCCCACCCAGCAAGGCTGCACCCACCGAGCTCACTGCCTATAGTGTCCTGGGTAGCTGGGTGTCACGGCAAGGGGGGACTGAGCAGGGGGCGCCAAGATGCCCCGAGACAGCCCCCCACGAGAGCAGCTGCACCAGCTCCGCCCCACGGTGCCGTGACACTCCCACAGCAGCCAGACTCTCCCCCGGTTACGGGGGCTCCGGGTGCCGAGAGCTGTGGGCTGGGTGCGGGGTGACGGGGGCCCAGAGCTGCCTGTGCTGAGGGTGTAGGGAGTGAGCACCCGAGGGCAGGCCCAGCCCCAAGTGGGAATGGGTGCTTGTCCTCCCCGACCCTGGGTGGGTGACGCCGGGGGCCGTGTGGCTCTCCAGAGCACCCCAGCGCACCCCAAAGGCTGTGCCGGCCAGCCCAGGCCTGGCAGAGGAGCCAGGAGAGACGGCAGGAGGCCTCACCCCCCTCCCTCCCCACAGCCCTCCTGGACGGGGGCGCTGCCCCCTCCCCACCTGCGTGTGTTTCCATGAGGCCCCCCATTATGTGTCACCGTCATCATCTATTTCTTGAATTGTTCCCGGTCGTGGGAAAGGCTTCCGGGCCCGTCGGGTTATCCTCCCCGTCTCCGGCCTTCCCAGCCATTACCGCCAGGACATAGAAATATGGAAAGTCTCTTGTGACATAAAATTTTTAAATCGCACATTAAGCCCTCGGCTCGAACAAGCCCATGGAAACTCGGTGGCGAGGGACAGGAGGTGGGCACTCCAGGGCCCTGTTCTGCCCCTGCCCGAGTTCCCAGCCCAGGGCTGGCGCTGGCCCCTGTGGCCGCCCCGAGGTGCCCAGCAGTACCAACTCCCCCACCCACACGTGGAGACCCCGCGAGTGAGCCCGGCCCCGCCAGACGCCCACAGCCGTCCACACCCAAGGACTGGGCGACGTCGACAGTGCTGGCAGGTGGGCAGGTGGGTGGATGGGCAGGTGGGATCGTGGGAAAGAGGGCGGGTGGGCGGATGGGCAGATGGACGGGCAGGCGGGTGGGCAGGTGGGCAGGTGACAGGAAGGGCCAGCGTGTGACTGGCCGGTGGAGGAAGCAGGGCTGGAGAGCAGTGGCCAGCCTGCCCCGCCACTCCGAGCACTCGCCCCCGCCCCCAGCCTCCCTCTGCGCCTCCCGGCCCCCAGCTCGTGTTCTTGGAGACGAGCTAAAATTAACGCAGCCGAGCCGATCCCTGGGGGAAACTGAGTGATCAGCAAATGTCAAAATGTTTCTCCCAGTTTCTGAGCTCGCAGGAAATGAAACAATGTAAGCCCGCGGGAACTGCCCGGACGTCTTCTGCCCGGGCTGTCTCCCGGGGGACCCTGTGGATATTCCACCCAGTTCCCGAAGCCAGGAGGGGTCGGCCTCCTGCAAGGAGCCGGGGTTCTGGTGCTTCGGGTGCTTCGGGGTCTAACCCCACCCCTGGGTCGCGCAACCCCTCCCTTCTGCCGGCCTGTGGGAGACCAGGCTGCCCGCCCACGCAGCTCCGCACAGCCCCGCTGACCTCAGTCTAGCGTGACCGGGATCTTTCTGGAATGAGCTGAGCCGTGTCCTCACTGGCTGCTGTATTAGCTCTGCCCTCCAGTGCTCCGAGTGCGGATGCGGTGCAGGACGCTAGTTGGAGCCGAGAGCTGCCCCTTCGGGCCCCCTGCCTTTAGCGCCTGGTGCCGCCTGCCCCCGCCACTGGCCGACACTGTGTCCTGCAGAGCGCCGTGTGGGCCCAGAGTGTGTGTGTGTGTGTGTGTGTGTGTGTGTATTCTGGTGTATTCTGCGTGTGCCAGCATCCGCCTCACGGCCACGCCTCGGGGCCTTGTCCAGCAGGCAGAACTGCGGAGCTGAGCTCACTGGACCCAGGTCACAGCCCAACTTCCGGCCCCTCCAGGCCTGACAGACCCATAGGCACATGTCCTGGTCATGGGATGGAAACTGGCCGGGGACCCGGACAGAGAAGAGCTGAGAGCAGAAGCTGCTGAGGCTTCGGCAGATGAGTTGGGACGGTCCCAGCCCCCAGCCCCCAGCCCTGCCGGCTGCCCCGAGAGGGCCCGGCACTGGGCACCCACGGAGACGCGAGCCCTGGCTGGTTGCTGCCGGCCACCACCAGGGTCAGTGCCACTGACATCAGGCAGGGTCCCCTGACCAGTGCCCCCCCCCCCCCCGGGAAGGTCACTGCAGTGCGGGAGAACCGCGCTGGGCCCAGGTGCAGGGCACCAGACTGGGCAGCGCGCACAGCTGAGGACAAGCACCGCTTTCCTTTAGAGAAGGTTCCAGAAGGCTGGGAACCCGGCTGCTAGTGATGTGCAGAATTTGATTGTCTCCCAGGGAAACGGCAGTTAGAGCAGAAGGATCTGCACAAAATCCTCCTTCCTCACAAACCAGAGCCCAGCGGCGAGGCTGAGGTGACGGCGGCGGCTGGTCCTGGGGGAGGGCCCAGCGCAGAGCCCGCGGGAGCCGGACAGGCCCTGGATGGCCGCACTCAGGAGCCCCGGAAGCCCGGACGCCCCGCCGCGCCCCAAATTCTCCAGAAGCAGCAGCTAAGTGCGCACTGCCGAGGCTGCTTGGCGGGCATGAGAGCGGGCACGGGCCGAGAGAGCACCGTGCCAGGAGCACTGGGTGCCCCACAGCCATGGAGTCCCCTTCCTGCCCTTTTGTTCCCCACAGGCCAGTGCTTGTTTCAGACCCCTGGCCTGCTCCCTCCACACCCATCTGTGCCTCCACACACATGCACACGTGCCCGTACACACAAGTGCAAGCCTGCAGAAACACGAACATGCACACACACCGCACACAAACACGCACATGCACACAGACTCACACAGAGGCACATACATGAACACATGCTCACACTAAAGCACGCACATATGCACTGCGTACATGAATGCATAGACTCACACGTGCCCATAGGCAGACATGAAAACAGACACACACATGTGCCCCATAGGAGCACAGACTCACACATCACATGCACACATAACCACATGCACATCACGTGTGCATTAAGACATAGGCTAGCACACGTACAAACATGAACACAGGTACACCCGCATTTGCACACACAGGCCCCCACGTGCATACACATACACAGCACGTGGTCACATACACGCACACATCTGCACACATGCGTGTGCATGCCTGCACACATACCCATCCGTGGAAGAACACACGGCTCACATGATCACGTATGCATATGCACGTGCACATATGAGCTGGCCTGGGCTCATGTACACATAGATGCACACATGCGTGTGCACCCAGACCTGGGCTGGGAAACATGTCAAACTCGGCTGTCCCCTCATTGCCTGAGCCCACCTGTGCTGTCGGGTGACCCTGGTCCCTTCAGCTCCCCCGTGTTCTCTCCGGGTGCCCCTGGGGGTCAGGCTGAGCCGCTGGTGTCCAGGGAGGGGAGGCGGTGGGGGGGCCGGAGTGCTGGCTGCAGGGAACTGCCCCCGCGGTGGTGAGAGGCCTCTTGGGGCACAAGGCACCGGGTCACCTCAGGCGTGTCCCTGGAGGGTAGAAGGGAGGCACTCGCCCCTGTGCTCAGGCAAGGAGCGGCCCTCCGAGAGAATCGCCTTGTTGGGCGGCCACAGGCAGCAGTGGAAACTGCCCGGTCGGCAGACACAGGCCCCCGCTGCCAGCCACCAGCCCCCGCGAGGCTCCTGCCCTGCAGAGCTGGGCAGGCGAAGGGCACGAGACTGCATTGCAGAGAGACCCTTGCTGTTTGGTGTGTTATTAATGGCTCCCGTGGGTGACAGCACCCACATTCCAGGGAAATACAGAGTTTCCATAATGCCTTCTCTGCCACACACCTCTAGTGGGGGAGCGGGGAAACGAGAGGGGAGAGAGAGGGAGAGAGAGAGAGGGAGAGAAGGACAGAGGGAGAGAGGGAGAGAGAGGGAGAGGGAGAGAGGGAGAGAAAGAGGGAGGGAGAGAGGGAGACAGAGGGAGAGATGAGAGAGGGAGGGGGAAGGGAGAGGGAGAGAGGGAGGGAGAGAGGGGGAGGGATAGGGAGCAGGAGAGAGGGAGGAGGAGGAAGAGAGGGAGAGGGAGGGAAGTGCCTGCTTGCAGAGGGAGGAGAGACAGAAGTGCATGCTTGCGGGGGTAAAGAGACGGGATGCATGCTTGCAGGGGTGGGAGAGTGGAAGCGCATGCTTGCAGGGGCAACGGGAGGGTGCTTCAGCAGAACATGGGCAGCTTCTGCGAGGGGCAGCCCGGTTCATAATTGCCGGAAGCAAGCACCTCCTTGGACGTGTGCAAGGATCAGATATGAATTGCATGAGAAGCACAAGCTATATTTAGCCGCAAACGGAAAGGGCAGGAGAACGATCCTTTGCAGAAAGGTTCGGACGGCTTGCTGCACACACCCGCGTCACACCCATGCATGCAGCGTCCCCGCGCGGTCCTCAAGGCCCCAGAGCCAGGCGCCGCTGTCCTAGGACCTGGTTGGGACAGAGCCCAGGGCCTGGAGCACGGCCCCGCCCTTGCCAGAGGCTGCCATTCCCGACAGCAAGTGTGAGTGGTCTTTGAGCTCTTAAATTAAAAATTAATTAGGAGATTTAAGAACAAACTCATGGGGTTGCTGTACAGTAGCGTGTTCACAGAGCCAGGTCTGGCACGGGTGCAGCCGTGTTTCATCAAGCCTCTGTCTGCGAAGTGGAGTCACGCCGGGTGCGGCGTCAGCATCTGGGGCAGCACCTAAGGGGAACCGGGCAGAGTCTCACATTCTGCGTTGGAAATTGGGGTGACTATTGGGGTGCAGACAAAGGCCATCCTGGAGGGCGGGTGGAGCCGGAACAAGTGTTAGCCTCGGGGGGCACCGAGCACCTCGGCGGGGACCACCCCCCTCACCTGCCGGGGACCCCGGGGAGCGTGCGAGCCACTTGCGGGGTGATGAGGGCAGCTGGGGGCTGCGGCGCTGGGGGCGGCGGGCGCAGCTCGCGGCGTGGGGGAGCATCCGATTCTGCACCCGGCAGTTCCTTAGGGGGACGCTCCGGTGTGCGGTGCAGGGTGCGAGTGTGCCTGGCCGTGCCCCCAGCACCCAGCTCCTCCTCCGCCCCCTGCCCGGACGGGCGCAGGCTCAGAGGAAGTTCATTTCCCAGCACACTTGGGGCACGGGCGCCAGTACTGCCGCCTTCTGCCAGCCCGGCTGGGCCGCAGCTCAGACCTGCAGTCTCAGGGTGGGAGCAGGATGTGGCCCGAGGGGGCAGGTCTGCCCCGGCTGCCCCAACCTGCAGGCCTGACCCGCCGTCCTCCCACACCTCCCCTAGGCTCTCTGCCACAGGTGAGGGTCCCTCACCCGCACCGGGCTCCCACTGCCTGGGCCTCCCCTGGCTTCCCGAGCAGAGTCCAGGGAGCAGCTGCGGAGGCCTTTGCAGCCAGGTCTGCGCCCACCAGCACCCCCGGCCTGAGAGGCAGGAGGGGAGGAGTGGCTGGGGGACGGAGTGGGTGGGTGCATGGGTGGGTGAGGGTGGCAGGGTGGTTTCCCCCAAACCCGGCCCTCAGGAGTGGTGCTTCTGCAGAAAGAGCTCGTGCTGGGGGGGGGGGGTAGGGGGGGGAGGGGGGCATCGCCTTCTCTCTCTCGGGGCCCCAGGGGCAGGACCCGGGACAGGACGAGAACGGTCAGGCGGGAGCTGGCAGGGGCGAGGCGTCTTGGAGGTGTGGGGGTGATGGGCCGAGTTCCAGGCAGCCAGGAGACCACACGGGCCAGGAGGTGGCCCAGGGGGTGGACTCGGGGTTGGACCCGAGCCAGGTGGCCTGGGCAGGCCCTGGAGGCTGGCAGTGGCCATTGTTCAGGGCGGTCAGCAGGCCCAACCCCCACTCCCACCCTAATTAGGAGTCCCATCAGCACTTCCGGCACAAGACCCAGTAATTCAATTAGGACTCGCCTGTGAGTTCAGCATGAAAGGAGGAACGATCTGCCGAGATAAGTCAATTTGGGGGGTGCCCCTGGGCGCAGCCTCACCCGCGTTTGTGAGGGAGAGACGCGTTTCCTGTCCAATTTTCATGGTGATTTCATGCGGGGTGACAGGTGCTGAGAACAGAACCGCCCAGGATGGAGCAGCGGGAACCGCTGGCGGCCAGCACTGGGATGGCCACTACAGCTGGCCTCAGCCCAGACCACTGACCACCGACCCATGAATACTGACCCTCACACACTGACCTCACCACTGACCTCACACACTGACCCTCACATCAACCCTCTCCCCTGCCCCATGCCTACCCCACACCTGTTCATGCCCACACCTGCCCGCTGGGCACCGTGCCCTGTGCCCACCCCTGCCCCATCTGCCCTGCAGGACTGCCCCCAGCAGACACCTTGCCCGGGAGCAAGAGCAGGAGGGGGTGGATCATAGATGCCTCCGGGCATGGTCTGGAAGCCCAGGGAAGGGAGTTGACGAGAGCAGCTGACCCTGCCAGCCCGCTCGCTGCCCTCTCGGCCCTCCCCCTCTCCCCACTACCCAGCACAGCCGGACAGGGGGCCCCGGACAGCTGCACGGCCCAGGGCTCAGGCAGCCGCAGCCGGGAGCCCCCATGCCCTCGAGAAAGCATCAGCGCCAACCAGGGGGGGGGGCCCTGCACGTGCCCGTCGCCCTTCCGGTGGGCTCCAGTGGTCAGTGTGGTCATCGGTCATCTTACAGGCGTCCGCACCAGCCCAGAGCTGGCCCAGGCTGCCGGGACCAGCCCTCAGGTCAGTGTGGACTAGCTGACCTGTCTCCAGAGCCTGCCCAGGCGGAACAGCCCGGGGGTTAGGGCAGAGCAGGAATCTGGGCGGGGCTGGGCCTCACTGGGCGGGCGGTGGCCACCCCCATCCCGGTGCCCCGTGCCCTCCTGGCCAACTGCGCTCCGTCTCTGTAGTCACCGGGATGCTCCTTATTTAATCTGGTTTTATTTGGGGGCGTTAAGGCCCGGTGGTGCTCAGGGCTCCCCCGACTCTGTGCTCAGACCCTGCTGGTGGGGCTCGGGGACCCTCGGGGGACCGAGATGGAGCCAGGCCAACACTTCCCGCTGTTCTGCCTCCCGCCTTCTTGGTCTCTTTGATGATTTATTTAATTTTTAACCACATTTGAGTCTCCAACCTTGGGCGTTTCCCTGACCACTATTCTCTGTATGGAATTTTCTAGATATCTTGGTGGGGGCTGGGGTGGGGCCCTGGGGTGGGGCCCTGGCTTCTCAGTCCCCCCGGGCCTGGGGTCTGGTGAGGCCAGCAGGGGCGGAGATGGGACTCCAGGGGGGGGCAGGGGAGAGTTGGGGGCCCCAGCGGGAAGGGCAGCTGGGCTGGTCTCGGGATGGGCTTGGTTTTGTCTTTTCAATCCTTTACGAAAGCGTTGTGATTTGCAAAATGACTGAGAGCCGAGTCCCGGGCCCCTCACGGCTGCTCACGCTCCTGGGCCTGTGCTGTGGGTGGCGTCTAGGGGTGTCCAGGGGAGACGCTGCTGCTGGCCGCAGACTCGTTTCTGGAACACGATGCTCTTCCGTGCAAGTCCCTAGGTCATGGGGCACACCACACCCCCGCCTTCACGGCGCCCTGCGGCTGTCTGGCTGTCTCGGGATGTGTTGGCAGCCCTGGTCCACCCGCTGGAGGGACCTGCCCTCCCCCACCCGCCGAGGGGCTGTTCCACGGGCAGCCGGGTGTTAAGCCTGGGGTTCTGGGTTCCCAAGCGGCGAGACGGACAGAGATAGGAGCACGATAATGCAAGAGCCGTCGAGCTGTATTCCAGTCTGCTGGGGTCAACCACCTCCCCCACAGAGGGGTCTCTTGATAGTGACCCGACTTCAGGCAGCATGCAGCTGATAGAGGGTTCGATCACATCAATGATTCATGCCTTATGGTTTCGGGAAAAACCTTACCTCGTTAGCAAACAAAGGTGTTTTGGCAAGTGTCTAGGGTAGGGGTGGTCAGGCAACAATCAAACAATAATTCCCAGTATCAGAACCGATTTTGTGATCACAGATTTCTCATGCGTTTAGGGTTAACAGAAAGCAACTTCTGGGGCATCGTGAGAATTGATTGACTGAATCCACTTGCTGGGCCCAGGACCTTTCCCAGGTGGGTTCAGGTCGGCCCTCTCCCTCCCCCTCCCTCTCCCTCTCCCTCTCCCTCTCGCTCTCTCTCTCCTTCTCCCTCTCTCTCTCTTCCTCTTTCTCTCTCTCCCTCACCCTCTCTCCCTCCCTCTCTCTCTTTCTCCCTCTTTCTCTCTCCCTCCTCTCCCTCTCTCTTGCCCTCTCTTCCTCCCCTCCTCTCTCTCGCTCGCTCGCTCGCTCTCTCTCTCCCTCTTTCTCTCTCTCCCTCACCATCTCTCTCCCTCCCTCTCCCTCTCTCTCGCCCTCTCTTCCTCTCCTCCCCTCCCCTTCTCTCTCTCTCTCTCTCTCTCTCTCGCTCGCTCGCTCGCTCGCTCGCTTTCTCTCTCTCTGAGGCCTGTGCTGACCCTGTGGTGGGGGGAGGGGAGGGAAGGGGAAGGGGAGCCCCAGCCCAACTCCAGGGGTCCGGGGGTCGCGTGAAATGCAGCAGCGCTGGCAGCTGTGCCCTCGCAGGGCAGGGGCGCAGGAATCTAGGGGCTGGGGGCGGTGTGGAGCTCAGGTGGAACGCCGGGGGCCCTGACCACTGCCCACAGCTTGTGACCACGCCTTCTTGGGCTCCATCTGCTGTGCTCAAGCGGAGGTGGGGGCGATGCAGGGGGCATGGGGCAGCGGCCACGGGGACTCACGGCCCAGGGAACCGGCGGGCTTGCTGGGGTGTGGGGGGAAGGTGGGTGCCGCTGTGGGTGGAGCCTGCGGAGACCCCACCCCACCCCAGGAGGGTGACAGGTGAAGCACACCGCAGGGTGGCTCCCCTCCGGACAGGCTCCTCAGGCCTGCTGGGCACCAGCAGCAGGAGACCCAGCTGGGTGCAAGTGCTTCCGGCCAGAGCTGCTTGCGGGGACAGGCGGTCTCCGGGCAGCCCCCTCTGTGCACCAGTGCCCGCCTGCAGCCCTGGGGCCGTTTGATCCAGGGGCTCTTCCTGCCTCAGGCAAGTCCAGCCCGCTCCAGCCTGGGAGAGGCCCTGAGCCCACAGCGCAGGGGGCACCGACTCCCCAGGACACACCCGCCCCCAGCCCTGAATGCGGCTACCTCCAGGAGGGGCAGGATGGCAGCGAGGGGCTGGTGCCGTGAACACTGGGCAGTGACACAATGCAGATGTACAGACAGTGGCTGATCCTCTAGGGCCCTGCGTATGTCCTGCACATGCAGAGAGCAGGTGTGCACATGTGAGGCCCTGTGGATGCAGAGAGAGTGGGTGTGCACACGTGGGTCCCTGTACCTGCAGAGAGTGGGTGTGCACACGTGAGGCCCTGCGTGCAGAGCGTGCACACATGGGTCCCTGCACCTGCAGAGAGTGGGTGTGCACACGTGGGTCCCTGTGCGCGTGCAGGGAGAGCGGGTGTGCACTCATTACCTCGGCATGCTGTGGTTGTGCGATTTCAGGCACATTGGTCCCGGCCGTGTGCTGCAGGGACCCGGCGCACACACGAGCAGGGCGCTGGCACGAGGCTGAGGCCGGGAGCAGGCTGGGGCACAGCTGCCCCGGTCTTGGATGCTGCGTGACTGCGGGTGGTGCAGGCGGGGTGGGGGGCGCTCCCCCCTCGGGTTGGCCCCAAGCCACAGCCCCGACGGGCGTGAGGACAGGCCCTGGCTCAGGGCAGGGCCGCGCTGCTGGCTCTGCTGCAGGCTCCTGGCCGGGCTTTGAGGAGCAATTAGTGGATCTGTTGACATCTTCCCGGCGAGGGCCGGGGTCACGGGAGCTGATTAACCTTCTCCTCGCCTTCCCCGCAGAGTAACAAGTGCCAGCCCCAGTCTGGAGCCGAACCGCCAGGAGTGGGAGACGGCCAAGCGCGCGAGGGCGGGGAGTTTCCCCAAATAGCTCGACTGCTCACACGCCAATCAATCACCGATGCGCGCTCCCGATCGCTCAGCCACTCACTGATTCACTCACTGATTCACTCACTCATTCACTCATTCATTTACTCATTCACTCAGTCAGTCACTGATTCACTCATTCATTCACTCATCTCCTCACTGATTCACTCACTGACTCATGCACTCGGTGATTCATTCACTCACTCAGTCACTAATTCATTCACTCACGTATCAGTCACTGGTTCCCTCATTCAATCATTGATTCACACATTCATTCATTTTCACTCATTCATTCTCTCTCTTGTCTTTTTTTTTGGGGGGTCACACCCAGCGATGCACAGGAGTTACTCCTGGTTCATGCACTCAGAAGTCTCTCCTGGCAGTGCTCCTTGGGGGACCATATGGGATGCTGGGAATCGAACCTGGGTCTGCCGCATGCAAGGCGAACACCCTACCCGCTGTGCTATTGCTCCAGCCCCCGCATTCATTTACTGCTTGACCCTGGGGTGGAATCGTGTAAGCACGGATCCTCCCACGAGGCACAGCCCAGCCCTGGGACAGTGTTGGAGGGGCTAGAACATGCTCTGAGGGGGAGGGGGTGCGCCCCTGCACCGCACAGCTCGTGACTGGGACGCCTCCTGCTCCAGGGCTCTGGGACACGCAGATGGGCACTGGGGGTCGGCGGGAAGCAGGGACCTGAAGTTACCCGCCGCTTCCTCAGGAGCACTGCAGGGAGATGACCTGTGCCTGAGGACTGAGCACCAAAGTGGCTGGGACTGCGGGAGGCTGGGGACATACGTGATAGCCCTGCCAGGGGGCTGGACTGTCCATGCATCCTGTACACACCGTCCACGTACACACTGTCCCTGTACACACTGTCCATGTACACACTTTCCTGTGAGTGTATGAGTGTGCAAGTGTGAGTGTGTGCATGCTTGTGTGAGTGTGTATGTGCGTGCATGTGTGTGAGTGTGTGCATATGTGTGAGTGCGCATGTATGAATGCGAGTGTATATGTTTATGTGAGTGTGTGCAAGGTATGAATGTGTGTGAATGGTGCATGCTTATATATGTGTGAGTGTGTGTTCAAGTTTGACTGTGTGTGAAGTTGTGTATGTGTGAGTGTGCATGTGTGTGAATGTGTTTGAGTGTGTATTAGTATGTGTGTGAATGTATGCGCGTGTATGCCTGTGTGTGACCGTGTTTATGTGATTGCGTGTGCACGAGTGTGTGTATGCATGTATGTGAGAGTATGTGTGTGCGTGTGTGTGCACGTTGTGTGTAGGTGGAGCAGGACAGGTACAGCAGGGCACACCCACACTCTTCCAGGACTGTGCTTGGCTGTTGCTGACCGATTTCCACCTGTGGCCTCACCCTCCTGGGGCGCTGGTGACTGAGCATGTCGGCCACCACCCTGCCACATGCTCCGGACAGCAGGAGGCTGGGCACGGCCTCTGTGTGCAGAAGCCAACATGCACCGTGAGGCTGCGAGCCCTAGGGATGGCACAGTCAGCTCCTCCTCTGTGCTTGGCCACGGCAGGTGGAACTGGACCTGGGACCCTTGGGACAGCCTAGATTGCGGCCTTCCAGCAGCACGGCCACCACGGAGCTCGGCCACGGGGAGGGGAGGAGTTTGAGATGGGAGAGAGTGGGCAGTCACAGCCCCTGCCTGGCCTGCAGGGACCCCAGCTCATCCCCAACACCACGAAGAGTCTTCTGAGAGCTGCCAGGAGGGATCCCTGCGCACAGAGCCAGGAGTTAGCCCTGAGCACAGAGCTGAGAGTTAGCCCTGAGCACAGAG
The DNA here is from genome assembly GCF_029834395.1 of Sorex fumeus. Classification (NCBI taxonomy): domain Eukaryota; kingdom Metazoa; phylum Chordata; class Mammalia; order Eulipotyphla; family Soricidae; genus Sorex; species Sorex fumeus. The sequence continues at coordinate 958,263 of NW_026606250.1, forward strand.
CTGAGAGTCAGCCCTGAGCACAGAGCCGGGAGTCAGCCCTGAGCACAGAGCCGGGAGTTAGCCCTGAGCACAGAGCCGGGAGTCAGCCCTGGGCACAGAGCCGGGAGTCAGCTCTGAGCACAGAGCTGGGAGTCAGCCCTGAGCACAGAGCCGGGAGTCAGCCCTGAGCACAGAGCCGGGAGTCAGCCCTGAGCACAGAGCCGGGAGTCAGCCCTGAGCACAGAGCCGGGAGTTAGCCCTGGGCACAGAGCCGGGAGTCAGCCCTGGGCACAGAGCCGGGAGTCAGCCCTGGGCACAGAGCCGGGAGTCAGCCCTGAGCACAGAGCTGGGAGTCAGCCCTGAGCACAGAGCTGGGAGTCAGCCCTGAGCACAGAGCTGGAAGTCAGCTGAGCACTGCCAGCTGTGGCTCCCCCAAAGGCTGCCACGCAGTCACTGATCTCAGCTGCGCCTGGGTCCACCAGGCAGCTCCACGCCACAGCGACAGCAGGGCCCGGCCCCCGCTGACTCATGGGGGGCATTCCCGCACCCCCAGCACCTGCCTCCTTCCAGCTGGTGTGAGCCGGTCACGGGGCGCGGAGACACTCTCACCCGGGCTGCTGCTCTGTGCCTCCCTCTGCCCTGCCCTGTCGGAGGCCCCGGGACCCGCTCCGCGCCCCACCCCACCCCTGCCCGCTGCCGCTCTCCAAGTCTTGGGAAAAGTCCGTCAGCGCCGAGGTGTTCGAGTCCCGGCAGGCACGGAGCCACGGGCCGGGCGCTTCCCGCCACAGCCTCCCTCGCCACTTCAAGGTCTCGCCAAGCGCTTTATTATAGATCTGTGGCCCTCTTGCTATTTAATTAAGCTCCAGCGCGACGAGCTCCGGCTCGTGGGGAGACGGGGGGGGGGGGGGGGGGGGGTTGGGGGGGCAGGCGCTCCCTCTCGCCGTTCCCTACACAGAATGATCAGCTGGGAGTGAGTCATCAGAGGCGCGTCCCGTGTTCCGGGGTCGGAAATCTAATTAACCCAGCAAGTGGCGGCAAATGTTGAGTGACAGCAGACAAGTCCTTACAGGAGTCCTGGGAAGAGCCGCTCGGGCGACAGACACCGTTCTCTGAACTGACCTTTGTGCCTTTCTCCAGAAGGCACGGGGAGCTCTGGGGGCAGCGACGGAGTGGGGGTGGCGGACTCTGCCCCTCCCCCTCTCACGCCGCCCGGGAAGGACAAGTCCAGGGTTGGGGCCGGCTGCTGTCGGGCCCTTTTGGACGTCCCGGCCGTTCATCTGCTCTTATGCCCGCCGGGTGTGGCTCCGAGGGCACAGGGCGGGGACCCCGGCCTGTCCCCACTGCGGGCGGGGCCAGACCATCCCGTCTCCTGTGTCCCAGTTTCCCTGCTCCTTTGTGGGAAGACAGAAACTGGGTAACCACAGCCACAGCCACCCAAGATCCCCAGCCATGTGCCCGGCAGCCCGCCCTGCACCCCCTCCCGCTCTGGCTGCAGCCGTGGCCGTGGTCTTGCCTCGTGGCTGCACTTCCTCATCCTGCATCTCCCAACTTGGTAAGTGGCGGCTGAGGCCAGGGCAGGGTCTGGTGGCCTCAGAGCTGCCACCTCTGCACACCAGACGGCAGACGACCCAACTCAGTCTCCGTAGAGACATTTCAGGGACGGGCCCTCACAGGCAGAGAAGCACAGCGTCTGGGTGTCCACTCCTCCATGGCTGGGACCTCCGGGGACACATGGACTGGGCAGGGCCACACAGCATAGTCTGGGAGGGCCCTAGGAGGGAGCCACCATCCAGGGGACACCAGCCCTGAGGCAGCCCCACCACCGCCACCGCCCCATCCACAACCCGCAACGGTGAGGCAGGCGCCTGCTCTTTGCACCAGCCTGACTGCCGCTTCCAAATGCCCAGGAGCCGATGACCAGCCCTGCGGGAGCCCCCTCAGACACCCCCACTGATATAAGGGGCGGCAGGAGGGACTCACATGTCCTGGTCACCCACCCAGCGCCCCACCCAAGACCCGCATGGACGCCCCCGCCGGAAGTGCTGGCTCAGGCTGACACCGGTGCCCCCGACCATGAAGGGCCGGGCAGAAGCATCCGCCCAGCATCGCCCAGAAGAGCTGCCCTCGGCCCTCCTGCTGCCCCCCGGGGATTTGGAACAGCGAGGGGCGGGCACGATATCTGCCTGCAGACCGCTCGGGCCCTGCGCTTCCCACAGCCCCTCGGGCCGCGCTGGCTCTGAGCCCCCTTTCCGCCGGGGCCTCACTGAGGGACATAAAACCAGAACCCACGGCAAGGAGAGTTGAAAGGGAAAAGTGTGATTAATTTTCCATTTTTAGTCGTGAAATTTGCGGCTCCATGCTTATGAGAGGCGTTATTTCAACTTTCCTATTTCTCCTCGCTTTTCTTTCTGGAGACAAAGTTCAGATTTAGCGCCGACACCTGACATCAAAGGCGCGGCACACCCCAGGGCGCAGGCCTCGGAGCGAGGAGAAACGGGGGTCTTTGAAGATGGCGGGGACAGAGTGAGCCGGGGAGGCTCGGGCGGGCGTGGGGGGCAGAGGTCGGGAAGCGCCCGGGCCTGGCGCGAGGAGCGAGGCCCCGGGAGGCGGGTCTGTCTGGGAAGGCTCAGATCAAAGGACCCAAAGCCCGAGGATGGAAGGGCCGGGCCTGCCGGACCCCCAGGGTCATGCGTGCTGGAGGGGGCATCGGTGAGCCCCGTTTCTTGCCCGCTTATACCTGTGGATGGGGTGCATCCTAATTCCCGTGCACTCGGGTCCAGGCTGGCGTTCACAGGGTTGGTACTCGGGCTGCAGTCCAGGCTGTGCCAGCATCCTGATATCCAGCCTCCCAATACTCCAGCATACAACACTCCAGCACCCATATCCCAGCATCCCAATACTCCAGCATCCCAATACTCCAGCATCCCAATACTCCAGCATACAATACTCCAACACCCATATCCCAGCATCCCAATACTCCAGCATCCCAATACTCCAGCACACAATACTCCAGCATACAATACTCCAGCACCCATATCCCAGCATCCCAATACTCCAGCATACAATACTCCAGCACCCATATCCCAGCATCCCAATACTCCAGCATCCCAATACTCCAGCATCCCAATACTCCAGCATACAATACTCCAGCACCCATATCCCAGCATCCCAATACTCCAGCATCCCAATACTCCAGCACACAATACTCCAGCATACAATACTCCAGCACCCATATCCCAGCATCCCAATACTCCAGCATACAATACTCCAGCACCCATATCCCAGCATCCCAATACTCCAGCACACAATACTCCAGCATACAATACTCCAGCACCCATATCCCAGCATCCCAATACTCCAGCATCCCAATACTCCAGCATAAAATGCTCCAGCATACAATACTCCAGCACCCATATCCCAGCATCCCAATACTCTACTCCAGCCTCCCAATACTCCAGCATCCCAACACCCCAGCATGCAATACTCCAGCAACCCAATACCCTAAACTCACACTACACCAGTACTTAAGCAGGTAATACTCCAGCATCCCAGTACTCCAGCATTCCGGTACTCCAACATACGATATCCATCAGCCCAATACTCCAGCATCCTAACATTCTAATATTCCAACATGCTAATACTCCAACGTCCCAAGAGCCAGCTGTCTCAAGTTCTGTCCCCAGACCCATCCCTCAAAGCAAGATGCGGCAGTGCTGTGTCTGTGGAAGGAGACACGAGGGTGGGTGTCAGAAGCCGGAGGCTGAGCTGGCCACAGTGAGGAGGCAGGGACAGTCATGTGGGGCACTTGCGTTCCTGCTGGCTTTAGCGAGGAGCAGAGACAGCCGTGCGGGGTATTTGCACACCTGCTGGCTTTAGCACGAAGCAGACAGCTGTGCCGGGCTCTTGTGCTCCTGCTGGCGTTAGTGCGGGGCTGGCCCACAGCGGCAGCCCGCACTGTCCGGAGACGACTCAGCTCGGAGCAAAGCGGTTTCTGCAGGTGCCGCCCGGCCAGCCCGGTCAGCTGGTTTGCAGCCGGCCCGCGTGGCTCAGAGGCAGGTCTGGGGGTCTGGCCGCCGCCCCTGCCCCACGCGGCTCCCCTGGCACCCCAGCTTGCCCGCTGACTGCTTAATCCGGGGCTAAGCTGTCTCCCAGAGCCGTTGGCGTGAACTCCGTGTTTACTGAGCTGACTGTAAATATTTGAGGGTGATGGGAGTGTTTATGGTTCGCCCCGAGAAGCCCCAGAGCTCACTGTTGCTTCCAGGAACCCAACACGTGGGCCCAGGCAGCAGAGCCGCGGGAGGTACTCTGTGTGTGTGTGTGTGTGTGTGTGTGTGTGTGTGTGTGTGTGATCACTCAGCCACTGGTGCCAAGGCCGTGCACCTGGGATGGGGGAGGGGAGTGCAGGCAGTGACCACCTCGGTTCTGAGACCAGCCAGGTGGGGGGCTCTGGGGTCAAGGGGCTGGGCCCTGGGGAGCGGCGTGGGGTGGGGAGTTCTGGACTGCAGGGGAGCGTGGCTGCAGGCTCATCTGCTTCCGGGGTCAGCGCTCCCCCTCACGCCTCCCCCTGCTGGCGGCCCCCACAGCTCCCAGTGCCACCGAGGCTGGGCTCCTACCTCATGTCTTTGTAGCGGGGGGAGGGGGGCACCCAGTGCTGCCTTTCTTGAAGCCAGAACGAGAGCAGGGTCTGCCCGGATGTGGTTTCCTGGGGGACAGCACGGAAGCCCCCTGCCCCTTTCCTGCCAACGTCTGTGCCATGAGGAGCTTTCCCTGGCCGGTGCCTCCTGCAGTCACGGGCAGATGGGACGGCCTGAGCCCGGAGAAGCCAGTCCTGACCGGGAGCCCGGCCCCGTCAGGCCGACTGGGGTTCGGGTGGTGCGGGAGGGGGGCTCAGGGGAAGGGCCCCTCCCCTGCCGCGTCCTCTCTCAGCAAAATCCCCCCAAGTGTCTTCACACTGAAACCCAACCCGCCGCGCTCCCGCCGCCTCGTCATGTGGCCACGGCCGTTTCCCACCGCTGGGCACGGTTTGCTAATGGGCACTTTATCGCCAAGTGTGTTGTCCCTTTGGGAGAAAGATAATTTTATCCTGCGCATGTGTGGGGTGAGCTGCCGTGAGCGCGCCAGCCGTTCACGGGCTTCGTGGGGAGAGCCAAAGCCTTTTCATTTTTTTTTCATGTAAAGGAGGAAAAAAATGCTAAAAGCAGAAAGCTCCGTCCCAGGGGGTGGAGGGGCGCCAGCAAAGCCGAACCGATGTTTATCTTACAAGCGACATATGGTCGCTGCCACTGTCGGGCGCTCCCAGAGCAAGCCTCGCCCGGGCGCTGCCCACGGCCCCTGCCCCAGCTGGACACTGATCTGGGGCTGCCCACGGCCCCTGCCGTAGCTGGACACTGACCCGAGGCTGCCCACAGCCCCTGCCCCAGCTGGAGGCACGGGGACCGTGAGTCTCAGGTATGATGCTCAGCCCTAATAGGCGGGGCGGCTTGTGCCGGCCCAGCTCGAGCACAGAGCGGCTCAGCCTGGGCCCCCGCCTGGTCCCCCGGCCCTGGGCCCTGTGGTCAGCTGAGCCCGCCCGGGTCCCACCTCCAGGGCCGGTGTGGCTCCACGCACCAGACCCCGGGGGCAGCGGGCTCGGGCTGGCCGTCCTTCCTTCCTCCAAACCCAGGGGACTGGCAGGACCCCAGAGGGAGGAATCACGTGTGAGCTGCATGCAGACAACAGAGCCAGTGGCAGCAGTGGCCATGCAGCTGCATACATGTTTACATGTATGATATCTCACGTTGAGTGCTGTGTGTGCTAAGTATATGTGCTGTGTGTGTGCCGTGTACATTGCTGTGTGTGTTGTGTGTGCATGTGTGCTGTGTGTATGCCTGTATGTGTGTGTCGTACGTGCTGTGTGTGTGTGCTGTGCACGTGTGTGTTATGTGCACGCAGCTGTGAGATTCATGAGTGGGCTACACTTGTGACATTTCCGTGTGTGTACAAGCATGCGTGTGCTTTGTGTGTTCAGCATAGGTGAGAAATGCCCGGCCTTGACAAGAATTCAGAGACTCACAGGCCGGCCAAGGCCAGGCTCTAGGAGCTGCTGATCGTGGTCTGGCAAGGCCCGGAGGCCGGGGACGGGCCCCCCTCGGACCAGGCGCCCAGGCCACACTCTCCCGGGTGGGCCTCGCCACGGGCAGCTCCACACTGCGGGACTCTCTCTGCTTGCTCTGGGCCGCGGGGGCCAAGACGGGCTCTTGAGCGGGAACGGCTTCGTGAGCCTGCACTTCCGCCTCAGCCACCCCCGCGCCCAGCGCTGCCTCCACCCACTGCCCGTGGTCTCTGCATGTGTTCCGTGTACACACACGTGTGTGCTGTTTGTAAGCACATACTTTCTTGTCTATTGCACGCAGGCATGTGTTAGTACACATGTGCAAGTGTGTTGTGTATGTGTGTATTATATGAACATGCACATATGTCGTGCCTCTGTGTTTGTGTGCTTGTGTACATACACGCATGGTACGTAGGTGTTTAGTACACACGCGCAATCATGTTACATGTATGCGCTTGTGTGTGTTGTGTGAGCATAACACAGGTGTTACGTCTTTGTGGTTCTATCGTTCTTTCTGCTTGCTGTCCCCAAGCATAGAGGGAGCAAGAGAGGAAAGGAGAGAAGGAGGAAGGGAGGGAGGGAGGGAGGGAGGGAGGAGGGAAGGGAGAAGGGAAGAAAGAAGGGAGGGAGGGAGGAGGGAAGGCAGAGAGGCTGGGAGGAGGAGGGAGGAGGGAGGGAGAAGGGCGGGGAGGAGGGGACGGGCGGCTGAGGGCCAGGCTCGGTGGTGCCCGCCCTGCCGGGGGTCCTGGGGGTCTCGGCTGGCGGCTGGCTCAGCCCCGCCTGCCGCCCTGGCAGGCCTCTAATCACGCTGCTCTTTTCTCGGCTTCCCTCCTGCCAACTCTCCTTACTTCGGGAATTCTGGGTCTTTCCATCTGGGAGGAAATGTGTGCATGTTTGACACTCTAAAATAAAATTCATTAAGCATAAGAAACACGCACTTTGCTCCGTCTTTGTTTGCTTGAGTTTGCGTCCTGCGATTGATTTTGTGTTGGCCGCTTTCTTGCCGCTGTTTTAATTCGAACCATCTGCACGCCCCCGTGTCGACTCAGATGCAGTCGTGAGCTGGCAAAGAGGGGTGTGCCAGGCCCCCTCCCCGCCCCGGGGTCCCCACGCACAGGGGGCTCTCAGGAAAGCCCGATGCCGCGTGCCCCGATGTGTCCTGGGCCTCCAGCCAGGTTGTCACCAGGACCGACTGCGGGTTCTGCTGGGGGCAGGGGCCGGGCACCGGGAGCTACCAGCAGTCTGGGCACCCCACTGGGCTCTGTGCGAACCTGACTGAGGTTTGAAGCCAGCAGGGCCCCCTGTGCCCCTCACAGACGGTCTGGCAGGAAGCCAGGGGTGTCGCCTTGGGCCTGGGACTTTCCCTCCGGGGCAGAGCCCCCGCCCAGGGTCAGTCGGGGCCACAGAGCTGGGCGTGTCAGGTAGGTCAGAGGGACAGAGGTGACGAGGCCACCCACGGGGGTTGGACAGGAGGAAGCGGCTGTGGACGTCGGGAGTCAGTGGGGCTGCTGGACCTTGCTTGTCCAGGGATGTCCAGGCCCCACCTCAGAGTGTCTTTGCTGGCCCTTTGCTCCACTGTCCAATAATATCATGAGAAAAACGTGGCACATTCCACAGCTCAGAGTCAAGCCTCGAGCAAAAGTGGGTGCTAGGACTCAGGACTCTGGCAAAGCAGGTGCTGGGGACTCAGTACTCTGGAAAAGTGGGGACTCACCCCTCCTTGCCACAGCTGTGCCTCTGGCTTCTGCACAGCCTCCCTGAGCTCTAAGGTGTGCCCTGCTGCGGAGAAGTTCCGGGAGTGATTGTCTCCGGGCCCGAAGGACAGACCAGGCTGGCGTCCCCCCTGCCTCCTGCCCCTGCCCCCCCACCCCCTGACCTTCTCCTGTGAGCCCGAGCCACGCCCCTGAGGAAGCAGGTGTGCTCCCAACCCAGAGCAGCTGCAGGTGTGACGTGGGGTCCTCGTTCTTGCAGCGTGTCGCCTCGAAGTGGCCCTAGGTGGCCGACGGTGTCAGAGTTCAATCGGCTCCTGAGTGCGTGGGGGAGGGCAGCTGGTCAGGGCAGTCCCTGCCTCTGACTCGAGCCCGGGGCAAGCGCGCCTACCTGCCAGGGGAGAGCGGCTGGAGCCTCGCCCTGGACGTTCCCACTGCCCGCCGAAGCCCTCGCCCTGGGCGTGTCCACTGGCCACACAGTATCTCAGCAGCCCGCGGTCCTGGCTCCTGCGGCGGCCCCCTCCCTGCCCCCTGCCCGCCGTCCCTGCAGCCCGCTCCAGAGCAGGGGGATTTCGTTGGAAAACCTCGGGTGGGGCCACTCCCAACTTAGCACCAAAGCCCGCCCTGGACACTCAGAGCTGCGGCCCTCGGGAGTCCCAAGGGCGAGCGAAGATCAGAACGAGGCTGGGGGGTGGGTGCCCGTGGAGAGGGATGGGCACGTCGGTCCTGCCGGCGGTGCCTGGCTGGGAAGGCACCAAGGGGGCCGAGGCTCCGGGAATGGAGAAGCCGCAGAGGGAACCAGCGGAAAGCCTGGGGCGGCCGGGCCAGGGAGGCAGCTGGTGGGGAGAGACGCGTCCCGCCCGCTGAAGGTCAGACGGCGCGGGGACGAGGGCCAGAGAGGGTGGGGGGCTTGTTGGTTCCCTGCCCTGCCCGGCCCCCGCACTGAGGCTCCTGCCCCGGGGGTCTGAGAGGCTGAGCCTGCAGGGACACCGTGGGCCATGAGCCTGGGCACAAGGAAACCCCTCCCTCTGGACGCTGCCCTCTCTGCCCCGTCCACGCCCTCTGCTGCCCCGTCCGTGCCCCTCTGCTGGGCAGAGGGCTCTGGGTCCCTACCTGCAGTGCCAGCTGTGTTAGCTCCCTCATGTCTGCCGGCGTCCGGCATCTGATCATGAAAACAGCACCCAGGAAGCTGACAGCAGCTCACGGTGACACCCCTCCCCACACACATACAGACACAGAGACATCACACACAGACACACACACAGACACACAGACATCACACACAGACACACAGACATCACACAGACACACACAGACATCACACAGACACACACAGACATCACACACAGACACACACACAGACGTCACACAGACATCACAGACACACATATAGACACACACAGAGACATCACACACAGACACACACAGACATCACACAGAAACTCACAGACATCACACACAGAGACATCACACACAGGCACACACAGACACTCACAGACATTACACACAGACACACATACAGATGCAGAGACGTCACACACAGACACACACACAGACACACATACAGGCACACACAGATATCACACACAGACACACACAGAGACATCACACACAGACACACACAGGCACACACAGGCACACACAGACATACATACAGACACAGAGACATAACACACAGACACACACACACACAAACATCACGCAGACACACATACAGACACAGAGACATCACACACAGACACACACATAAACATCACACAGACACACACACAGACACACAGACATCACACACAGACACACACAAACATCACGCAGACACACATACAGACACCAAGACATCACGCACAGACACACACACAGCCCACGTTCACACCACACTCACACTCACCCAGGTGCTGTCTCCCTTTCCCAGTCCTGCCTCTTCGCCAACCCTCCCTCTGTCCTCCGCCTCTCGGGGCATCTCGGAGGTCGTGGTGGGCATCAGGGAACAGCCCTCCACGCCTCCGGCGTCCACAGCAGGCGCCAGGGTCATCCTTACTCAGCGGCACGACGTGCGCACGCAGACTCGGCACCCCCCGCCCCCACCCCCGCGCTGACGAATGCAGCTGCGAACGCTGGTGAGTCCGGGGGCCAGGACACCCACCCCTGCCCGTCCCGAGCTGTGGTTGCCGTTGCCCCGACGCCTGTGGTGCCGCGGTCACCATCTCTCTGGCCTGGCACTGTCACGGGGGCAGAGCTGAGCCCTTTGTCTGTTGCTGAACTTCCGGGTGTGTTTTTGCTCACTGAGCTGTGACCGCGCTGTCCCAGACTCGCACACTTCCCACCATTTCTCAGTCAGGGGCCAAATGGCCCCGATGGGTCCCCAGAGTATTCCCACGGGGTCACAGGTGAACGTCACATTCATGGGAGTGGACCCAGACTAAGGGGTCGGACTGGCAGGACACGGGGTCGCAGGAGGGAAACCAGGCCTAGAAGATGGAGGAACAGCCCCGACCCCGGCGCTGGGCGGGGGACGTCAGCCGCTCTGGGTTCGCTGGGGCCTTTCCTGCTGTTCCAGGTTTGTTGCCGTAAGATCGTGAATAGCCAGATGTGCTCCCATCCGGCTCAGCCAATCATGTTTCCCTCCATTCGCGCAAAGGAATAAATGATGTTGATATCGTAGCGTCCCGGCTTGTCTACGTCCCGAGGCCGAATTGAACCTGCGTCCCTCTGGGCAGATCCCGCCTTCAGCCTGCCGACGCCCCGGGAGGCTGAGCCCAGGCGTGGTGGCCGCTGGCTCCTCCCGTCCATTTTGGAACCAGACAGGCTTTGTTATTGGTGCCGAACTGTTCTCATAAAATGAGTGGAAAAAAACTTCTTCTCGATTTTCTAAAATATTGTGAACAAATTGTGCTATTTATTCTTCAAATATTTGATAGAATTCCCCGGCGGAACCATCTGTTCCTACAGGGCACCATGCACAAATGTTTTTGCTAACAAATCCGGTTCCTTTAAGCGTCTGAATCAGTCTCTGCTGCGTCTTCCTCGGCTTTGCTAACTAGTATTTTCGAGGCACTTTTCGACTTCACCTAAATTTTCAACCTTTGTTCACAGGAAGTTATTTTTAATAATAGTTTCTAGTTCACGGACTCCGAGGGGAACGGAGCTGGGGGAGCGTCTCCCCGTTCTGGGGTGAACCCAGGCCTCTCCTCCCCCCGGCTGATCTCGGCACAGCCGAGCGCGATTTGTTCGTCTTCGTAGAGAACGTTCGGCTTTGACGAGTGTCTCTGCCTCCCTCGCCCCTTTTCCTTGGCTTCTGTTGCCTTTTTCACTTGTACCTCTCCGTGTTCCAGTGACCCCAGGGACCATTCTGTCTTTGTTTCCAGAACGATCCTCTTCTAAGGCAAACATCGAAGCTGCAGCTCCGGCCGCCCCGCCCGCCCGCCCGCCTCGCGGCCTGTTTGTTTCCCCGAAGCGTGAGCGATCTCCCAGATTCCCTGTTCCCTTCCTGGCCCCATGCACGGAGACAAGCACGCCGCCTGCCTCAGTGGGTCTTTCACTCTCGAGAGCGGGTTGTTTCTGATCGAACCACACGGGAGCTGGGGGGTGCTTGACCCACTCGGCGATTAGCTCTCTGGCTGCGGCAGGCCCAGCCGGCCGCCCCGAGCCAGGGATGCGCGTGTCCTGTGGGACGTGGCTGCCAGGTGGTGGTGTCCCCCCCCCGCCCCCCGGGACTGGCGAGCACGGCGGCTGTATTTGCTTGCCGAACTCCCTGATTCCAAGACTGCGCCACAACTGTCGGGGTGCTGCGGGAATTCTGGAGGTGGCCTGGGGCAGGCAGTGGCGATGTCACTGGGGTTCACGGTGGGTCACTCTCGTCTGGCTGGAGGAGTCTCACCTGCTCCTCACCGCTCTCTCGCTCTTATTCCCCGGGCACATCTGCCAGGTGTTGACACAGTCCCAGGACGTCAAAAATTCCCATCCACTAACGTCACCTCTGGTCTCCGGGAGAGAACTGTTAAGTCTCGGGGAGCTGTTCAATTCGTCACGGAAAATAGAAGTTTTCCAAATTCTAATTCAAATGCCTAATACCTCCGTCTGAAAAACCATAATTTGTCTGTCACCTGCTTCTTCAGGTAAGAATAGTGTTCCGTGAAAAAGCGCCACTTTAATTACAACTCACTCCGTCTCCCCACGCCGCTCAGCAGGCAGCACCGCAGAGGCACCTTCTGGAACTTTCCATGTCAGCGCACAGAGTCAAAGCTGTGTGCAAGCAAACTTGGGACCCGGGTAAGAGGGGCGTGTCAGGGAGTCACTGCTGCGGCCTTGACAGGAACTCAGGTGGGACGACACGGAGCCCCCTGTCCCTTCGCCCACACAGTGCTCCAGCCTGGATCCCCGAGAACGTGCGAACGTGCAGCCGACTGGTGCGTGCAAGGGCTGGGACCAGGGTCCGAACACGCGGGGTTCTCCCTCGGCCTCTCTGGCACCCAGGAGGATGTTTCTTTCCCCAAAGCCTCATCTTCCTTCTTTGCGACAGGCTGGCACACGCGTTGGCACACCTGGGGAGGCAGCTAAAGGCCTGACCCAGAGGCCTCAGCTGGGAGGTCGCTCTGGCTTGTTTCTGCATTTTCCAAGACGGGGCAGCTGACGCTGACCCTGCGGCCAGACCTGCAGGGAATCCAGCATTGCTTTGTCCATCAGTCAGGGAGGGTGGTGGGGCCAGCAGAAAGGGAACTGCTGCCTTTGCAGATGCTTTGAATGGAGCTGGACTCGAGCAAGAACTGTTTGAGAGCTATATAGTAATTATTATCCTCACCATGGTGTTCATCACCATCACCACCGTCACCACCACCACTGTCACCATCACCAGCATCATCACCATCGCCACCATCATCACCACTGTCACCATCACTACCACCACCACCACCATCACCATCACCACCATCATCACCATCACCATCATCACCATCACCACCGTCACCACCACCACCACTGTCACCATCACCACCACCATCACCATCACCATCATCACCATCACCACCACCATTGCCACCATCACCACCACCATCACCATCACCATCACCATCATCACCATCACCACCGTCACCACCACCACCACTGTCACCATCACCACCACCATCACCATCACCATCATCACCATCACCACCGTCACCACCACCACCATCACCATCACCACCACCATCACCATCGCCACCATCATCACCACTGTCACCATCACTACCACCACCATCACCATCATCACCATCACCACCATCACTACCACCACCATCACCATCATCACCATCACCACCACCATCGCCACCATCACCACCACCATCACCATCACCATCATCACCATCACCACCACCACCGTCACCATCACCATCACCATCTTCACCATCACCACCACCGTCACCATCACCACCACCATCATCACCATCACCACCACTGTCACCATCACTACCACCACCATCACCATCATCACCATCACCATCACCATCATCACCATCACCACCGTCACCACCACCACCACTGTCACCATCACCACCACTATCACCATTGTGTAAACTCACACAAGAGGAGGCTCGGCACCCACAGCGGCGGTGGCTCTATCTCTCCCGCCGCCCACGGTCGGTAGTCTCACCCTTCTCCCACCCCAGAGAGGTCGATGGCGATGGTCAGGCAGAGGAAGGAACGAGGGCCAGGCTGGTAGGTATTAGTCGTAGTTTATTCTGATTCTCTCCTCATCTCTCCTTCTGTCTCTGCCCCCATTCTTCCTCCCCCAGCTACTTCATTCTCCTTCTCCATTCCCCTTCATCCTCTTTCTCTGGAGTCTGGGTTCTGATCCTCTCTGAACTCTTTTCCTTCTTCTTCCCCAGCCCGCTCCTACAGTACAGTTAAATTCTCTCTCCTGAGGAATTGGGGAAAAAATTACACATAGGTGCGGTCACAATCAATAGGGGTGGAGATCAACAGGGGTAGAAATCTTAGCCTCAGGGAAGACCGCTCCTAGGACGATCCTTCCTCAGCAGGAGGACCCACCCTAGAGCAGAATCCCATGGGCATGCCTCTCCTCTCCTTGTCCGACAAGCATACAAGAATATAATATAAATCATTTTGTATGGATACAGTAAGAAATATCTTAAACTTATAGAATTGCTCTCCTAGGGCCATATCGATCTCAGACTACGGTGCTCAGGCCAGATAGTCTTTCCCACCCCTAGCAGGATCCTAGTCTTGTCGTTACCTTGGATCATGACAGCATTTGTCCATGATCAAACTCTTAACTTATAGTTAAGAATCGTGGCACTTTGGCCTGGCCCATTTCGCTGCCAGGGTAGCTCACCGCTTGCCCTGGGTCCATTCAGTCCCTCGTCAGGACCCTGCTTTTAGGGTGTTAGGAACTAAGGGCAACTGAGGCTTAAGTCGAGAAAGATGCCCGGGAGTGAATAATATTCAAGGCCAATCAAATCCTAAGTTACAAAGCATAATGTTAACGTTCTTTCTGTATCTATACAAAAAGGATATTACCTTAAAGTAAATTGTTCATAAGGCATAAGGAGAGGAAAAAGGCAATATTTCACTCATACATATAAAATCATAGATTTCTGGGAAACTGATCTTACAAATTAACAAAGTCTGATTAAGGGGAAAGCTGATTAACTGGGTGGGAAGGAGAGCTTAGGGAAGACTGTTTACATGTTTACATGTAAACACAATGGAAGTGGAAGTGCCTCTGGAGCACTGTGGTGGGTGTAACCAGATTGATGGGTGTAACCAGATTAATGGGTGTAACCAGATAAAACCTAAGCTTCTTGAAGGACAGAGCAATGTTACCCAACAACCATCACCATCATCACCATCACCACCATCACCATCACCACCACCATCACCACCATCACCATCACCACCATCACCATCACCACCACCATCACCATCACCACCATCACCACCATCATCATAATCACCATAATCTCCACCACCATCACCATCATCACCATCACCACCATCACCACCATCACCATCACCACCACCATCACCACCATCACCACCATCTTCACCATCACCACCACCGTCACCATCACCACCACCATCACCATCATCACCATCACCACCGTCACCATCACCACCACCATCACCATCATCACCATCACCACCGTCACCACCACCACCGTCACCATCACCATCACCATCACCATCATCACCATCACCACCACTGTCATCATCACCACCACCATCACCATCATCACCATCACCACCGTCACCACCACCACCACCATCACCATCACCATCACCATCATCACCATCACCACCATCACCACCACCACCACCACCACTGTCACCATCACCACCATCGTCACCACCATCACCATCACCACCATCACCATCACCACCACCATCACCACCATCACCACCATCTTCACCATCACCATCATCACCATCACCACCATCACCATCATCACCATCCTCATCACCACCATCTTCAGCTTCCTCATGCTCACCTTCCCCAGGTAGCATCGCTGGCCATCCCACTGGGTCGTGGCAGTAAAGATCTTTAGTCCGGGGAAGCTCTGAGCAGGGGGAGAGCATCTGGTCACCCAAGTCGTGCGTCCCCTGTTCTGGCCATGAGCCCCCTGGCCCGGCACTGCAGCCCCCCTTCACCATGGACCTGCATCCCACCATGCTTCCACCTGGGCACAGTCCCCACGGGCACCCGGGGCCGCCAGCGAAGGCTTCCTCCTCCCTTAGCACCCTCCGAGAAAGGAAACTGGTCATTTGCCGCAAGGGAAAGCCAAACATCTCCACAAATGGTAGAACCATTTGTGCAGGAAAGCCCGTGAGCCCCCGTTTTCATGGGAAACGGCGTCACTCGGACGAGACCAAGCAGCTGTTAGCGTCCCCCTTGCAAACCAATCATTTCTAAATAGAGCGATGCCACAGTCTTAATTTCCCACTCAATGGTGAAAGCAGTTGCATTATTCAAAATTATTCATCAGCACTTAGTAATTCCCATTCTGGAGCAATCTCTGAGAGCTTTAATGTATATATTACAGGCGAGATTTATAGCGGGAATTACAGTATGACAAATCATTCTTTAAAATGGTGCTTAAATCACAAGTTTAAAATACTAATTATGCAAAAGAGATTCTGAATTTTTAATTTCTACCTTTGTTTAACAATGCTCATTGACAGCCTCAGAGCTGGGGTCGCTTCCTCCCGGGGACTCGCGCCGCCTCCCGCCCAGCGGAAACCAGCGTGTTCGCCCAGCGTCACCCTCCTGCCCCCGTTTTGTAAAAAAAAAGTGAGCAATAATCATCCAAAAGTCACAATCATCGCAAGATAATGAAGCATGAAATTCCGTTCTGAGACAAAATCTTTCTCTGGGAAGTGCTTGAGAAGCTTTTGATGGCCATGAAATAGCTATTTAAGTTAAAAAGAGAAAATTTAAGGAATATCTCTGTGAACAATCCAGCTCTGGAGAAAACCATTCCCATCGCCGGTTTCTGGAGTGCTCGCCGAGAGAGAAGCCCCGGGCGCGTGTGTGGCCACCTCAGGGTGCCGGCCTCTCCTCCCTGCGGCCCGAGACGCACCTTTCCTGCCGAGCAGTCAGAGGCAGCGGTGTCCGGACAAGGCCTCGCTTCCCTGCATTTTGCTCCGGATCACTTAGGGTTCGTGGAAGAGGGGACGCACAGGCCAGAGAGACCGGCCAGGGGTAAGGCTCTCCTAGCCTTCCTCAGAGCAAGTAGCCCCTGAGTGCCACCAGGTATGTCCCCCCCCAAAAGATGGGGTCGCTTCGGGCAGGGTGAGACCCTGAGTCAGGGCAGAGTGCTCATCTGAGTGTGTGAGGTGCCGAGTTCCCTTTCAGCCCAAAGTCCCATCCCAGTCCCTGGAGGTTGATCACCCGATCAATACCCCCATCAATACCAACATCACCCACAGCCCCCCCCCCCACCTCCCAGCAGGCCTCCAGGGCCCAGAAGGTCACCTCCAAACCATGTTTGGTCCAAGCATGGCCTGTTCTCCTGCTGGCAGGGACGTGGGAGGGGGTGACCCTATGTTGCTCTCACCTGGCCTTGGGCTGAGGGGGACAGAGCCCAGGAAACAAGTTTAGGGGCAAGAGCACTTCATGTGAGCACCACTCCCAGAGGGCGTGTTTGGAGGCTCTGGACGGTGGGCATGGCTGGGCGGCTGCTCGTCCCCTCACTCCTGCCCTGGGCACAGAGGCCAGCACTGCGACCCGCAGATGCCGCGCAGTGGCCGCCCAGTGCAGCGTCACGAGCCTCGCACCCGGGCCCCCGGCCGCTGCTGGACCGAGACCTCGGCTGTCCCTTGTGGAATCTGGAGTCTCTGCCCCCAGGTGCTTCGCAGTCACTGGCTCCCGTGGGCGGGGAGTCTTGGGGGCTCCAGGGGGAGGGACACCCGTGGTGGGGCAGCGACTCTGCCTCTCTGCTCTGCCGCCCTTTGTGTTGTGCCACCGGGAGAACATCCTGCACTCAGGGCTCAGAGCCTGGTCTCCGGGAGGCGGTGACAGCAGCCCGGCTCTCTGGAGGGAAATGGGGAGGTGCAGGGGGCACCTCCGGGACCGCGGGGTCCGTGGGTCTCCTTTAGGACACGCGTGCCCCCGACGCGAGTATTGGACCATGCACGGATGCTCCCTGTGAGTGCTGTTGCACCATAGTGTGTGTCTGTGCACGCACACACACACATCTACACAGGTGTGCACACACATGTGGGTACACACATCCATGTGCACACGTCCACGGGCGTCGGATCCAGGCTCTGGGTTAGTTCCAGGGTGTTAGGCAAGGTGATGACCGCCAGCTCCCTGCCGGTGAATGGAGAGCGTTGGGCCCCTCCGTGCAGACTGCAAACAAGGCCGAGGCACTGAGGCAGGTGGAGGCCGGGGATGGCGGCCACAGCCGGGGCTCTGTACAGACCACAGGGTACACCCAGCGCATCCACCGGGGGCTCGCTCTCTTCCCACCCGTCTCTCCCCTCGCTTGAGTCTGTTCTGTGACTCCATCATTGCTAACTGGGAGGAGCCAAGTGGGGCACTGTCATGTCTCAGGGGTGTCCTTGAATGCACCCAGACCGTGGTCTGAGGGTCCCTAGTGGAGGACGTGGCCACCGTGGGCCCTGTCGGGGTGGGGCTGAGGGCGAGTTCAACGGCTCTCTGGGTCTCTTCCCAAACGGGTTCTGCCCTGAGATGAGCCTGACCTGCCAAATGTGGGACTCCTCCAAGTCGGGACCCTCGTTCCCTGGGCGTAGCCCCCTTGGGGGTTCCTAGGGATTACCCTGAGCCCCGTCCCTCCCGCCTCCACCCATAGTAAGCAGCCAATGTGGCTTCTAGGTGTGTTTCCACCCCATCCCGTCTCCTGTAAGCCTGCGGGCTTCCCACCGTGCTCTCTCTGGATGACTTGACACAGCCTGGGAACCCCGAGGCAGTGCCCACAGACCCTGCTGAAGGCTCATCCCGGTCCTGCGTCTCTGCTCGCTCCTGCCCTGCCTGTAGTGTGATCCCAACATGCAGCATCCATGGCCTCCGGGACCCTGAGTAATGAACAGTCTGTTCCACACACCAGGCCGCCAGATCACCATCTGCTTCTATTAACAACCTTCACGGTGTCGAAACCCTAACATGTGTGCACGAACTCGGCTGAGCCCAATGCCTCAAAGACCCCCGGCTAGGAAGGGCGCACAGCAGAGGGAAACTCACTCTCTGGCCTCCCTCTCCCGGCTCTCGGGCAGAGCTACCTTTTGTTGTGAATGCACATGAATAGACCTTTCATGCACGCTTGGGTGGATGCAACCCCGCGTGCCTTCCAGCAGGCGCGATGCTCCCGGCACCAGTGAGTTCCTTTAGAAGATGCTCCCAGCAGCTCTCCAAAGGGCCACACCCACGTCCATTCCGATTGGCTGTGCCGAGAGTCTCCGCTAACCGGGCCCAACCAGCCTTTGGGCCTGCAGCCACTCCCGTCTAAGTAAGCTCTCCGGGGGTGCAAGCGTTCCTTGGCCGCTTCGCCTGGAGACAGGGAAAGGAAGATGCTTCTGTGGTCTCTGGCCCTTTGGGTTTCCCCCAAGACGCCATGCAAGTCTCCCCCCAAGTTCTGTCTTCTGATTCTGTCGCTTATTCTTCTTTATTATTCCCTAGAATCAATCTTCAATTGGGAGTTAAGGAATAACAGTGCCCCTTTGATTATTCAAGGTAAAGAGGCCATCTCTAATGGGCATTTAGTGCTCCATGGGCTTGCCCTTCACTTTTGGGGTCCTGATCGAGGGGCGGGCATTTGTGTGCTATAGGACCTGTGTGTGTTCCCGGCAGGCACAGAGTCGCACTGGCCGACGTACCCCATCACCACGTGTGTTGGCAGTGAACCATCCCCACACTGTGCGTGGCCACTGCCGTATTAGAGGGTCTAAGGGAAGAGACTTGCTCTACGCCCTGCGTGTCCTGCGGGGAGGGATGCCCGGCTGCCAGGTCAGCACCACCGAGAGCAGGGCAGAGCGGCCCTCCTGACCCCAGTGCATCGTCCAGTTGTGCAGAGAGTGAGGGGACACTGCTCAGCACCAGGGAGGGGCCCCCAACCGGCCCCAGCCAAGCCCTTTCAGCACCAGGGAGAGCGACACGAGCTTCTATCCCTCGGGGAACCTGGATCCAAGAAACTCTTACTCAGCACCACAGAGAGCAGCGATGGGGCCCCTTGCCCGGCGGGCACTGCACTGATCAGCACCATGGAGAGTAGTGACGGTCCTTGCCTGGACATTGCCGTGATCAGCACCATGGAGAGTGGCAACAGCCTCCCTCCTGCCTGCCCGGGCACTGCACTGATCAGCACCCCAGACAGCGTCAGGGTTCCTGAGCTCACCCTCCGACTCAGCTGAAGTGGCCCCATCCAGACGCCCTCTCAGTGGGTGTCTTGTCTGAGTCACTGTTGTAAGTGGTTGTGTGTGTGTGTGTGTGTGTGCTCGCCTACAGCCAGGCCATCTGACGGCAACCCCCCACCCCACCCCCGCTCACCCAGGGCTGTTGGGCCATTGTTCTCCCTCCTACCCAGTTCGCAGCACCAGTGTTTGTCTGGGATAATCTAGGTAGTAATTACAGACTCCAGATAGAAAACGTTAACGTCCCTAAAAATAACATCAGCCTTCCCGTCCGACAACGTCCTTCCCAGGGCACATCGACCCTGTGTGAGCACTGCTCTGGGTCTGTGTGTCGTGAAGGCAAGGTTGGAACTTGGAGTGACTAAGAGAAGAAGCTTCCCCACAGGGGGGTGGGGGCGCCTGGCCCAGGAGCCCGGGAACACTGGTTTCAACTCGAAACAGCATCATCTTCTCCACGCATGATCTTTTGGGCCACTCTGTTCCGTGGGCTGAGTCCCTGTCGGGCCCAGGAGAGTGGGCGTCCCTGCCGCTAGGGCACATCTTTGGGGAGGTGCTGACTCAGCCATGCTGGGCCCAGCTCATCGGGTCCTCACTGAGGGAGCACATTTCCCAGCACCGCTGGGCACCCATGCACGGCCCTGTCCCTCCAGGGCTCCTCTCTGGAACGCCGCAGCCCCAACAAGATGCCGTCCCCTCCCAGAGACACTGTATGCTCAGCTCCTGTGGCATCCGACTCACTCTGTCACTTCAACCCAGCTTGGAGTCTTTCATGAGAAGCTGGAAGGAGCAAAGAAACCCCCTCTCTGACACAGAGAAATAGCTCTGAGGCTCCCTGAGTTTTCCTTGGCCCCTGGCAATTGGGGGACCCTAGGCCAGGGCGAACCTGTTCAGAAAGTGCTCTGGGAGTTTCTAACTGCTTTCTGCAAGCTGCCCACTCACTGCTTTGTAAGCAAAAGCACATCTGCTTGCTCACACACACACACACACACACACACACCTGCACGCAACAACACATCATACAGCTCTGCCTATCGCATACCAAGAGTCCCCCCTGTTTACACTGACCCCCCAGCAATGTGACCCTTCAGAACCACCAGCAATTCACAACTTTTAAAAATATGTATTTCTGTTTCTTTGCCCTATGTGTTAGACAGAATTAATCAAGGTTCTGATGATTGTTCTGCAGGTGTTATTTCAAAACCAACCGATAGCCCTCAAATCATTGCGTTTACCGGGAGGCTTGTGATTGCGGGCGCTGAAGACTGTTCTTGCTAAAATGGAAGAGATGACGAGTGACAAAAATCAATGACGTGCCATTAGGCTGCCACTCAACTTACCACGTTCTCAGCCTGCCAGTTCTCACTCCCCTCGTCTCTGCCGCCGCTGGCAGTGCAGGGGCTGTAGGTCTTATCCCCAGCCGTATTTATAACAGCTGCTTTAGGGATTCGGGAAGAATTTGAAAGTAGTGGACCTCCATGGCCCACTCGCCGAGGCTATTGGGGTGACAAGCGCGATGCCCAGGCTGGAGAAGCCTCCTCAGCCATTTGAGCGGGAAGGACCCACAGGCAGCCCTGTGCCAGCCCAGAAGTGCACAGGAGCACTTGACAATGAGGCTCATCTCATGCCAAGGGGCTCCAGGGAAGAGTGGGGTGTCAGGAATCCTGCCCTGTGGATTCTTGCAAGCACGGAGGTTCCCTAGGAGTTGGGTTTCCTCCTTCTGTCGATCTCCCACTGACATGCTGTGAGCGTGGATAAGCTGGAGGACTTGTGTTTGGGTGGTTGAAGTGGGCACTGCTGGGGCAGTGGCAGGAACTGTCTCCCTAGATATCCCAGAAGCGTGTCTCCATGCAAGAGAGCCCTCCACGTGCCCGTCCTGAGTCCTACTCCATGACTGACATCCAAGGATACTTGGGGGACCCTGATTGGAGTGAGGGGAGGCCCAGGCACTCAGCAGGGAGACCCGGCTATTGTAAATACCCTTGATGCTTGGGACAGGGACCCCCCCCCCCCCCAGGATGGAGAAGCCGGATGTGGCATCAACAACCTGTCTTGGGCCCCATCCTGGCCGCAAGGTCCCTTGAACTGCAGAGAACGGTGGGCTGAGCCAGAGAGCAGGACCAGGGCTGGACTCCAGGAGGGATCAGGGCTAGACTGCCCAGCAGAGGCCAGGGTTGGACCCTAGGAGGGGTCACAGCTGGACCCCAGGAGAGGTCAGGGCTGGACTCCAGGAGGGGTCAGGGCTGGACCACCCAGCAGGGCCCAGGGCTGGACCCCAGAAAGGGCCAGGGCTGAACCGCCCAGCAGGGGCCAGGGCTGGACCCCAGGAGGGCCCAGGGCTGGACCTCCTTCCCGTCAGGATGGGTAGGGATGCTGCAATATAATTTTTCAATTCAAAGCAGCAGCTTCTGGATTTGTTCATTTGTTCTACTTTTGTCAGTTTCTGTTTCATTAAATACTGCTCTGGAGTTAATCGTTCCCCACGGTAAGGAAATCAATTTCCTTAATTACCCCTCCGTGCCCCCTCCCCCTGGCCCTGGCATCCATCACCTCTCCGTGGGCCCCATTTTAAACCAAGTGCTCTGGAGTCACCGGCCTGCGGCTTCCGTTCGATGTGATGGAAATCTGCCCCATCCGCACGCGCCGACTCCCTGTCGTGAACCACCGGGGCGGCACTGTCTGGAAAGCTGCCCCCACTTCCAGGCTATCCTAAGCGACGCCCCATGTTCTCAACTTCCTCGCATCTCCGTGGGGGAGAAGGAACGTGAGTGGAGTCGCTCTGTCTGCCTGACACCCGGAGAAAAGTCAAAAGCTGTGGAGAGCCACGGCCGCTCCCAGCTGCCCCCGCCCGCTCTCCACGGAGACCCCGTTTCCGCTTCACCCGAGCTCGCGGGATAAGGCTGGGCGCGGGCTGGCGGGAGGGTTTCCCTCGTGTTCTCTCCTTCGGCCCAGCCTGAAGTGGGGCTGTCCCACCTTCCCGTGCGGGGATTTCTCGGGCTCCCGCATTATCCTCTAGCCTGATCCCACGGTGTGACTCTGCCTCGGTGCTGGCACGCTTGAAGCATTTCCTACAGAGGGAACAGTTGTGGCATCCGGAAACCAGCCGCTAACTCGGCGTCGGTCCAAGTTCCCTGATCTTGGCACAGACCCCGAGTTGCTTTGGGTATCTGAGTCGTTTCTATCCCCCAGGTCAAACACAGTGTGTCCGTGCAGTCGGGTTCCCCGAAGATTTGACTATTATTAAGGAAATATACACACACATATATGTATGTATAGATTCCAAGTCTTCGTGTGGATATTTAATTCGGCTTATCCAACATCCTAGCAATTAAGTTGCTGAGTCACTTCCGGAGCGCGTTGAACTTTATTAGACAATTGCCGCCGAGTCTCCCCGAGCGACACTGACCCGGCTTTGCTGGCAGCACCGGAGTCCCTGCCCGCCAATCCCGGGCCCTCCGCCCCTCCCGTTCTATTTTAAGTCCCGCGTTAGGCAGTGGCGGCGGCATCTCTCTGCGATTTGCATTTTCCTGATTATTAATTGCATTGAAGATTCCTTTACCTGCTTCCCAAGCCGTTTTATTTCTCTGCGGAGACAAAGTGCCTGTCTGTGTCTTTATTCCTTTTTGATCTCATTATTGGGTCGTAAATATCCTCCCCGGGTTCTGAAAGCAAGTCCTTTGTCTGATAAATGATGGGCTTGCCTGGCTCTTTCTTTCCCTAATAGCGTCTAGAAGGAGCAACTTCTTCATTTTGATAAAGTCCAGTTTGCTTTGCTTTCAATTAAAACCAGTCGATGTGGGGAGCAGAGACCCACTGCAGCAGCGAGAAAGAATCCTGGGGCGCCTCGGCTCCCTCACGGGCGCTCCCCAAGGCCACAGCGGCGGCCGCAAGCTGGTCTGGTGCCGCCAAGGTTCCACTATCCCCATCTCTGACCCTCCCTCTCACCGTTGGTCTCTATCCGCAGAGACAGTGCTGACCCTAGGCGGCTGGGTGGTTTTCCCCCTCCTGGCACCCATCCCCGAGACCCACCAGATGGGGACGGACACTCGGTCTCGGCTTTCCTGCCTGGAGGCGCCCACCCCCTTCTCAGACCGGAGACTGCCCAGCCGGAAATTCGGGTGCAAGCTTCTGCCGGACAGAAGTTTTCCTTGAGATCAGTGCTGAGGGTGCCCTGGCGGGAAGCTGCCGTTCCCCGTCTTGAGGGGACCCTCTGCCCCACCCTGGACGGCCGTCATGTTTCTTCCTCCATGCTCAGAGCTGTGGATTAATACCTCAGTGTGGCTTTAATTTTTACTTCCCTAACAGAGTGATGTTGAACATCTTTTCACAGGCTTTTGACATCTAGAGATGCTATTTAGTGAAATGCCTGCTTTTTTTTTTTTTGCTCATTGTTTAAATGGATTGGAAAAAAATTGAGTTTTACAGATTATTTATGTGTCTCAAAAATAAGCCTTTTGTTGGAAACACAGCTTGCAAATATGTTTTCTGAACTCTAATTTGTCTTTTTATTTTCTTGACAGAGGTTTTTCCTAGCAGGATTTTTAATTTTGATATAAATCCACTCTCCCAGATTCTTTTTCTGTCCAGTCAGATTCCTAGTTTAACCTCAAATTCCAAACATTTTGTCCTAAGTCTATTTTTATGTAAGAGTCTCCGGCTTTGGGCTGGAGTGATAGCACAGCAGGGAGGGCATTTGCCTTGCACGCAGCCGACCCAGGTTCGATTCCCAGCATCCCATAGGGTCCCCTGAGCACCGCCAGGAGTGACTCCTGAGTGCAGAGCCAGGAGTAACCCCTGACCACCACCGGGTGTAACCCAAAAAGTGAAAAATTAAAAATTAAAAAAAAAGAGTTGCTGGCTTCAGTGCCCGACCGTGATTCACCTGGGCTTATGTTGTGTTCACTGGGTGACGGTCATTGTGCTCTGGCCCTTTGTGGGGGCTGCCAGTGTCCCACCGTGTTTGCAAAGGCCACCTTGGTTCTGCCAAGAGTCAGGTGGCGTGGTTGTGCGTTCGTGCTCTGGATTCTGAATCGGTCCAGGATGTTCCTGTGCAGCTTCCCCAGGGCATTTGCACCACCCTGATACCCGCAGTCCCCGCCCCAGGAAAGAGCATCCTCCCTCCGCGCTATTGAAAGATCTGTCAGCTGGGTGGCCCCTTTGCCCCCCGGACAGGAAGTTCATGAGCCTCACTGTGTCTGCAGCAAACCTCGAGGGTCTGAGCATGGAGACCCTCAACCTGGGCCCCAGCGCACAGACCCTGATGGCTTGCTGCATCTTCGCCCGGTCAGCAGTGTGGCTGTTCGATTATTTGGGTCTATTTCAGGATCACATTTTATAGCTCTCAGCATGCAGATCCTAGATCAGATTGCTAGAATCACGCCCAGTGAATCCCTTATCTTGAAAACATTCGTCTATGCTCCTGTGTGCTCTCTCTGGGTCCTTCTCCATCCCTCGTTGGTGCCCAGAAACCAGGCTGCATTCTGGGTGCTGATTTTGAATTCTGAAACACTCACGGGCCGGTTCTCAGAGGTGTGTGAAGCCGTCCTGCCTGGCATCATCTGCATGGCGGGTATCTGAGCTAGTTCCTGATCCTAGGGAGAATATCCATGCTTTAAAAAAAATAAGGAGCAATGATTCTGGGGGTCTTCGGCTGCTGGAGCTCTGCTCGGGGCGGGGAGGGAAACTCAATCCGCCCCCCTCCAAGGGGCCCCGGTGAGGACAGCCAGGCGCCGGGGCAGGAGACTCTGCCCTGTTCTATTCCAGGAGCTGGGTTTTATAGTCTCTGGGTCTTGGCCGTTGATGGGATTACACGGCGCTGGGGGGAAGTTGGTGGGTGTGACCCCCACCTACTGGAAGATGGAGGATCTGGGTGGAGGATGCTCAGCCCCGATCCGAGTAGGCTTGGAGATCTCAGCCCCAGGACCCGCATGCCTTTGTTCCTCTGCCGGTACCTTCATGCGTGTGGAGAGTGGTCTCAGCATGGTTGTGGCTGGTTCTGGAGGTCTTCAGCTGCTGGAGCTCTGCTTGGGGTGTACCACATGCATGAAGGTACCGGCAGAGGAACAAAGGCATGCGGGTCCCGGGGCTGAGATCTCCAAGCCTACTCGGATCAGGGCTGGCATCCTCCACCCAGATCCTCCATCTTCCAGTAGGCAGGGGTCACACCCACCAACTTCCCCCCAGTGCCATGTAATCCCATCAATGGCCAAGACCCAGAGACTATAAAACCCAGCTCTCAGAAGCACGTGGCCACATTTGCGACCATGCGACATCTTATTATCTCATTCTTGCTTTGACAATCTGAAAGGCTACTGAGTGTAGCCTGCCCACGCAGCAGAGTCTGGCAAACTCCCCGTGGCGTACCCAATATGCCAAATACCAGTAACAATGATGGGTCTCATTCTCCTAACCCTGAAAGAGCCGTGAATGTGGCACTTTTCATAATCTCAGGGCTGGGACGAATGAGATGTTACTGGTGCCTGCTTGAGGCAATCAACGAACAACAGGATGATCGTGATCGTGAAGTATCAATGATAACTTTCTCTTGATTCTTTTTTTTTAATTTTTGGGCCACACTCGGTGATGCTCAGGGGTTCCTCCTGCCTCTGCACTCAGGAATCACTCCTGGCGGTGCTCGGGGGACCCAATGGGATGCTGGGAATCGAACCCTGGTCAGCTTCGTGCAAGGCAAATGCCCTATGCTTTGTACTATCACTTCATCCCTTCTCTTCTTGACACTTTAATAAACTCAAAGTTCCCTTCTAGCACTGACAGTTTATCCGCCGGGGCTGTTGGATTTGCCGTTTTGGAACTCTTCAGATGATGACATGAGTTTTCACCTGAGTCTCTCCGTGGGATTTGCATTGGTTGGTTTTCAGACAGAAACTCTCCCTTTCCTATCTCGGCTACAACTGCCTGCGTCCTCACGTGTGCCCTCTGTAGACAGGGTCTCATTTATTTAGGGAACGAAGTTTGGCTTCTGCTCTTAGGAGGGCGGGTTTGTGCTTTCGGGGCCCCGTGATCTCAAGCAGTTTCGTTGGCAGAACAGTGCCATTATTACGGAATACGTTTCAAGTATCTCTTTCATGTTTCTGAACGATTTCATACAGAATTGGCATTATGCATTTCGTGTCATTTACTAACCATGCCATCTGGGCCTGGAAGGTTCTACTTGGGATTTTTTAAATATAAATTCAATTTCTTTCAAAGATCTATGGCTATTCATTTGATCTGTTTCCCTCGGGGTGAGTTGTTTGTTTATTTAGGGATAAAAAGCCTCCCATCTACCCTGCTCCAATTGGTTGGATGAAAATATTTAAAATATTTTGTTACTCGTCGGAACTTCTGCTCTTGACGGTAATTCTACAGTTTCTCTCTATTTTCTCTTCCCGCTGAGTCTGGCCACTGGCTTATCATCCGAGTAATCACCGGAACCAGGTTTTGCTTTCATTGACTTCTCTATTACTGTTTTGTTTTCTTTTTATTTCTGTTCTGATAAATTAATTGCCTATTTTGGCTGACCTTGAATTTTAATATACAGTTTCTTACCTTGGGCAATGATAACGGCCGACTAGGGACACGTCTCTTCTCCGTGGCGATTATTAACACTACACATTTCCTCTAAATACTGCTTTGGGAACACTCAATAAATTTTGTTATATTATTTTTAAATTATCACTCAATTCATAATAGTTTCTCGCCTCACTTTTGTTTTCTTTACGACACATGTCTTAGAATTTCTCGTATTTCATTTCAAATGTGGGAAGTGTTCCAGATCTGTCTTTAATTGCTTTGAGCATCACTTTATTGTGGATGGAGGGTGTGTCACAGAGTCACAGGACTCCTTAAAATAGATTTGGTGATTTGTTTCCTTCGAAAACAGGCCGGTTGTCACTCTGCTTTGTCGCTGTGGTGGCTGCTTTAGCATTTTTTGTTTTACAAAATGTGCCACTCGGGGCTAGAGCGACAGCACAGCGGGCAGGGCGTTTGCCTTGCATGCGGCCGACCTGGGTTCAATTCCCAACACCCCATATGGTCCCCCGAGCACTGCCAGGAGTAATTCCTGAGTGCAGAGCCAGGAGTAACCTCTGAGCATCGCTGGGTGTGACCCAAAAAGCAAACAAACAAAAACCCCAAAATGTGCCACTCTCCTTCAGTGACGTCCTCCCTCGGGACAGCACCGTGACTTGGGCATGGGGCTGGTCTTCACTGGCCTCGTCCCTCAACCTCGGTCACCAGTACGGCCCAGCGAACTCCTCGCAGTTTGTCCCAAGGGTTCGGGTTGTTGTGCTGTTCTGTCTTGCTTTGGTGCTGGGGACCAAACTCAGCCTCTCCAGCTGGGAAGTGGGTGCTTGGCACTGAGCCTGTACCCCGCCCCAGCACTCTCGGTCTAAAGCAGACAATTATCTCGGAAAGATGTTTAAGTAATCGGAACTGTATCCTGTATTTCCTCGGTTATTTGCCATTTACGGTGCTTTCTTCTTTTATGTAAATCCACATTTCCCACTATTATTATTTTCTCCTCCCTAAAGAACTCCCTTGAGTGGAACCTGCCCCAAGCCAGCTCGGTATGAATTTGTTCGTCTTAAAAAAAAAAAACACAAACTAAAAGTCTTTATCTCATTTTGAAATGCATTTTTGTTGAGAATAGAATCCTCAGTTGACAGTTTTTTTTCTCTCTCTCTCTCTCGTCGGAGATGTTTCTTCACTGTCTTCTCACCTGAGATTTTTCAGACGAGAAAGCTGCTATTATCTTCTCTCTTTCTCCCCACATTTGAAATATTTCTTTGTTCTATCCCTTTCCAAAAAGATTTTCTCTCCATCACTGGCTCTGAGCACTTGAAGACGCACCTGCCTGCAGCTTTCCCATTTCTTGTGCTGGGATTTGGCGATTCTTCAAGCCCTGGGTTTATAGTTTCCGTACAATTTAGAAACTATGGCCAAGCCACTGTTTCCTAAAACTTTTTAGCTTCGCAGCTGTGGCTGTTAGAAATCCAACCCCACGTGCCAGTTCGTTTTCCAGGATGTCGTATCTGATGCAAAACCGCAAAGCAAGTTCACTGTGGCCTGAGTGATAGCACAGTGGGTGGAGCACTGCTGTGTATGCTGTTGACCCAGGCTCAGTCCCTGGCATTCCATCCGTGAGCCCCGCTGGGAGTGATCCCTGAGTGCAGAGCCAGGAGTGAGCCCTGAGCAGCACCAGCAGAGGCCAGTGAAAACGAGTGACAAGCTTTGAGGCAGGTTGCAGTTATTCTAATTAACAAATGCGAAAAGCAAGGGCCGAAGATTTAAATCTCTTTCACAAGATGCTGCTTAGAGACTGGGAGAAAACTTAGCCTGGTGGAAAGATGGGGCAGGGGGCGTTTGAGGGGGCTCTTAGTCAATGGTGGGAGGAAGCGACGCTCTGGTGGGGGTCGTGTTGGAACATGCATGTGGGAAGCTGATCACTGACTGCATTTTAGATCATGGTGACTGAAACAAAATTGAAAAAACTCTAAACTTTCTGACAGCAATCTCCACTTGGGCCCTCCCACTGCATCAGTGGCTGCTGGCGGAGTGCAGGGTCCCCAGGACCCACAAAGGTGCTGACCCTACTCTCAGGAAGCCCAAGCTGGCCGCAAGAGGTGGGTATCTTCCTGTCCCCCCTCTGCTGGGCTGAGAGCTTGGGTTGAGAGTGGTCCCCTCAGTCAGCCGTCGCACTTGGAGAAGGGAGGGATTCCGTCTCCTGCTTGGGATGGAAGTGTGGGTTGCAAGAGTATTAACGTTCATGTTCGGATGCAGAGTCAGTGCCCACCTCAAAAGTCCTAGCCTCCACCCCTCTCTACAATGCCCGTCTGACCATCTGAGGTCGGTGATCCAAGGCCTCCTCGCTCTCCCTCCGTTTCACCCAGGCGGCAGCACACGCCACGGTTTCCTCTTCTGTTCCGGCATCCTCCATCCTGCCGTGGTAGATCCCACCCCTTGGCTACCCTTTCATCCGTCACTGCGCACTCGGGCTGCCCCGTACCCTGCCGTTCAGTGTTGCAGTGAACACAAGCATCCAGGTAGCTTTCCAAACTAGCGTTTCTGTGTCCTTTGGATGGCTGCCAAGGGGTGGAATCTCTCAGCCACATGGAAGTTCTTACTTCGGGGGAATCTTCAAGCTGTTCTCCATGGCGGCTGAACCAGGCATCTCGCCGTCTCGGTCCCTTTCACGGCTGCCTCTTGCTCTGCTGGTTCCCGACCTTCTGTTCGATGCCCTTCCTCCCGGTGGGAGATGAGAGCTCACGGGACTCGATTTCCGTTTCCCTGATAGAAGTGAGGACGAACGCTTTCTCATTTCCCAGCGCCCTCCCGCCTGGCCTCTCCAGAGAAGCGTCTGTGTATCTCCTCCCGCTACTTCTGATGGAGTCAGTGTTTCCTGTTGTTTCTGCCGAATTTTGTGTGTTCTTTACACAGGGTAACCGTTTAGTAGCAAATGATGCAACAGCCCGGCTCGAGCTGCCTTTGCTCCACCATTGACCCGTCTTGCCTGCCGTGGGAAGGAGTGAGGTGCTTTTCTCTTATGCCCAGACGACGACCTGCAGACTGGGGAGTGTGTGTGGCCAGGGAGGCCCACGGGAGGTGCGGCAGCTCGCACCAGGTCCCAGTACACGCGGGTCCAGTCACCCATCCCCTTTTCTCCTTGAACTCATCCAGCAGGAGCTCAACCTGCATGAGTCAAGCATGGGGCACCCAGGCTGAGCGTCTCGGTTCTGCCAGGCTCTGCCCTGCTCTCCAGAGGGAGGCCGGGAGCCTCCAAGCCCAGCGGCGGGAACAGCGCCCAGCAAGGAAGATGCATTCGGCACAGAGGCCAGAAGGTGTGCTGGGACCCAGGGCCTGAGTGCGACAGACTGGCGCCAAGTGGCTCCATCCCCGAGTCCACCTTCGAGCTGTCAGGTCTTCTCAGGTAGCATGTGTGCAACCAAGGGGTGCTACAATGTATCGTAGCAACCAAGGGGTGCTACAATGTATCGTAGCAACCAAGGGGTGCTACAATGTATAGTAGCAACCAAGGGGTGCTACAATGTATAGTAGCAACCAAGGAGTGCCACAATGTATAGTAGCAACCAAGGAGTGCCACAATGTATAACATCGATTTCTATTTCTGTGGTTCCTCCTGCTTGATTGTGTCATGCAAGTAAGATGAACCTTGAGGTCGTGATTAATTTTTTAAAATTATATGCAAGACTCAAAGCATGGTGTGCACCAGGAGAGCGAGGTTTAGGGCCAAAGGCCCCAGCGCCGTGGTGGCATTAGGCTGTGGGCTGGCGTGGCCCGGGGGAGCCGACCTCACATGCCCCGTTCTCTGCCAGGAGGTGGATGGATCTTTAACCCCTGATCCACAGCATACAAACTGAACTCAGCTAAAGCAAATTGTTCTAGGAATTTTCGGCAGAATTGCCCGTGTGACATTCTGCCACCAGAGCACGCGCTGGTCTCTCCCTCTGCATGGCAAACACGTCTGAATACTCCTGAGGGTTCTCCGCAGGGGTGCAGTGAAAACGTGCTTGGCTCTGGCTCTCCGGGCTCTTGTTGCACTTGGCCTTGGCTTCCTTCGGTTTTAGATCTCAATTATTCTGATACCGTGAAACAGAAGCCATTAATAAAGGTGAACTTGCACAGAGCAAGCCCAGCGCTTGCAGCTGAAGGGGCTCGGAGGGGGGTTCCGTGATGGCTCTGTGCCTGCCACCCTCGCCCGCCCCCAGGGCCCCACAGGACAAGGAAAGAACTACCCGGGCAGCCCTGGCAGCCCCAGCATTCTGGTATTTGTTTCAGTGCAACCAAGGATGGTTTGGCTTCGTCATTTAGCGATGCCAACCTGGCAGACGTGGGACAAGATGGAATTCAAAGGCAGCTCGGATGGTCCTTGGTGCAAAGACAATCTCAGCCGCTCCCTTAAGAAGTGAGTTGAACTGGCCCCGGCACGAACTGGAGACAGGGCGGAGGAGCGGGCGGGGTCTCCAGCTACAGACACCACAGCCCAGCCATGAGAAGCGGAAGAGAAGTGAGCGCTCACCGGAGCCGGGAAACTCCTGGCCACCCAGAGTCTTCTCCCCCAGAGACACATTGAGCTGCCGTGAGCAGGAGGTGAGCAGGAAGTGACAGCAGGCGTGAGGGCCGGGACGCACGCACTGACATGGGTCATACCGAAGCAGCCCACGGCACCCGGTGGGTCCCCTGATGCGCCAGTCTCCTGTGTGTTACGTGCCTGTCTCTCACGCGTGTCTGGGGGGGGGCTGTTTGGAGGAGGGACCCATTTCTCCGGGAGGGTCCTATTTGTCCTTGTCAGGGGAACTACGGTGACCTCTCCCTTTGGAGCCTCATTACGATGACCCCCTCTTGTCAACCCAGGACTTGAGTCTTCTCACTTGTAAAAAAGGCAAAGGCCCTCCCGCTGATCGTCGATTTGCTCGAGCGGGCCCAGTAACGTCTCCACTGGAGACTTTGTTGTTACTGTGTCTGGCATATCGAATACTCTCGGTAGCTTGCCGGGCTCTCCGAGAGGGGCGGAGGAATCGAACTCGGGTCGACCGTGTTGGCCGCTTGTAAGGCGAACGCCCTACCGCTGTCTTGCTAAAGGTTTGCCAGTATTTCTTTGTCTTCCAAGATCCCAACTCTTCCTCTTTTTTTGACATCTTTTATTGTATTTTTAAGAGTCTATTTCTCTTATTCTCTTTCTCTCTTTATCATTTCTGTTAGTGAGTGACTGCCACCAAGCATTTCATGAAATGACGTCACGCCTTCTCAAACTCTTTTCCCAGAAAGTCAAGGGAAGGGAAGACTCCCAAACTCATCTTATGAGGTCAAATTTTCCCTCACACCAAAACTGCACAATGACACTACAATAAAATTAGAGGTCAGTATTTGTTCATCAGAATAGATGCAAATGTCCTCAACAAAATATTAACAGATCTAATTGGAGAGCATATTAAAAAGATCATACCCTTCGATTAAATGGGATTTGTTTGTGAAATGCAAGGATGGTTCAATAAATACAAATCAACTTGTCAATTTACCTTTAGGTGATATCCTAAAGAATAAAATGAAGGATAAGAAGCATATGATCATTTTAAAAATATTGATAAACAAATTGGAAAAATATAACATGCTTTCACGACCAGATCAGACACAGGCAAGGGCATTCCTCTCAGCACCTCTGCTCAACACGGTGGAAGTTCTCACCAGGGCAATTAGTCAAGAACACAAATAAAAGGCAGAGAAGTGAGAGCAGAAATTAATTTGATCTACCAGGTGACCGGGCACCATATGACAAAAATCCTAAGGACTCCATCAAAAACATTTCTGAACTGAAAATCCAACTATGATAAAGTTGTAGAGTTCCAAAGGAACCTATAAAAATCAGTCGCATTCCTCTGCAGTGCCAGGAAACTGTGTGAAAAGAAAGAAAATATTTACAAAAGAGTAAGGCACAACAAAATATCTGGGGATAAATTCAATGAAAGGAAAACCCTGCATGCTTGAATAAGGTTAGACACAGAAACAGACGCCGCTAAATGGGGAAATGTCCCGCGTCCCTGCCTTAGGACTTGATCCTGCAAACGTGTCTGTCCGGCTGACCCAGGGTCAGTGCCCCTTCTAGGGGAGGGAAGGGGCGGCTGGAGCTCGCGCACTGCAGACGAGAGGTCTGGACTCATTCCTGGGACCCCGGAGCACCTGAGCACTGATGCAGAATTGGGTCGGGAGCGAGAGCCAGACACAGCCGGAGGCTGCGAGACCGGGGTGGTGGAGTCCCCCATCTGTGCAGCACCCCACGGCCTGGGAGGTGCCTGTCCCTGCAGACGAGGGTCACCAGCTCTTGGTACCCAGGTTGTCTCCCTTGAGGCTCAGGCTGGCACGCGAAGGTGGGGGTGGACTTTGAACCCCTCTCCTGGCCTTCTGGCTTGGGGTTGGGGCTGAATCAGGGGTCTTGGGGGGCCCAGAGGAGGGCGGCCCAGCCTGCAGGAGGGGCTGAGTGACTGTGAAGGTGAGCTCTGACGTGTGCAGGTGAGTGTCTGACCTATGTGCAGATGAGTATCTGACCCGTGTGCAGGTGAGTGTCTGACCTGTGTACAGGTGAGCTCTGATGTGTGTAGGTGAGAGTGCAGGTTAATATCTGACCCGTGTGCAGGTGAGCTCTGACCCATGTGCAGGTGAGTGTCTGACCTGTGTGCAGGTGAGTGTCTGACCCATGTGCAGGTGAGCTCTGACCCGTGTACCGGTGAGGTCTGACCCGTTCACTGGCGATGTGTGTTCAGGTGAGCATCTCACCTGTGCGCAGGTGTCTGCCTTCTGGCTGCAGCGCCCCCCAAACCCCTGAGCATGCCGGTATGGGTGCCAACTTTCCTCCTCTGCGTGCGGCAGGGGTCTTGCTCCCGGGCTGGCTCTTAGTGGCCTGGAGCCTTACATGATTTCCCAGCGAGCAGGAAGCAGGCAGGCCATCCCCAGGCTCTTGTGGCAGACAGTGTGCCAGGGACATTAGAAAGATCTGGAAGCCTCCAGTGTTCGACGCGCCCATGGTGGCAGGTCTGGGCAGCTCCACCCGCTGCTGGCAGGTTAGTGAGGCCCTTGGAAATCCAGGCGTCTGGCCGCGTCCTGTGCCAGAGAGCTGCGCTGAGGCAGGGGGGGAGGTTGGAGGAGGCGCGGGCAATGCCCACCGGAGGCCCCTTCTGAGACTCAGTGCCCTGAGGGGCCGCCAGTAACCCCGCCTGGGGCCCACCCTGTGGCTGAAAGCAACTTCTGGGCTTCTGAGAGCGTTTCCTTAGGAGGCCTCTGCCTGGGGCCTACCCACACGTCTCTGCGGTGTTCCCCTCCCCACACACGGCTGGGCCCAGGCCACTTCCCCGGGCTGGATAGATGCAAAGGCCAGGATCGTGGGGGCTTCCTTGGAGGGTTCCCATGAGCAAGGAACCATCTCTGTCCCCTGCATGGGGGGCACTGAGTGGACAGACCAGGCGTCGCTGCTGGGCAAAGTGCAGAGCCCCCTCACTTGCCGAGAGCCAGCGCGGGCCAGCCCCTTCCCCACCTTCTGAAGGACGCACCCCCTCCCCGGGGGCTCCCTGGGGGCCGAGAGCGCGCCAGCCAGTGTTCCCCTAACAGGGAGGAGGCGGTCCCATAGGATTGTCCTGCCAGAGTCCCTCACTCGGCGGGACACGGGGAGACTGCAGGAGCCACACTCTTATGTGTGGAGGCACCAACATGAGCCACGTACCCGGGCCGTGAGCTGCACACCCCAGCTGGAGACTGTGAGCCACGCCCCCGGCTGTGACCCATGCTGTCCCCCTCCTCCCCCCCCACCCCCCGCCCCCGGTGGACAGAGCTACCCTCATGGGCCCTGCAGGGAGCGATCTGGGGGTGGGGGGCAGGCAGCAGGCCCCTGTCCCAAGGCCGCCCGGTCCCCGCGTGTCTCTGCCCTCCTGCCCAACGCCGTGGCCTTGCAGCTCCCCTGTCCGTGCTGGGCGGCTGTGACTGGCCTTGTGATCTGTGGCGGGGCCCCAGCACGGGCTCCGGGAGACCACAGTCCCGCCCTCTCTGGGGCACCCTCTGGGCCTTCCAAAAGAGCCTGGGGTCGCCCACCGGGGTGCGTGCAGAGAGATCTCCACTGGCGTCCTCTGGGGGTGTCCGGGTAGGGCTCTGTGGCCCTGTGGTTCTGGGGCCTCCGCAGGGGTCACTGTCCTGGAGGCTCCCCTGGGATGCTGGTGCCAGAGGGTTCCCTTGGGCTGTGGGCAGTCCGGGGCCTGACCAAGGGCTCATCCCCTGAGTGCTTCTCTTGGGGAGAACATGCAGTGTGTGTGTGCCCACCTGGTGACCTCATGGACAGGCTTCAGCCCGCTGTCCCCCACCACAACTTCGGGTCCATGCCTGATAAGAGGACAGGGAGGACAGGGTGCGTGCCCACCCCTGGGCCTTTGCACGTGTTGCGTGAATGTGAGGCCCTGGGAGGGGGCAGCAGTTACAGCCCTGCAGGGTCCACGCAGGGCCTGAGTCCTCTGACTTGACCCTCACAGCCTGGCAGCCTGCCGCGCCCTCTCTGGAGCTCCCAAGGCCCCCCTTGGCCCCTGCATCCAGCTCCTGCACCCCTGCCCGGCCCTGGCCCTGGCCCCAGCGGGCCCCTGGCCTGACACCATCCCCCTCACTGGCTGTGCAGAGAACTTTCTAAAACCGTCCCTGCTCGGACGAGCCCCCGCTGGAAGGAAACGCTCCACGTGCTCCATTTCCAGCGAAACCCAGGACAGATGGCCATCTTCCTCCAGAAGGAGAGAGAGAAAAAAAAACCTCACCAGCCATTACATCTGAAATGACCAGCCTGCAAAAATATCATCTCGCCAGAACTCCACACACTGGAAGAAATAGCGCCATTTCCGGGTGGCGCAAAGCCGCACACAGGGTTCTGTTTTTAGAAGCGGCTGATCTGGAGCCTGAACCGGCCCTGCTCTCCGCGGAGACACAATCGGCCCCTCACAGGCCGGGTGGGGCTCTGGGCTGGGGTGGCGAGAGACAGGCCCAGCATGCGCTGCTCCACAGGGGGCGGTCCCGGCCCCGCCGGCCCCCAGATCACCCCTGAGCCCAGATCAGGTGGCACCGGATCCCGCCAGGCCCCTGATGCCCCGGGAGAGGCTCCCGGGTCCTCAGACACGAGCACGCACGTCTGTGCCGGAGGCGGGGCCACGGGCTCTCCCGGCCTGCGAACACGGATTAAGTGCTCTTAAACACAGGAGCACTGAGTGACCTTTCGGAAGCCGCCTGCGCCAAGGCTTGAAAACATCGTAAATGGAACAAGGGGCCGGGGAGCAGCAAACAGAAGATCCAACAAATTAGAGCTGGTCGCACTCGCCGGAGACCCCCGCCTGCACCCGGGGCGCGCGCCCCGCAATTGTATTATTTTTCCCATCAACAAGTTGACATCCAGCATATTCAAGAAATATGACTGCCCTTTCAGACTTCAGATTTGGATCTACGTCCTGGGGACACTGTGTTTGTTCAGCCCCGCCTGAATGCCACACGGCAGAAATGGGCCTCCGCGAAAGGCAAATCTCTCGCTTGATTTCTCGCTCTCAAAATGCAGCACGAATCCCATTAAAAGAACGAAATTTGAGATTCAGTTGGTGCGCTTATGGCTTTTTATAGGTAGGGTTTTAGCTGGTGTGATTTTCCCTCACCGCGTTGTCTATGAGCGTGCGTGAGCTAATAAGCGATTATCGGCCCGAAATTGAATTAGGTTGAACAGTGAAGGGAAGGGGGGAGCGTCTTCCATCCGAGTAACTGGAGCACACGCTCTGACCGCGAGGCTCTAGAGGGCCCCCAGCAAAGCCGGCCAGCCTCCAGCCGACGGCGGGCGCTGCCTCTGGCCAGCCCGGGGCCTGGCTTCCCGAGTCGGGGGGATTCCCGCCCCACAGGGGGACTGTCATCATCTCTATTCTCCAGCCCCGGCTGCTCTGGTCTCCCGGAGTGTGGGTCCCCTCGGTTACGGCAGCGACATCATCTCGGTGTCTCGGCAGCGTCTCGCCACGTGGGACCCTTGGAGCTGGGATGAGCCACGGCTGCCGGGGATGATGGAAGCTTCCGGAGAGACGGGCGATCTCGCAGAAGGAGTGGCCGGGGCTTTGCTGAGTTCGTGGTCCTGCAGACCCCGGAGGTGACCGTGACACCGACCCCTCTGCGGGCTGCGCTTCTCTGGTGGGAGGGGTCTGCAGATTTGGGGTCAGGGGGCTTCCGAGGGTGCGGGAAGGACTCGGCCCCTCTCAACTGCCAGCAACCCTCCAGTCCCCAACACCCCCAGTGCCCCACCCCCAACTGCCTGCTGGCTCCGTCCGGCCGCTCCCCACCTCAGGCCATGCCAGGGGCTCGTGGGGCTCACTGCCCACCCCCAGACGGCGCGTACTGTGGACCCTGGCCCTCGCCTCCCTTCTCTGGGCACTAACCTCTGCACTGGGCCTGGTTCCCGCGGATGGTGGATGGCTTCTCCTCTCAGCGCACCACCTCCCCGCCCTGGCCAGCTCTGGCTCCTGCCTCACCCCTGCCGGGCATAGTCGAGCCCTCTGGCCGTAGCCCTGCCGGCCCCCTCACCCCCAGCGGGCACTCTGCGGAGCTTTCCCTGACCCCCTCAGCAGTCACCTGGGCTTCTCCAGACTTTCCCCCCCTCTCCTTTGTTAGAATCTCTGCGGCAGGTGTTCCAGCCCCCCCGGGAGCCCCCGTCAAGGGCCACGTGTGTCCCCCAGTGGCAGCACTGGGCAGTGACCCCGTCACAGCCTCCACAGCCGAGCAGTTTGCACCTGCATCCAACAGGTAGGAGCAGAGGAGCTCCCGGACAGGCACGGAAGTGTGGGGTGAGACGGGGAGCCCTCCCTATATGCTGGCGGGACTGGCTGCCCCGGCTCGAGGGACCCTGGGGCCCCACCCCACATCCGGTTCACTGTGCAGAGCTACAAAGCGAGTCTCACAAGCACACAGACCTTGCACATGCCCAGCAAGGAAGTGGCTTCTCGACGCCTGCGTTCAGAGTGAGAAGGAAAGGGTTCTCTCTCCAGAGGGGCTGGCGACGCACTGTCTGAAAGGAAATAGAAACCTTTGTCTTTCATAAGGGCATCAAAATCCAATAAAGTACTTTACACGTGTTTAACGGGTTCTTGCCTGTGGAGGACCCTGGTTCTGTCCTCGGCACCCTGCACGGTTCCCTGAGCCCCACCAGGAGCGAAACCCTGAGCACAAAGTCGGGAGTAAGCCCTAAGCCCCGCTGGATGTGGCCCAAATAACAACAAAACATTTCACGATCACGATCACGATCATCCTGTTGTTCGTCAGGACGATCAGGCACCACTAACGTCTCCTTCGTCCTAGCCCTGAGATTTTTTACAAAGTGCCATATTCAAGGCCCTTTCAGGGTTAGGAGAATGAGACCCATCACTGTTACTGGTAGTTGGCATATTGGTTACACCACGAGGAGTTTGCCAGACTCTGCCCTGTGGGCAGCCTACATTCGGTAGCCTGCCAGTTTGTCCAAAGTAGGAATGAGATAAGATATTGCGTGGCCGTGAATGTGGCCGCCCGCTTCTGGGAGCTGGGTTTTATAGTCTCTGGGTTTTGGCCATTGATGGGATTACACGGCACTGGGGGGTCAGTTGGTGGGTGTGACCCCGCCTACTGGAATTTGGAGGATCTGGGTGGAGGATGCTCAGCCCCAATCCGAGCAGGCTTGGAGACCTCAGCCCCGGGACCCGCATGCCTTTGTTCCTCTGCCAGTACCTTCATGCGTGTGGAGAGTTAAATAATGAAATAAAATAAATGTGACTAAGTGTAGGGTGACATTGCTTTGTCCTTCTTCCACAAGAAGCTTAGGTTTATCTGGTTACACCCATCACAGTGCTCCTGAGGCACTTCCATTCCATTGTGTTTTTCAGTAAACAGTCTTCCCTATGCTCTCCTCCCCACCCAGTTAATCAGCTTTCCCCTTAATCAGACTCTGTTAATTTGTAAGGTCAGTTTCCCAGAAATCTATGATTTTATATTCGTCGATTGCCTCGAGCAGGCCCCAGTAACGTCTCTTTCATCCTAGCCCTGAAATTATATTCAAGGCTATTTAGGAGAATGAGACCCATCATTGTTACTGGTATTTGGCATATTTGGTACGCCACGGGGAGTTTGCCAGACTCTGCCCTGTGGGCAGGCTACATTCGATAGCCTGCAAGTTTGTCCAAAGTAGAAATAAGACAATAAGATGTCATAAAAAAAAGGTTCTGTTAAGATGTCGCGCAGCCGCGAATGCGGCCGCGCGGTTCCGGGATCTGGATTTTATAGTCTCTGAGTCTTGGCCGCTGATGGGATTACACGGCGCCAGGGGGCCAGGTGGTGGGTGTGACCCCCGCCTACTGGAATTTGGAGGATCTGGGTGGAAGATGCTCGACTCCAATTCGAGTAGGCTTGGAGGTCTCGGCCCCGGAACCCGCATGGCTTTGTCCCTCTGCCAGTACCTTCAGGTGTGCGGAGAGTGGTCTCAGCATGGTGGTGGCTGGTCCTGGAGGTCTTCGGCTGCCGTAGCCCTGGTCGGGGCGGGGAGGAAAGCTCAACCCGTTCCCCTCCAAGGGACTCCGGGAAGGAACACCCAGGCACGGGGGCAGAGACTGCACTGTTCTCGTCACTGATTTTATATGTATGAGTGAAATATTGCATGTAGTCCCCAAAACATGCCAGAAGTGACATGCCTGTGCACAGAGGCAGGAGTAAGCCCTGAGCACCAAAACAAGCAAAAGCAAAAGCAAAATTGATTTCTGTTTAATGGAACTACTCCCCAACACAACCGATCTATAAGATTAATTTCCGTCCATATGCCACTGACTTTTTGTAAAATTTTAAAAGCTGAACCTGCAGCTCATGAGAAAATCTGGGGACACAGAAGTCAATTCCATATTACAATGGCAGAAAAAGTTCAAGAGCAATTATACTTTCTACTTCCCGAGCTTGCTATGACAAAGCCGTACAGCGTGTGTCATCGGTGTGAAGAGAGACGGTGAGGAGCTGGGGGCCGGGC
This sequence comes from Sorex fumeus, assembly GCF_029834395.1. Classification (NCBI taxonomy): domain Eukaryota; kingdom Metazoa; phylum Chordata; class Mammalia; order Eulipotyphla; family Soricidae; genus Sorex; species Sorex fumeus. Next base: position 998,446 of record NW_026606250.1, read on the forward strand.
AGGAAGCTGGCAGGAGGATGTTGGCTTTGCAAGGGGCTCAGGAGAGGGCAGGGGCCCACAAGCGGGGCAGCGAGAGGGAGCGTCGCAGCCCCACGCCACACCAATCACACAGAGCCCAAGAGCTCAGCGTTGGGAATCTAAGAAATGCAGCATTCGTGGAGTGAGAGGAAAGTTTCTATTTAAGCAGAAAGGCACCCGCTTCACGGGCTCAGAGACGTCTGTTAAGACAGATTGGAAAACTGAAGTGCGCTTTCATGATTTGGACTTAGTGATTTCTTGGCTGGGAGAGCAAAAGTATGAGGGAAAAAAACAGGTAAATGGGACTTCATGCAGCTGACATTTTTTTTTCCACATCGAAGGGCACTATCCGGAGAGGAAAGGTAACTCAGAAATGGAAAACTTAATAAATCACATATCTGACAGGAGGCTTCTATCCAAAATCTATGGAGAATATTTACTATTACACACACACACACACACACACACACACACACTCGCACACACTCGCACACAATGGCTAACAAGCATGTGAAGAGTGTTCCCCACTGATAATTCCTTGGAGAATGCAATCACACCACAGTGATTAGTATGATGATCAATACCCTCTAGAATAACAATAACACCAATAATATCATGCAGTAAGAATAATAACCAAAACCCACCAAGCTCATGCCAGGTGGAAGGGCTGGGGGCCCGGGGGTCCAGGGCCCACGTCCAGCTTGAGCACTGTGGGTGTGGCATGGCCAGTTCCCGTGCCCTCGTGAACAGCCAAGAAACGCCATTGGGGGTCTTGGCCAACCCCCGACTGTCCCCAACGTCCCTGGCCGGCTGACGTCGCAGCTACAGCAGAAGCCGCTCCAGTGGGCACGATGGGTGCAGGGACCCAGGTCTGGGCAGAGCAGGGTGGGTGCCCACTCCTGCTCCCCGCAGTGGATCCGGAACCAGTTCTGAGCCGAGACCCCAGACCCAGGTCTCGAACCATGAGATCCCACTGAGATACTTGAAGGCCCCAGGCCAGGCAACAGCCTTGCGGTCAGGCCTCGGGGCTGTGGGCCTGGGGCACAGGCTCTTAGTGTGTCAGGGCCCTCAGGGGACACGGGTCTGTCTCAGTGGGACCTAAGCCGCTGTGTTGGCACCTTCCTAAGGCCTCGGTGGTCACCCTGGCTTGCATGTGCAATAAGCAGGGGCTGTTCTGACAGTTTCCCCAACAGTCAAATCCGTTTCCATTATGCAGCTTGGCTATTTTATGATATTTTTTCATTCAATTTTGGTTTGTTCCGTTTGGGCCCACATCCAGCAGTGCTCAGGGCTGAACTCCTGGCTGCCCCATCGCGTGTGTGTGCGCGCACATGTGTGTACCTGTGTGTGCATGCACATGTGTGTGTGCGTGTGTATGTGTGTACACATCTGTGTGTGCATGTGTGCGCATATGTGTGCGCGCGTATGTGTGCACACACATGGGTGCATGCGCGTACGTGTGTGCATGCACATGTATGCATGTGAGCATGTGTGTTTGCGTGTGCGTGTATATGCATGTGTGCACATGTATGTACATGTGTGCATTTTGGTGTGTGTGCAAGCATGTGTGCGTACATGTGTGCGTGTGTGTACCTGCATGTGTGTCTATGTGCGTGTGCGTGCATGTGTGTGCGTGTGTGTGCGTGCCCAATCGGAGTCACCATTTTCGCGCCGGGGAGTGTCATCGCACACAGCCCAGAATGTTTTGTGCTGTTGCCTGCTGCATCAGGAGCTCCTGCCGCTCGCCCCCGCCTCCCGGGAACAGCTTGCCGACATTCCATCTGGGGCGCCGCGTAATTTATTCAGCCAATTTCTATTGTTGGAAGGCCGCGAACGTTTTGGAGTTGGAGTGCACGGCAGACATCATTGCATCCAACTGATTTCTTTCCCGGCACTCGAGCTGCAAGCCTTAAACACATGGCACACAACCACCATTCAACATTTTGCAAACAGAGTTCATTCCTCCCTTCCCAGCTGGACGGTGCCTGTGCGGCTCAGGATGCGCCATTCAGAAACTGCAGAGCCGGAAAGAGCATCAGGCGAGAGGCGCGGAAACGGGCCAGGTGTGCAGCGGGCCGGGCGCCACGCACTGAAGCTGCCGCGGGCCGGTGGGCGCCAGGGCTGGAGAGCTGCTCGCATGGCCTGGTGCCACCTGCAGGAGCCCCTGCCCAGCCGCTGCCAGGCCCTGGGTGCCCGCGGGGGCCTGAGTCTGGGGGTGCCCGGGTGCCTTCTCCTCAGCTCCCGTCGCTGGCTGGAGTCTGACGCTCTCTGGGGTGGCATGAGAAGCACCGGGCTGCACCAGGAGGATGTTTCCATGCCCCCCTCCACCGTGTGCCAGTCACATGGTGGGGTCTGGGCTACCATATCCCCCCCAGGGTCACTCCTCACCTTACAAGGTCACTTTCTGCGGCCAGTAAGACTACAGGAATCTTGTACAGAGGTCACTTCTAGCGGGTCTAGCAGGGGAGAGGAGATGAGAGGACAGGAGGGGAGAGAAGGGAAGGAGAGGGGAGGAAGAGGGAAAGAAAGGAGGAAGGGAGGAAAGGAGGAGGGGAGGAGGGGATGGAGGAAGGGATGAAGAGAAGAGAGGAGAGGGGAGGGGAGTGCCAGCTCCCAACAGGTGCTCTGCAAGACCCCTCAGCTCTCCTGCCAGATTTCCTACTCCAGGACAGGGTCACTGGTCAGCAGGAGAGGAGGGGATGGAGCGGGGCGGGGTGGGGAAGGGAGGGAGTGGGGAGGGGAGGGAGAAGAGGGGCGCCCTGCCAGCCCTGCCTGCCGTCCCTGCCGTCCCTGGAAGTCCGTGCTCCGGCCAAGGGGACCAGGCTCAGCTTTCCCGGCCAGAGCCCCCGAATGCCGCGCGGGCCTGGTCAGAGCCGGCCCTGGCCCTCACCTTTGCCCGATGTGCCATCTCCCAGAGGTGCGCAAGCAAAATCTGCGGCAGAGGAATCGGCGCGTGCTCCCCGCACCATGGCCAGCACGGAGGAGGCGGCGGCGGCATGTGGAGGGGCCTGCGTGGCGCCCGGCCAGGCGGCAGCAGATGGGCGGCTTCCCACACAGTGTTCGCGGTTCGGCGAGCCTCTGATCGAGTGTCAAGTGGGTTTGTGGCCGCAGCCCAGGGCCTGGCAGCGAGGCCGTGGGCTCAGCTTTGGAATTTACCAAGCGGAGCCTGGGCCAGAGTCCCCAGGCCCTGTCCCGAGAGCCGAGAGCCGTGACAGCTGGTGCCCAGGTGCTGAGGCCGCAGGACGGGGACAGTGACGTCCTGGGGGCAGGCCCAGCTGCAGAGGAGCTGCATGGCGGAAAACTGGCCGAAGGGCCCTGGGGTCCTGCAGTGCCCCTGGCCGGAAAGCCGCCAGACACATCGTGTCCACTTGGCAGGGGCAGCTGAGCTGATGGGGCCCACCGCCCGGAGCCCAGGCCCTTCCTCCCGGGGGCTGGACCCTGGACAGAGCCCTGGGACCCAGGCATTAGGGGCGGGAACTCCCTGCATCATGGGGGCAGCAAGGGACCTCAGGGGGCTCCTCTGAGGCTGTAGTCGGGAATGGCCGTCTTGCGGCCAGGCCCAGGACTGGGCAGCTGCCCCCTCTGCCCCGTTGGCAGCTGTCAGTTGGTTGTTCTCGGAAAGGAGCAGCCGTTTCCGGCAAAGGTTAGGGCTGATTTGCATGTACTCAGCATGCTGATTGCTCATTTCCAGCCCAAATGCCAGCCGCAGCCCCGGCTCCCTCCCGGGCCCAGCAGGTGGAAGTTTCCGGCAGGTTCCACCTCAAGGCCTGCGTGGCCAGGGACCCCCCAGGACCCCTGCCCTGTAGAGGGGACAGGAAGTGGTCAGAGCTTTCCTGGGCAGCTGGGCGGTGGCCAGACTCAGGCTGGGCTCAAGCAGCCCCTGGGGTGGGGGTTGGGGGCCAACATCCTGGACCTGGAACGGACACGCGGCTACCTGGGCCTTCCAGGCAGGTGGTGGGACTCATGGGCTCTCTCTGGTCGCAGCCCCAGAGTCGCAAGCACAGAGCGGCCCCGTGCGGGGCAGCCTGGCCCTGGCCTCCGGTGAGGGGACCTTCCCGGCCACCAGCCATCCCACAGGCTCTCAAATCTGCGGGGGCGCAGAGGAGGGGGGGGGGGAGCACAGCCCCGGGAGCACGAGCTGCTCCTCCCACCCAGGCTCGCCCCTGTGTGGTGCCGTTGGCCAGGGCGGTCTGGTCTTGCAGGCTGAAGGAAGCGGCCAGCGCACTGCAGGAAAGCCAGGGGGGAGATGCAGAGTCAGAGCTGGGGGTGGGGGGCAGGGGCGGGGGGATGGGGCCTGGCCTGGACTGGATGATCCTGCCAGCACTCAGCTGACGCGGAGGGGAGACCTTCGGGGCGCGGGGACACAGTGGGACAGAGGCCAGGACCATCCGCAGGGCTGAGGCCTGCTTCCGAGGACATGCCACAACGGGGGACCCTCTGGGCAGAGCCCCTGAGCCCCCATGGGAGCTCTGGGTCCCAGAAGAGAAACAGGAGCCCTGGCAGGGGGCTGAGTGGGGTCGCGGCGGCGGGAGACACGGCTCTAAAGCCGTGCTTCCGCGTGTTCAAGGACAGAAGGGGGAGCCTGCCCGTTGGGACGTTCAGAATCGAAATGCAAAGGTCCTGTGGGACGCACCCAGCTGACCACGCAGCTGGTGACTGGCCACCAGGAGCTGGCAGGCCGCGGGGACTGTGACGGCAGCTGTTGTCACTGACTTGAGAACCGAACTGTGACCGCAGAGGAAGTGTCAGAGCAACACGGGCCCAGGAGGCCTCCTAGACGGGCCGGGAGAGGAGAGAAGGGGCCAGGGTGGAGCACCCGGACCGTGTTTGAGGGCTCGCACAGAGCGTCCCCACGTGGCAAGAGGCGCAACCTGGGTTTGGGCAGTGGGAATCGGACGAGCCCTCTGAGGCGGTGACACCGCGCCTTCTTCCTCGGCTGCAGACTTGGCTGGGGCTGCCCTGAGGGAAGCTCCGGTGCGTCCTCCCTGAGGGTGGGCTGGGAATGACGCTGCAGGAGCTCACTGCTGGCCCCAAGTGCGACCCTCACACTCCAGGGGCTCCCGGCCCAGGCCCAGCGAGCAAAGCCGCAAGCACGTCCCCACCGCGGCCCCTCCGCCAGGCGGGAGGAGCCAGGAGACGTGTCGGGTCTTCCTTCCAGCGCTGCCCGCCCTGTTGGCCACAGGACACGGGTGTGGTGGGGAGTGGGATAGTGCGGGAACCCGCTAAGGGCACCGTGTGGCGGACAATCGCGCTTCTGAAAAGTGTGGCCGTGAGATTAGCCAGACCCCCGACAAGCTCTCAAGAGGATCTAGTTAAAATGCGTGAGGACCCTCCCCAGACCCCCAGGGAAGCCTCGACCCACCCAGCAGCAGAGGCTGGAGGGCAGGCGGGCAGGCCAGGTGGGGATAAAAGCCTCAGGGCCGGGCCCCTGGGTCGGGGCGGTGAGGCCCAGGCGGCACAGGGGCGTAAGGGCAAAACTGACGCCATGACAGGCAACAGGAATGAGAAAACTCAGGTCGGCCTCAGGTTCAGTTCCTGGGACCGAAACAGATTCCGTTTCCCAGCAATAAAAAATGCATAACTAGCCACCCCGAACCCACCTGGGAAAGTTCCTGGGCTCGGCAAGCGGCTCAATCAGTCAATTCTCACAATGCCCCAGAAATTGCCTTTTGTTAACCCAAAAAGAAGGAGTCGCATCCGTAACCGTCGACTGCTAGTGGAAACTGTTGTTTAACTGTTGCCTGACCGCTGTTGCCCTAGATGCTTGCCAGAACACCTTCGTTTGGTAATGCAGTAAGATTTCTGTCTGAAACAATAAGGCCTGTACAGCTTACGTAATCGAACCCTGCGTAAGCTGCTTGAGCCTGAAGTCGGGGTCGCTGTCCAGGGAGCACTCTGCGGGTGGGATCGTTGACCCCAGTGGACTGGAATGAAACTCCTTCTGCCTCTGCACTATCGAGGTGGTGTTTCTGTCTGTCTTGCTGCTTGGGAACCCAGAATCCCGGGTTTAACAGGGGACCCATGACGACCACGCAGGGACGCCCATTGAGTCCCTCCTGCGCCACCCCCGGGCTTCTGAGCACATTCTCTGAGCTGGGCTGGGGGGCAGCCGGGGGCCAGCTCGCCAGGTGCTGATTCAAGCAGCAGACGGGCGAGTTTTGCGGGTCCCTCCCTCCGGCCGGAGACGCAGGTTGGAGGGGCCCTGGGTGCGGGGAGAAGGCGAGAGGGCGAGAGGGATTCCTCCTCCCCTCGCTCGGCAATTACCCAATTAGCGCCCACTCGCTTCTGAGTCGAGTGGGCTCTCGGGCCAGCGGGAGGAGTGAGGAGTGGGATCTCCAGGCCCTCGAGGTCTGGCCGCTGTGGGTGCTTCTCCACGGAACTTAATTCCGCTCTGAATATGAATCGGAACGAAAACAAAACAAATCTAATCGCAATCAATAGGACTGCTCCGCGGCGGATCTGGGGTAATTGAAGATGAATTAGCACGAGCGAAGGAACCCACCAGTGCTCTCTGCCTTCCGAGCGGGAGCTGGAGGGGCCGCCGGCGGGGGCTCGTGGGGAAGCTTCGGGGTCTCCCTGCTCCTGGGGGTACCCAAGGCCGGCTGCTGGGTGTTCGGGTAAAAGATTGTCTCTTCTCAAAGAAGAATCTGTAGAGGGCCCAGAGGGTCCCGGGGGTGAGCTTCGAGGTCCAAGGGAGAGTTTCCCAGCACCACTGTGGGCTGTGTGTGTGTGGGGGAGGGGTGGGGGGGCTGACCCGCCAGAGGGCCACGTGTCGCCATCACCAGGCTGCTCTGAGCTCTGCGTCTGCCTCCAGCTGTGTGACGTGGCCAAGTGTCTCACCCTCTCTGTGTGCAGCTTGTGCACAGAGACCGGAAGACAAGAGACTCGCAAGGGCTTCAGTCAGAGCAGGCTGGGCAGTTGCCGGGCCCGGAGAGCATAGTATTGCCAGCCTGTTGGCAGAGGGCCAGCACGGGTGAGCCTTGGTGCTCCTCATGCAGTGCTCATTCGGACCCATGGTTCGTGCCCTGAGTGGAGGCTGCGGCTCTGTCATTAGCTGCCTCTGGCGACGCTGGCTGCTATGTGGGTCACCTTGTCCTTCTCAGGGTCTCTCTGGGTGGTCCCTGTTGGGGCCCCTGCTGCGTTGGCCCCACCGCCAGGCTGAGGTGCCAGCTCTGACCTGCCCGGCTTTGCCCTTCCAGATTCACGCGCACGTGACCCCCCTCCAACACGGCACGTTGGGGGAAATCCACACCCCAGAGGCCGCCGGCCACCGCCAGCCCTGGGGAGCACTAGCCTCCCCTCTGAAGCGGCCGTGTCGGGTCGTGGCCCTGGCTGTGTCTGGGCCTGGGGTGCAGCAGGGCCCTGGACAGCTGGAGGGACTTGGAGCGCAGCCTGAGCCCGAGAGGGCCTAGGGGTGGGTCCCGCCGCACCTCCCCAGGGAGGTCAGACGTGGACTCGGGCATGTGGGCAGGGTGGTCTCTGTCCAGCTGAGCTGCACCCCCGAGGGTAGTGGGCTGAGCCAGGGGGCCGGGGGGCTGCTTGTGGGTGCGGGTTGTGGCTCTAAGCCAGCTGAAACGCACTTGCCGCTTCCATTCCCAGATGCCGTGGGCCGAGCCCGGGGCAGCACAGCGCACAGTGGGGCCGAGCCCAGGGAAGCACAGCGCACAGTGGGGCCGGTCAGCCCTTGAGCCGGGATCCCTGAGCCCCAGCGCCCAACCCCGCCTGCCCCTGAACAGAGGGTGGAAGTCAGCGGGTCACATCCAGCCAGGGGGCCTTGGTGCTTCCCCCCTGTCTGGCCTGAGTCCATCCTTGCTCTTGGGTGGGCTCTGCACACATGCATGCACACATGTGTGGTGCGGATATATGTACACATGAGCACACACTGTGCACGTACACGTGTATACATGCATGCACACAACCACACACAGGGACACGTATGCTCGCAAGTACCCTTGGAGCCATGCGCCGGCAGTAGGACCCCCATCTGCCAGGCTTCCCCCTTTCAGCCCAGGAGGGGTCACGCACCCGCACCCCCGTGTCCTCCTGAGCCACGAGGCCCTCTGCTGGACCCTGCAGTGACCGGTCTCTCGCCCAGGTTTGCCCGCACGGCTGGGGCAGCCACCGCCTTCCATGCGCTGGAACCACCCTGCGAAGCGGGTCAGTTCACAGCTGACTGGAGGGTGAAGCTCGGGGCAGGAGGGAGGGGCGGGGTGGGGGCGCTGTGCCCAGCACGGGACAGAGGCTGGGGTCAGCCGGGAGCGGGGGAGCCTGGGAGGGGCAGTGGGGGGGACGCTCGGTCTCTGCGGCAGGAGGGCCACCTAGGGGGCCCCATGGAGGGACTTCAGGGCACCGAGGGGCCCCAGGTCAAGTTCTAGACTGTTCTGTGGGTCCCGGAGGGGCTACACCGAGGGGGGATCTTCTACCTCTGGGATCCTAGCCCAGCCGGGGGTCGAGCACAGGGGAGGCTCTAGCCTAGCACGTGGCCCATGTGGGCTCCACCCCAGCCCCCAGATGGCCCCCAAAGACTGGCAGGCGCGACCCCGAGCACCGAGTCAGGAGTGAGCCCTGAGCACCACAGGGTACTCCCACCCCCCAGTGAATCAACGACACCCTGCTCTGTGCCCAGGGGGCTGCTGAGGTGCGCTGGGGGCTTGCTCCCTGCCTGCCCCTGAGCCCCGCGGGCCTGGGGGCGGTTCTGGAACCCAAGTCCAGCCTGCCTTTACCTCCTGGGCTGCCCCTTCTGCCAGGTGATGGGGACCCGGTGGGAGACCACAACCGTAGCTCCCAAGTCAGACATTGCGGGGAGGGGGGTGCATGAGCCGTCGGCTGCCCTGGAGGCAGGGCCAGGACCCTGAGAGGCCACCAGCCCCTGGGAGGGTCAGCAGCCCCCAGGGATGGTTGAGAGCCCCCAGGGATGGTGGGACGTCCCCAGGGAGGGTGGGCGGGCAGCCCCTGCTGGGGTGGCTGTGCAGGGTCACTGTTTCCCCCCGGTCGGGGGCTGGGAGGCTGTGGATGTGGCCTCAGCACCTGACCACGCGGCAGGAATCGGAACAGCCGCACCCACCCCGAGGTCCTCCCAAGGTCCCCCCGCCCCGGGCATCCCCACGAGGCTTTAAAGGCTGGATGTCACTGTCTCCTTTTCTCATCAGCCGAGCGTCTGCATAAGGTTACGCGTGTTCTCGGGGAGGGAAGGAGGCAGCTGGGGCCCAGGGCATGGTGCCGCCCGGGTGGGGGCCTGGTGCCCTCAGTGTCTGCCCCCACCCCCCCATGCCCACCGCAGGGCCCGGCCCTTCCCCTCCCCGCTCCCTGTGGGTGGCCGCTGAGGTCAGAGCCGGGGACTCGGGACACAGGTCTGTAGGTGCGGGGGGGATCTACGCCCCAGCAGTGAGGGCAGAGGCCAGAGGGCTGCACCCCCCACGGCCTCCCACAGCCCGAGCACAGGGTGGACCTGGGCAGGGCCTGCCCTGCTGGCCCAACTGGGGGCCTGAGCTGAAGCCCGGCCCGTCTGGGGACATGGCAGGCTGCTGGGGTCGCGCCTCCTGTCTGGGTTGTGGGTGTCGGGCAGCCCCTGCTTGTGTCTGTGAGCCAGCGGGGACAGGCGGGGACAGAGGTGGTCGTGGAGCTGCCCCGAGTCAGGCGTCTGCTCGCCCCTCTGTGCTCACGGTCCCCTCCTGCCTGAACGGGTGAGAGCTGGTCACCATGAGAGCCAGGCAGCGCTGACTGGCAAAGCCAGGCTCTATGCACAGCTGATCAGGGTGGAAGGGCCAGTCCTGGGGCCTCTCAGGGTGGCCTCAGGCCGGCAGGCCCCGAGGACAGGCAGGCTGGTCTGTCCCAGGCGGAGAGCACGTCCCCGCTAAGGGGGTGTCGGCTGCAACGGGCAGGAGGCTGGTCCAGGCTGCAGACCAGGAGGTGCAGAAATATTTCTGGGGATGAGGGTGGCTCACGGCAGCCGTCCCCTCCTCCCCAGGGCCCTGGACACGCTGGGGCTCAGGCACGCGCGGCCTCTGCCTTCGTTCGCCAGCCTCCAAGATTCCAGCCTCGCTGAACTCCGGCATTCGGTTATTCCCTGAGCCAGGCTCTGGGGCGTCTCTTGGTCTGGGGGACCCCAGGCCATGCCCACCCAAAGGTGCCTCTCCCCCACGGGGTGCCCAGCAAAAGCACAGAGCTGCGATGCTTCCTGCCCCCACAGGCCCAGGATAGCCCGGCCACCCGAGTCCCGGGCTCTCTGCCCCCGACCTCCAGCACACACACACGCACACACACACGCACACACACATGCACTCACGCACACCCACATGCACACACATGCAAACACACATGTACATATACACACACATGCAAACACACATGTACATATACACACACATGCGCACACACGCACACACATGCACACACACACTTGTCCCCTCCTCTGGGGCCCGCAGGCAGGGTGCAGCTCCTGAGCTGACCGGTCACTGGCCAGGCCCCTCCCTGGCACACAGGCTGTGCCACTGGGGGCCACTGGTCGCGGTGGGATGACGAGCTCCTTCCTCCCCCCGAGAAGAGCAGGAACCCCGTCGAGCGGAACATCCGTCTCATGAAGGCCCTGAGAGGCCCCTCGGCCCGGCTGGCTGGTCCCGGGCTACATGCCTGGCAGGGCAGAGGCTCGTCCACGCCCGAGCTCTGGGCCTGCGGGAGGGTCCGCTCCCTCCGCCCACCTGCACCCCTGAGACCTGCCAGGGCCACTGCTACCCAGGCTCGGGGCTCTGGCTCCTCCAGAGAGATGGGGCTGGGTCTGACCAGGTCAGGTCTGGCCACCCGTACCGGGTGGACAGCTGCAGGGAGGCCGAGGCCGTAGGAGGCCGGGGAGAGGCTGAGGGAGGCCGGGGGAGGCCGGGGGGCGGGGTGACTGGGGGAGGCTGGAGGCTGCGGGAGTCTCGGGTTCGAGCTCCTCCCCACAGTGCTCCTGTGGGCCTCTGGCCTGGCGCCGGCTCTGCCTCTGCAGCCCGTCCTCCCTGTGCCCAGCTCTAGCCTCGCTGCCCTCGGCCGCTGGCCGGACGAAGGCCTCCGCCTGCCGCATTCCCACCCGTGGTCGTCGCGGCTTCTCTCCCTCCCACAGCCCAGTTTCCCTCTGATTGTATAAATAATTCATGCTCATTATTTAAAAACTGGAACAACCTGAATAAACAATGAACTGAAGAAGGAAATGTCTCCAGCCCACTCCCCTGGGCCTGCCCTGCTTTGGGCCCCTTGCGAGAGGGCCGGGCGCCCCAGGGCCCCGCCGGGAGGTGTGAGGTCCTGGGCCCCACAGACCCCCACCCTGCGCTGAGTACTGCCCTGCCCCTGCCCTCTGCTGCACCCGAGGGCCCCGCGGCAGGAGGGGATCCGGCCCCGGCAGGCTTGTGAGGGCGGCTGGGCCGCTCAGGAGGCCCTTCCTGCGGCTGACCCCCTCCACCCCCCCCCCTCGCTCCGGGCTCGCTCTTGCCACCCGCGGTGTCTGGATACTGGTTTCGGGGGCTCAATCGGGTGCCGGCACATGGCCCAGTTGGGCACGTGTCCAGGGCTGGGCCGGTCACTATCCCTGTCTCTGCGTCCCTCTGACAGCGGCTCCCGCCCCCGCCCCCTCCCTGGGCTTGCCTGCCTCCAGCGTCCCCCCGACAGGCTGCCCCAGTGCCCAGGTCACTCACCCTGCCGGACCGTGGACTCTTCTTGCAGCGTGGGAAGTGTGGAGACCACTGATGGGCACGGAGGCTCAGAGCACTGGGTGCAGGGTCAGTCTGGGGTTAGAGAAAGGTGAGACCAGTGGGTTTGGAGAGACCCAAACCCCCACTGCCCTCAGGAAGTCGGGGGAGGTCCTGTGTGGGAGGGCCCGGACTGACCGGGCCCAGGGGAGCAGCTCCTTTCCCAACTCCGTCCCCCCAGTCCAGCTCCTGGTCCTCACCCCCTCGGGGTGGGCTCCCCCCAGGCCCCATCCGCAGACCTGAGGGAGAGAGGGGCCCCGGGCGCAAGGGAGGCCCCCAGTGAGCACATCTGCCCCCAAGGGGCCCCGGCCAGCCACGAGGTGCAGGAGACAGTCAATAACCCCATTACTGCCTGATCCCGGCCCGTCGTGTCCTGTGAATAGAGAACTAACCCAGATAAAAGTGCTCCATCCAGTCCCCGCCATCACGGAGACGCGGCGGCGATCAGTGAGGACGTTCCCAGGCAATTAGAGCTGACGAGCACTAACTCCAGGAGCTGCACGGCCTCCGCTCTGCCCACGCACGGTCGGGAGGCGGGAGAACGCGGACATGGTTGTGCAAAAAGGATTTATTGATCCTCGCGGGCCCCTTTGTGGGGAAATGAGTTCTTTGAGGACACTCGGACACATCAGACGTCAGCCGTGTCATTTCAGGGAGGAAGGAGACCCGTGCTCCACCTTGCACGCACAGAGGGGCGCTGCCTCCCCTCAGCCAGCCTCCGTCCCTCCCTCAGCCTCCGTCCCTCCCCCTCAGCCTCCGTCCTCTCCCCCTCAGCCTCCGTCCCCTCCTCTGAGCTGCTGGGGACACTCCGCATAGCCAGCAGCACCGGCCGTGTTTCCCTGTAAACTTCAGGCATGCTCGTCATGGGCAATGCAGGAAACAGAAGCGCACAGAAGAACAGCAACCTGTGATGCTCGCTCCCGAGGGGCCGCGGCTCTGCCTGGGGTCGCCTCTCACCCGCGCCTCTGTATCGTACGTGTGGGGGAGGGTCACTGTTTCTTTAAGAATAATGGCTTTAATATTTTGGTAAAAGCATATGAATGGACGACACCATATTCAAACCACACAGGAAACCAGAGAGAAAGATACTAAAAACCATCACCTCAAATCTCACCGCTGCCCCAAAGTCAATCACCCCAGTTGCAGCATCGCAATAAGAAATCAATAACCTTCTAATAAGAATCAACAACCTTCTACTAGAAGGGGGTGATGACGGGCACGCTGTTTCCACGCGCTGAAAGTGTGAAGCTTTTTTCTTTTCAATTTTGTGTTAGCAAAGAGGTCAGCGAGGGGTCTCCTGGGCAGAACCAGCCGCCTTGCCCTGCAGGGAGGGGGCGTCCACCCTGCACAGGCCCCTCCTCTGCCCGGCGCCCCTCTCGGCACCAGAGTCAGTGACCCTTGGCCTGACCGAGGAGGAAGTTGGGACTGTGGACTGACTTTCTCCACGTCGGGACCCCTCGGTGCCAGGCGTGAGTCTTGGAATGAGAATCTGGGAGTCAGGGAGGGAGCCACGTGGCCACGGGGCCGCGCTGCACCAGGCCACACTGCCACTGGGCCACGCTGTTACCAGGCCACGCTGCCACAGGGGCATGCTGCCAGCGGGCCACGGGGCCGTGGGGCCACACTGCCACCAGGCCACACTGCTACCAGGCTACGCAGCCACTAAGCCACACTGCCATTGGGGCATGCCGCCACTGAGCCACAGGGCCATGGGACCACACTACCACCAGGCCACACTGCCACTGGGCCACACTGCTACCAGACCATGCTGCCACCGGGCCATGCTGCCACCGGGCCACACTTGTGTGCCACCAGGTCACACTACCACCAGTAGATACTGCCCAGGGCGTCTTCTGCAGGTGACAGGAGAGGAGATGAAGCACAAATGATATGCCAGGTGACACTTGTCAGAATCAAGCGGGGGATGCGAAGGACACATGCCAGGGGCTATTGCAAACTTATAAGCTGGTGTGCGAGGACCCCCCTCAGGGGCAGCGACAGGCCCTCCGGTCCCAGGGCACCCTGCCAGGCATGGCACTGCAGTGAGCACAGCCGTGGGCACCGACCCGCACCCCTGTGGAGGGGGGTGAATCGCGGGGAGACATGGCCAGTGGCCGAGGTCACGGTCTTACAAAGACGCTGACAAGCAGGAACGCAGTGTGGGGCAGGTGAGGACCTCGCGGCCCCAGAAGCCCACCAGCCGTGAGCGTTCATGGGTAGTTCTGACAAGACACACAGCCCTGGAACCCGGCCAGCAGTGATGCTGTCTGACCCTGAACCCAGAAGCCCCATGTGGTCTCAGGAAGGGCCACTGGGGACCGTTCCTCCCCCCGGGAGCTCCCTCCCACCCCTCACACAGCCCACCACAAAGGCGCCCCCCATACAGCTGGCCCCAGCTGGCCGGTTTCCGCCACAGCCTGTTTGCCCCCCAGAATTGCCCCGTTCGGTGCTGTCGTGCGCTGGCCCGAGCCACGGAGGGTCACTGTCCCGTGCCCAGTGCCGAGTCTGTGCCCGCTGCAGACCTGCATTTGCCTTACCCGCCTGCAGCCAGAAAGGCTGTTTTTAGGGAAATCTTCACGTTGGTGATAGCACAGCGGTGGGGCATTTGCCTTGCACGCGGCCGACCAAGGTTCGATTCCTCCGCCCCTCTTGGAGAGCCCGGCAAGCTACCAAGAGTATCTCGCCCTCACGGCAAAGCCTGGCAAGCTCCCCGTGACGTATTCGAGATGCCAAACACAGTCACAACAACAATGGAGACGTTACTGGGCCCGCTCGAGCAAATTGATGAACAACAGGAGGACGGTGCTCCAGTGCTCCAGTGCTCCCCGTTGGCCTGTGGGCAGTAAGCTAAGAAACCCAGCCCCGGGAGCCAAGTCTGTCAAACTGCAGCCGGACTCTCCACCAGACTCCACCGGACTCTCCACCAGCCGGACTGGCCACCAGGTCTCTCCAGAGCGTGTTCCTGCTCGCTCGCCCCCACTGGCCTGAACAACACTCCACTCGGATCTCCTCTGCGGCCGGAGCCTGAGAGCCTGTGACGGGAGCCCCATCTCTCAGGAAATCTCAGAACCCTCCGGGAGACGGTCCCCTGGGGAACTCCACCCCCGGCCAGTGTCCAGCCATGGCGGAGTGTTCCTGCCCCCGCGGACTTCCCTTCCCACCCTCTGTCTCCAAGAGGACCCGTTAGTGACGGGGGTGGAGATGCATTTTATCAGATGCCCAACGCTCTGAAATCCAGTCTGATTTCCGTTAGCCTCAGCTGGTGTAAATTTCCTCACCAGTAAGTATTTTTTTTTTACCAGTAAGTATTTTAAAGACACATGCTCTCGACTGCCTACCGGATTGCCTGTGAATTTTCAAACCCACCTTCGCTGAAGTTTAGTGCTAGTTACTGCTCTTAAATCCACATTTGAACTAGACACAAAATTTAATCGAAGAAATGGTCCACCTTCCCAGGGGTCAGTGCCCAGGCCAGGGGAAAGGGTAGAGGTGTCCGCGGATGGCCTTGTCCCCTCTGAGGTGCCCAGGAGGGAACCTGCCCGAGCCTGGCCCCGGCCTGTCGGATTCCGGAAGCTCCCACACATCAGCGGGATTCGGCTCTCTGTGCCGAGTCCTCTGGGATTCTTTTCCTATTAACTGGCTCTCTGTCGACTTCTAATAAGCGTGGTAATTACTCATTTTATCTCGTAGCAAGCCCTACTAACCGGGTTTGGCGTGATTAAGAAAGTGTTTCTTTAAGCCATTATTTTCCCCCTGCTGGTGGGGGCGACGCGCCCGTAATTAAGCCACTCGGTGGCGAAACGGCTGACGCGCCGGCTGGCTCAGGTCTGGACGATGTGGATGGACTTGGCCGCCCCCTGAGCACGTTGCCGCTGAGAGGGTCCCTTGGGTTCGTTGTCCTTCGGGATGGAAAGTCACGGAAGAGCAGAGGCCAACGGACAGTGTGGAGGGAGGCAGAGCCCTGTCCCGTCCCCGGGGAACCCGTGGAGAGGTGGCCCAGGCCTGGCCATTTCTGCAGCCCCCGCCCCGCGCTGACCCGTCGGCCAGACATGTCCCCCGCTGCGTGGGCTACTTCTCTCTTCGGCGGTGTTGGCATTGGCGAGCGAGGAACCGGTTCTGGAGAGAGCGTGAAGCCACTGGCCTGTCGCCGTGGATGGGCTAAGCCAGTTTTCTTCAGAGAGAGGCTGGGCCCCGCTGCCCCTTGTGCGTGTTGGGGGCTGGGCTGCAGCCCCTACGTCCTTGTTGCCTCCGTCACATTCACCATCACCTGGATGCTGGCCCCAGTCCCAGCCGGTAAGTTACTAAGAGAGAAAAGGGGCCCCTGGATTTTCGGGCAGGGCTGAGTGAGTGTGTTCGTGCGTCCTGACGGGGGAGGCCGCAGCTGGGTGCGCCCAGAGTGGTCCTCGTCTCAGAAGCGTTTCTGCCAGCGGGTTTCCTGCTCTTTTCCCGGCTCGTGTGTACCGAGCCCCGGCTGGCGGCTGGCTCTCTGCTTGCGTAGTTGCAGGATGCGCCGTGGAAACTGGAGGACGGTTTCGGTGCTCCTGGTCCCGGAGGAGCAGAAGTTCTGTCTGTCTCTCCTTCTTTCCTTCCCTGGGTCAGATGGCATCTTCCGGTGCCAGCAGCAGTGAGGGCGGCTGAAACACGCGGCGTGCATCTCACAGAAGACGGCAGACTTCGCTCCTTCCCTGGGCCTTGTGTTCCCATTTCCCTCCGTCCATCCGTCCTCCCTCTTCCTCTCTCTCCCCTCGCGTCGGTCTGAACAGACGCGGCCTGTCACTCTGACGCTTCGGCCGGCAGCCGGTGAGCGCACCTCAAACGGGGACCTGAAGGCGAGAAGAACAACTTGGAGGAACCGTGTCAACTCGCGAGCTCGGGGCACGCCGTGATTGTCCCCGCCGTCGTGGGGACCGTTCCGTACAGTAACCAGCTGGGACTTCCCGGGGCCGTTTACTCTGACACCGCTCTGATTTTCCCCTCGCGTTGCCAAGATTGATCCCCCATCCGCTATTAAAAACAAACAAACGTCTATTGGAGCATGTCTGAGAGCAAAGAAGGAAATTGATTTGTCTCCTGGCTCGACTGTTCTCGGCTGGTGTGACAGGAATGCTCCAGGGACGCTTCCGGCTGATGGATTCCACACGCAGACCCCGCACCGGGCACCTCCTGGAGCAGGGGTGGGGGCCGCTCGGAGACCTCGGTCCGCGCCTTCCTGCCCCGTCCTTGATCGATCCCCCTGGAGCACTGCGGTCGGGAAGACGGGGAGTCGGGACGGACACGCCAGTCTGCCTGCGACTCTCCCAGGAGCTCCCTCAGGCCCCTTTTATGAGCGGCTTTAGCCGCACGCCGACGTGGGGCAGGCAATTACTGGCCCTTACTGACTGAGCTCCCGGGCGGTCAGCGGGTGACCCCTTCTCTGAAGGCCGAACTCAAGGCGGGGGACAGGGCGTGGGCTGTGGGCTTCGTGTCAGAGAAGAAAAGTGGCATTTCTTGAGGGGCACCCCCTGAGGTTCTCAGGAATCGCTCCTGGTTCTGTGCTCAGGCATCACTCCTGGTGGGCATGGGGAACCACCCGGGGTGCCGGGAATCGAACCCACGTTGGCTGCTCAGGGGAGGGGCTTCCCCATTGTCCTGTCACTCCCGCCCCAGACAGCGGCATTACCTGACGTGGTTCATGAGCTCAGGACCCCGGGACCGCATGTGCCTCTGCCGTGGACCACCCCCCCCCGCCCAGCCAGTGCCGTCCCCTCGGCCTCCCGGCCCGCTCCTCACTCAACCCAGGACTTGCGGCCGTTGACCTGCAGTGACCCCGAGGGAAGGGCTCCCGCGCCTGGTCTTTCATGCTCCTCACTCCCTTGGCGGGATCGTTGGTTTGTCCCAAGGACGCGCGTATCCGGTGTCTGTCCAGCACTGGCCCGTGGGCTCCTCCGTGTCTGGGCCGCTCCCCGCAGGCGCCAGCAGCTTTGCACGTCCGAGCTTCTCACCTGCAGGTTCAGTGGGTCTCGGCGTTTGGCCGCACCCGGCCCTGCACCCAGGGACAGGCCTGGGAGGGTTCCGGTTCCGGTTCTGTGCGCTCTCTCGGGCCACCCTCAGGGTTTTACAGCCTTAGGAAATGCCTCAGGCACGCGTCTCCGGGGCACAGGGGGTTTCTATCTTTAGCTCTAATAGAGGCTGTGCGATTAATATTCCCGTTGAGCCGGAGCAGTCTCAAGCGAACTGGGGTGGGGGCAGGGGTGCGTTCCCCGTGGTCCCCGAGAGCCCCGCAAGGCTCTCGTGCCCCCCTCGGCCGGCCCAGCCCGCGGAGCTGGCCATCTGCCGTGGACACTACTTATGATAACAGTAAGCGTGGATGCCTTGTCTCCGAGGACCCCCGAGCAGAGCTCCAGCTGACCAGTGCCACGCCCGAGGCCGGCATGCCCTGCTACGCTCTGCGTGCCAGCGCTAGGCCGGGTCTCCCGGAAGACAGCGATGCGGGACGCAGGTTGCTGGCGCCTGAATATGACGAGTCGGAATGACCACCGCAGTGAGGGCAGGAGCACTGGGCACTGCGCTGGCCCCGGGGCCACTGGCCGCAGAGCCTTCGCGCTTTGTTCTTTGTGGGAAAAGGGGCCGAGCCCCTCGGACATGCAGGAAGGAAGCAGCAGCGTCCCGTGCTGGGCGTGGGGCAGGGACAGGCCCCCCATGGCCGGGCCGCCCCTTCCTGCTGCCGGCTGTGCCGGGGAGCAGAGGGACCGGCTGGCTCTCAGCGAGGTGTCACATGACACACTTGCAGGTCACGTGGGACAGGGACACGAGGCAGAGGCTGAGGCACGGACCAGAGAGCGTTTCCGGGTGACCAGCTGGTGGGCGTGGCCACGTCCACATGGTTTGGTTTCATTTTGTTGGGGCATCCCGGTCCGCTGAGGGGCCCCTTGGTCCTTCTCAGTGACACGAGGATCGAGGCTGCTGGGGTCCCGCAGTGCCGGGTACTCGGGTCACCTGGGGGTTCCGGAGGCTCCAGGCCACACCTGGTGAGGCTCAGGGGACCGTGCAGTGCCCGGGTTGAACTGGGTGGGGTGCCCGCTGGGTGTGGACCCCTCGCTGTGACCCGCCCCCCGCCATGTGCTGCAGGCAAACATTCTGCGTGTTCTCACGGTGTCGGCCTGCTGAAGCCCGTGAGCCCAGTGCTCCGGAGTCTGTTTGCTTCATGAAGCAAGAACCTTCCGAGGTCGGCTCGCCCGGCGCCTGCGGCAGAGGTGAGGGTACCTGTCAGTGGCCTTCCCTCCCCTCCCGCCCCCCCCCCCCCCCCCGCAGTGCCGCGGCACCTCCAGGCCTCCCTCTGTTTGTGCCAGACCTGGGCCCACCTCTTGGCCGGCCTCTGCCCTCCTCTGCCGTTCTCCGAGTAAAGTCTGTCTACACGCATTAACCACCGAGCTCTCCGTGGGCATGTGCACAGACATGCACACGCAAGCACAGACAGGCGTGACGTCAGGTAAGCGATGCCCGGCACACCTGGGGACGGCCACGTGCGTGAGCGTTCCTGCAGGGCGTGAGAACAGGCGCGGCCACAGCTCGTGGGGGCCCAGCGCTCTTGGCTGGGCACTCGGGAAGGGGCAGCTTCAGCCATGCAGTGGACAGCCTGGCAGGGGCAGCCCCGGGGTCCACAGCCCCGCCGCCCGCCGCCTCCTCCCCCTGCCGCCCTCCCCCGCTGCCTCCTCGACCCAAGGCCTTCCCTGGAAGCACACACATGTAGTCACTCCCCATTTCCTCCCCCGCTTCCTTTGAATTTGAAAACGTCATGACATACACATGTTTTTTGTGTTTATTTCGAGTTTTCCAACCTAATTACTAACAAGGCTTAAGGCAAGTAGGTCCCGTGCTGAGGCCACTCACTCCAGCAACAGAAAATCTGTCCTGGACATGTAGGGGGTGCGGGGGAGGGTGGAGGGGAGGAGGGCTGTGCTCCCAGGGCGGGGAGCACAGCAGGGACCGGGCAGGGCTGTGCCCACAGGGCCGGGGGCGGGCAGACACCAGAACACACAGTCCTGCATGTGTTCATGGACACGCATATCCACATGGAGTCACACGCAGGCAAACAGCTTGAATGCCCACAGAACAGACACACACACACACACACACACACACACACACACACACACGGACACACAGACACACGGACACATACACATTAGGGCCCAGGCACACATGTTCCCACATGTGCACACACAGCTCTGCCCTGTGAGCATGACCAAGGCACAGCCCGCATCGACCCGCCGAGCTCTAAGGAACGGCCCGGGGGTCTCCGTAAGCGCCGACTCCTGAGCGGCCCCACCCCACCCCCAGCGGGTCCCCGGCCCTGTGCTGCCTCATGACGCCACCCCCGCAGTGGGCCCCCGGCACAGTGCCCGTTCCCGGACCCCCCCGCTATTTAGCTCTCGCTGTGCTCTTTGTATTAGGGTGTGTGTGTGTGTGTGTGTGTGTGTTTATCTGTCTATATCTATATCCATATCCATATATATAGAGAGAGAGGGAGGGGGAGAGAGAGAGTGAACGGATGGAGGGGGGGGGCGCGCCTGCCTGCTCCCCTGTGTGCGCTGGGGTGGGCCAGGGAGCGGGGTGGACCCACGACTTCAGGGAGGGCCTTCCCTCTCGGCCAGACCCCCATCGGCGCAGACCCCTGCCCCTGTGGGTTTCCCCTTGTCTCTGCGCTCTGCAAGCGTGCGAGAGGACCCCATCCCTCCTCCAGCTGCCCCTCGGCAGGTCTCAGGCCCGGCAGCTGTGCCCGGCCCCGCAGCCCCGCCCCGCACACGCCCCACCCCACAGACAGCGCCAGGACCACCCAGGACAGGAGCGGGAGAGTCCAGAGTCACCACAGGATGTCGCAGCTGACGTAGCATGAGCCGGGGTGATGGTCTCACAGCAGGGTGAACACCGAGGGTCGAGAGAGGAGGTGCCCCAGGGGAACTGAGGCCCCAGGGGTGACTCGGACCCAGGAGAGGAAGTGACGGCCATGATGTCCCCTGACCTTGCCCCCCCGCCCCCCGCGGCCCCTTCACCTACCGCTCAGGCTTCACCTGAAGAGGTGCATAGGGGCGTCCCCTGCCTGTACGTGCCCAGGCCGTGTCTGAGTGTGGGGTGACCGGCCCCCCGCCTCTCTGTCCCCAGCCCCTCGCTCCCAAACATCCCGCCCGTCCCTCTGCTGCAGGGGCACCTGGGCCCTGGTGTGTCTGTGGCCAGGAAGCGGCTGTAAAAGGCTTGGCGTGGGCTGAGGGCAGGAAAGCGTGTCCGTGGGGAGGGCCAGACTGTCCCTGCTCCTTCCTCGCCGTGGCGTCTGGGGCCTCCTGCCAGCAGGACCCCAAGGACAGAGCCGAGGCTTTCCAGTGTCCCCCTCTTCCTGGAGACCCGGAACCCTCACCTGGCCCCAGGTTCCTGCTGGCCGAGTCCAGAGCTCTCTGCCCTCTGCGGTCCCCCTCCCCCCCCGCCCCCAGCCCTCCGCGGGCTCCTGTGTCCTCCCCAGGTGAAGCCACAGGGCAGGGGTCGCCTGCCGTCTTCCCAGCCCCCTCGCTGCCTGCAGCCCCCGGCTCTGTCCCCTGGGCTGATGTGGTGCTGGCGTGCGCAGGGCCCCACAGCTGATGCCCACTCAGGACAGGCAGTGACCCCAGGGACCAGTTCTGCTGGCTGACGGTACCAGGGGTGGCTCCCTGGGCTCCGCTGTCTGCGTGGCTGGCAGGAGCACCGAGCACCGTCGGGTGCGGACTCTGCCTTAACCGAGCATCGCGGGTGCCCTGCGTGCCCCAGAAGGAACCGTTGCCGACGGCCGCAGTCCGCGCAGCTCAGCCGGGAGTGAGGAAGCTGATGTTTCACGGACATGCCATGCGGCTGGCGCCGGCGTGGGGGCTGGGACTTAGGCCTCCGGGTCCGTTTAGAGCATTTGACCTACCCTCGTTTGTGGGAAATACATTCTCAGCGGCATCAAAGGAACACGAATGAGCCTTTGATGGTCTAATAGGCGCCGGCAGGTGCAGACAGGTGGCCAGGCGGGTTGGCTAGTGGCCTTCACCTCCTGCACGTCCCTCTGCCTTTGAAGCCCCCCCCCCCCCCCGCCCTGTCCAGGAAGCAGGCCTGAGGGCAGTCTGGCCTGGGAGCAGGGCTACAGCTGAGGGCGCGTCCAGGGGGCTGAGCAGGGCTCCTGCCCATAGCGTGTGCGTGTGTGTGTGAGTGAGTAAGAGGGTGTATGTGAGTGTGTGTGTGTGTGTGTGTGAGTGTGTGAGAGTGTGTGTGCGCATTGGGTCTGTGTGTGCATTTTCTGTGCATTCACATGGACACATGTACACTGTGTGTAGCACCCCCGTGCGTGACCACGTACATATTCACGTGGACACGCGGTATACAGTGTGCGCCCCAGTGTGCGGGTGGTGCTTTCTGTGTGTTGCTGGGGCTCCGCAGAGGCCCCTCCAGTCCCCTCTGGACCCCTGCGGGGCCCGTGGGGGGATGTGGCCCGGGCAAGAAGCGGCTCGGGCGCGTGTGACCCGACACTGTGACCCGCAGGCCGTCCCCCCACACTAGCTCGATCTGTCCGCAACGGCCTTTCCCAGGGAGCCGGGCCTGGTCCTTGGTGAGCCGAGTGGCCCAAGGGTCTCAAGGCCCCCGACCCCGCGCACGTCAGGGCCCCTCTGGGGACTGACGGGACGGACCCCGTCTTTGTTCACATTTCCCAGATGCGTGGGGAGGAGCCGCGTTTCCCCCTCAGCTCCGTTCACAGCCCGGGTGTCGCCTCTGCCAAACTCTGACGGGGTCTTTTACCCACTCAAGACGGCCGTGTCCGCACCTCCATGGCGAGCGTGAGCAAGTTCTCTCTCTCCCCCCTCCACACATGTTGGATTTTCTCAGGGACGTTTCCCCATGCGTCCGTGATACGTATTATCTGCTTCTGCGCATCCGAGCGCGATCTAGAATCAAGACGCACAATGCGCGAGTCTCTGCCTCCCATCCTGGCTGTCCAGGGCCGTTTGAGAGCACGGGTTTGGAATTTCTTTTTGAGGTCCAGGTGGCCAAAGGCTACTTTGGTCATACGTCCATCTTTATGTCCAAATAAAATACTTTGCATACGCACAAGCCTATGGGGCTGGAGCGATAGCACAGCGGTAGGGCATTTGCCTTGCATGCAGCCAACAAAGCCGACCCTAGTTCGATTCCTCCGCCCCTCTCGGAGAACCCGGCAAGCTACCGAGAGTATCTCGCCCGCACGGCAGAGCCTGGCAAGCTCCCCGTGACGTATTCGATATGCCAAACACAGTAACAACAAAGTCTCCAATGGAGACGTTACTGGGCCCGCTCGAGCCAATCGACGATCAACGGGAGGACCTTTACTTTTTTACGCACAAGCCTAGTCATTTTTTGACTCAGTTTGTTTCAGCTCATGTATCCGCATCTGTAATCCATTTTTAAAGGAAACAGGTTTTAAAGGTTTGTCGTATCAGATCAGCAGAGGAACCCAGGTGTGCGGATCCGGGGCGTAGATCTCAAAGCCTGCTCGGATTGGGGCTGGGGCCTCCTCCACCCACATCCCCCACCTTCCAGTATGTAGGCGTTACACCCACCAACTGCCCCCCACGCCGTGTAATTTCATCAACGGCCAAGACCCAGAGACTATAAAACCCAGCTCCCGGAAGCGACACCTTATTATCTAGTTCTTACTCTGGAGAACCTGGCAGGCTACCAAAAGTATCCTGCCCACATGGCAGAGTCTGGCAAACTCCCCGTGGCGTATTCAATATGCCAAAAACCAGTAACAATGATGGGTCTCATTCTCCTGACCCTGAAAGAGCCTCGAATGTGGCACTTGCTAAAATCTCAGGGCTAGGACGAAGGAGACGTTACTGGGGCCTGCTTGAGGCAATCAACGAACAACAGGATGACGGTGATACAGTGATCAGATCAGTTTAACATTATACAGCCCCATCGGCCCACACTATAATCATTACATATTGTTCACCCCCAGAAATCTGGTTCCCGCCCTTCCCTGCACCCCTCGGACCCCACACCGCCTCCTCCATCCCTCCCTCCCTCCTGGGGCCTCCGAGCTGTTCCGATGGGCCAGGAGTCCACTTCGATGCATTCGCGGTGGGTCCTGTTTCTCTGCGAGCCGCTCAGGGATGAACGTGGCGTGTGTCCGCCGGACTCCGCACGACACCCTCTTCGTCCATGGTCGTTGCTGCCAAGAGATGGATTTCCTGTTCCTTCCTGGCTGGGGTGCAGTTCACGGAGTAGACACACCAGACCCCCTGAGCCTGGGCCATAATGACGCTGGGATGAGCAGGGCGCACCTCAGATGTCTCGGGTCAGCGTGTTCGTGGCAAATGCAGGGGCGTGGGGCTTGATGAGATACTTTTGCTTGTGGGGAGGTCCACACCGTGTCCAGGAGGCTGCAGCCCTCCCCTTCCCCGCTGTCCAGCCGCACCTGTCAACCCACGTTCTTGCACACACTCCCTGTCTTGAGAGGCCCGTGGGCGGTGGCCGCAGGTGGGCGGTGACACTGTGGGCGTTCCCTCGACCAGTAAGAGCCGAGGGGACTGTGCCCTGAGCCTCCAAGTGCTCCCCAGAGGGGTCCTGCCCCCTATGCTGGGCCTGCGGTCTGGGCTCGGGCCACTTCCTCCTGGGCCGTGTGTACCCTGCATTTCTCTGGGTCTCTTCCTGGGCACTGTGGGGTTTGCGACGTTCTTCCTCGCCCAGGGGCTGCCGAGTCGTTTCACGAGTCTCCTTCCCCGGGCAGCAGCGTTTCGGTCTCCTGCACCCGATTTGGACTTTGGCCGCGTGTCCTTCGCCTTCAAAGTCGACCCCCCACAAAGCCTCCAGCTAGAGTTTGTCCCAGGTTAGGCTGCGTCTGTAGGTCTCCAGAGTCACCTTCAAGTCTGATGCATTTCAAACAGGTGTGTGTGTGTGTGTGTGTGTGTGTGTGTGTGTGTGTGTCTGCACGTGCATGCGCATGTGTGTGGTGTGCTTATGGGGTGTGTGGTGTGTGTGCACGTGCACACGTGTGTGGGTGTGGGTGTGCATGTGTGTGTGGTGCGTATGCTTGTGGGGTGTGTGTAAGATGTGTGAGTGTGTGTATGTGGGTGTAGTGTACGTGTGCGTGTGCATGTGCTTGTGGTGTGTGTGCATGCGTGTGCTTATGATGTGTGGTGTGTGTGCAAATATGTGTGTGGTGTGTGTGCATGTGTGTGGTGTTTGTGTGCCTGTGTGTGGTGTGTGTTGTGTGGGGTGTGTGTGTGGGGGGGGTGTGTGTGCGTGCATGTGTGTGGTGTGAGGCAGGGGCCAGTTTGATTCTTCTCATGTGCTGCCCGGATTTCCCAGTTCCTTTGTCCCTCACCGGCTCCTGGCGCTGCTGTCCAGGTCAGCTGTGAGTGGACATGTAGCTGGTTCCTGGCCCCGGGGCCTGTGTGTTTGCCTGACCGGCTGCCGTGCTGGTCTGGGCGCCGACCGTGCCGTCCCTCTCTCCTGGGCAGACTCTATGCTCAGCATCGATGCATGTGGGGGGTGTGTGTGTGTGTGTGTGTGTGTGTGTGTGTGTGTGTGTGTGCTTGTGTGGTACACTGTGACCTACACGTCCAGCCCTTCCCAAGTCTGGAGAGCTGCCCCACGATCCTCTGAACAACTCCCCCTCCCCCGGGCCCCTGGAGAGCCTGTCAAGGTTCTGACGCCTCTGACAGGCACCCGGCAGCGCTCGCAAGTCCAAGAGCCGAGCGCTCTCTCTCTCTCTCCCTCTCTCTCTCTCTCTCTCTCCCTCCCTCCCTCCCTGGGAGTCTCTGGTTTTTATCTGGAGCCCAGGCCTCCATTTGAACTCCCCTCCCCTGTGGTTTCTGCGGAACTCAGGCCTCTCCGAAACTCCCCATCCTGGCTTTGTGCTCCTTCTCCCTAAGGGTCCAGCTGTTTCTCCGGAGTCCAGCTGCCAGGCTGGCCCCTTGCGCTGTCCCTGCGGCCTGAGTCCCGCTGCGCTTTGTGACTGGTCTCAGCCCCACACTTCCTGGGCTGGGCTCTGGCTTCGACGAGCACTTTGCTGGAATTCCCAGTTCACTGTGTCTTCGTTCTCTGCTGTCTTGTCTTCTGCAAATAATCAATTTTTCTGTTGTCGTGTCTGTGTTTGCTCGGCCAACCTGGCATGCTCAGGGGCTGCCTCCTGGGTCAGGGGCGTGTGTGCTGGGCCCCAGCCCACACCCCAGGCCATGCGCTCTCACCGGCCATGGTCAGCGTCACACGCCTTACTCGGAGCCGCCAGTCACGTCTGTTAAAGCTCTTCGACCCTTTCCTCGCCATTTTCTCAGCACGGCGACACACAGCCGATGACCAATCCTGGGCGCGTGACCACCAGTACCTCACCCCTGCTGCCAGGGACCCCGAGGCCCCTCTTTGAGGGCTGACTGTGGGCTCACTCGGGGCTGTCACCATCGCCAGCCTTCCAGCCTCCCCCCAACCAGCCTCTGCCCTTCTGGCCCCCTCCCGACCCTCCCCTACCCCGCTTCTTACCCCACCAGCCCCTCTGCTCCCCGCCTTCGTTTACTCTGCAGTGTGTGTGTATTTATGTGTCCGCGTGTCTGTGTTGGTGTGTGTATGTGCATGTGTGTGTCGGTGTGTTTGTTTATGTGTATGTGTTTATATGTGTGTCGATGTGTTGTGTGTGTCAGTGTGTATGTGTGTATGTGTGTCTGCATATGTGTGTTATGTGCCAGTGTGTGTTGTGTGTATATGTGTATGTATGTGTATGTGTGTACGTGTGTGTATGCATGTGGGTGTATGTGTGTATGTGTATGTACGTGTATGTGTATATGTGAGTATGCATGTGTATATGTGTGTCAGTGTGTGTATGTGTATGCATGTGTATGTATGCATGTGGGTGTATGTGTGTATATGGATGTATGTGTGTATGTGTGTACATGTGTGTATGTGTGTATACGTGTGTGTGCTTGTATGTGTACGTGTGTGTACGTTTGTGCGCATGTGTGTATGTGTATGTGTGTACGTGTGTCCATGTATGTATACATGTGTGTATACGTGTGCATGTGTGTATAGGTGTGTATGTGTGTACGTGTGTGTATGTGTACGTGTGTGCGTACATGTGTGTGTGTATAGGTCCAGTGCTTGCCAGGTTCCCTGGCCAGGGTTTCACAGTGGGACCCTTCCCCTGTGGGGTTCACACTCTGGGATCGCAGCTGAGTGACCTGCTCTTGGGGGGCCACTCCGGGGCTCTGGGCTGGCACGTCCACTGTGCTGCTTGCAGGAGCCCCGCTGGCCTTGTGGCCCCGTGCAGCGGGTGGCTGGAGTGCCCTGGTGGCCCGTGGCCGCAGTCAGCAGCGGGGCTGCCGCCCCCTCCAGGAAGGCGGTGCTCATGCCCCCCTCTTCTCCCCGGGAACCTTCTGCCCGCCTCCCCTCCTGAGTGGCCACATCTCCCCGCGACGCTCCCGGGAACCGTCCTCCAGGGCCAGCAGCGTCTCTGCGTTTCTCCAATATTCTCGGGCTTATCCTGTCACGCAGTTCATTTTCTCGGCTTCAGCTCAGCCCCGGGGGCTTTGCCGCAGGCGGGGGCGTCTCTGCCCCTGTGACTTTGCTGGGGCCCCGCCCAGCCTGCCTGCACAGTGACGCTAGCCCAGAGCGGCTCCAGGCTGGCCTGGGGGACACTCACGTGTGTGGGCTCCCGCAGGAGGTAAAGCCTCGAGTGGCGCCTGCAAACCTCCCAGAGCCTCCCCTCCCCCCGCCTCCTTCCCCTCTCACTTTCCAGACCTTTCCAGAGCTCAGCCTCCCAGATAAGAGCCTGTGACAGCCTCCTCTCCCCGGGGTCCGGCAGATGAGGGGCTTGGGGCACTATCCCCTGCTGAGGCCTGGGACTGGCCAGCAGGAACCTACCCCGGCTGGCCCAGCTCCTCCGTCCAGCGGCCACTTGCCCACGCTTTCTTGAGGCCAGGCTGAGCACTGTCCCCAGAGTCCCATCCAGCACAGGTCCAGCCCGGCTCGGCCTCTGATCATGACCGAGGAAACAGTGTGCGGGTCTGCCCCTGGCCTCTGCCTCGCCCCAGCTTCCAGGCCATGCAGCCGCTTTGGCTGAGAGCAGAGACTCGAGGCGGCTGGGGGGAGCAGTGCTCTGAAGAGCCTCAGGAGTTGGGGCCGAGAATCACTTTTCTCTTCCCTTTGTTCTTTGTCAGACTCTGAATCCAGGAAGTAGTGAGGTCTCCAGAATCAGTTGGAGCTCCGTGAGACGGCTGACCGTCCTCGCAAATGTCCTCATTAAAACGTAAGTGAGGTGGAATAAAGGACACGGGTGGCGGGGCCTAGACGAGCACGCGGACATTGCTAGCCCACGGGGGCACCTCAACCTCTCCTGACACGTGCAGGAACTGAACACGCACATTCAGCTATCCCCGAAACACACAATTGTGTGTCAAAATATTAAAAATCTTGGGGCTGGAGCAATAGCACAGCGGACAGGGCGTTTGCCTTGCACACGGCCAACCCGGGTTCGATTCCCAGCATCCCATAGGGTCCCCTGAGCACCGCCAGGAGTGATTCCTGAGTGCAGAGCCAGGAGGAACCCCTGTGCATTGCCAGGTGTGACCCAAAAAGCCAAAAAAATAATCTCCCAAGGAAAAGGTGCCCTGGAAAATAGCTATTCTCGAAGCTGACCCTGAGACGATCGTTCACACGACCTCGACTCTGCGAGTGCACACGGGGCGCGGGAGAGGAGACGGACCCCTCCTCACGCCTCACCCATCGCTCCCAACATCCTGATTTTCTCCCCTGGAAAATCATGGAGTGGAGCAGGGGTCAAGGTGCTCGTCTTGTGCGTGGCAAACCCAGGCTCAACCAGGGGTCATGTCTGATCCCCGGAATCCCCCGGGACTGAGCCTTGCCTGAGTGCAGAGTCAGAGGACGCCCTGAGCACCACGGGGACAGACACAGACGTGACAAAAAGGATCGTGACCAGCTGAAACCCCGGTCACTCCACAGATGATGAGCTGCTCTTCCCACGCCAGGCCACGGCCGTCAGAGGCTGTCGTCATGGGGGTGGGTCGGCTGGGTTGACCCCTCGCCCCAGAGAGCTCGATCTTCTCGTGTCCTTCTCCTCCGTGTATCCAGAAATAAGCGCCAGGGGCGGGGACGGGGGGCGGGGGGCGTTGAGAGTCCGGCAACGTGGCCACTCTACGTTCAGAGCGGACGCCCCTACCTGCCACGCCAGCCCCTCTCCCGGGGAAAAGCAGGTCTGCAAAGAGACTCGGGGACTTGGGGCCAGTGAGAGCCGGCACCCGGTGCCCACCTGCTCCAACAGCCTCTCGGGAGGTGGGCGCTTGCCTGGTTTCTATGGCAACAAGACGCTGTCAGCGGAGCCAACAGGCCTCTCTGGTGCTCACCTGCCCCACGTGGGATGGATTAAGGGCACCTTCCTGCTTTGGGGTGGCCCCCACACCACCCTCAAGCTCCACCCGCGCCCAGAAAGAGGATTGAGGAAGGGCCGGGACAAAGGGGCCGAGCCCGCCGCGCCGTTAATCAAAGTGGCAGAGGAAGCTTCGTGCAGGGCACAATCCTCGGCTCTGCTCAGCGCTCAGCCCCCGGACACACGCAGGCCCCGGGAAAGGAGTTTCGATACGTTTCGCTTCTGCGCGTGTTAGTCTGTAGGCAAAATTTTGTAGCTTTAATAATCATCCCCGACAGTAATAAGTTCTTCTGGTGTTTGTACCTCCCTAACAACGCGCGGCTATAATTACTGTAGCAGGGAATTTAATAAGTCACAGAGAGTGGAATAAACATGACATTGTGTTTTCTTTTTCGGGTCTCCCAAAGAGGAATCGAAAGGGCTATGCTTGGAGTATCACGCTTCGCTCAAGTGAGAGAAAGGATCCGGAGTTCCGACCTCCGTCGACGATCAAGAAGCAGGGACTCTGTCTCGTTTGCCAAGGCGTCGAAAATCAGATGCGCTGGACACGTAATGGGATTTGGAGACGACCGCTGGACTAGAGCCATTACCAACTGGATTCCACGGGATGTCAAAAGATCGCATGCGGGGCTGGAGTGATAGCACAGCGGGTAGGGTGTTTGCCTTGCATGCGCCGACCCGAGTTCGATTCCCAGCATCCCATATGGTCCCCTGAGCACCGCCAGGAGTAACTCCTGAGTGCAGAGCCAGGAGTAACCCCTGTGCATTGCCAGGTGTGACCAAAAAAGCCAAAAAAAAAAACCAATAAAACCCCAAAAGATTGCGTGGCCGCCCACCTACAAGATGGTCAGACTTCTTCATCAAGACCCTGAATGATTGGTTTGAGGCTCTTCGTGTTCCTAGAACGAGCAGACACCATTGGGCTACACTAGCACTCGGCAGGGACGAATGGAGACGTTACTGGCGCCCACTTAAGCAAATCGATGCGTAAAGGATGTCAAGTGATCAAGTGTGTTTTCTGAAAAATGCGAACCCCTGGCTGACTGTGCGGTGGTCTGCCGGCCTCGCCCTCAGAGGGCTGGAGAGAGACAGGAACAGGAAGCCGTTCCTCTCCGTTCTGAGTCCCCGTTTGCCGATGCCCCCCCCCCTTGGTGGGGACCAGCCTCCATGACATGTGCGTCACTCAGACACAGGCGCCTCTGGGGACTGATTCCACTAACTGCATCACTGGGGCCGACCTCCTGCAGGCCACCCCACCAGCCCCAGGGGCTGCCTCGGCTGACGTGCCTGGCCTGTTCCAGTGGGAGGCTGACCCTCCTCCCCGCCGGGGTCCCGGCAGCCCCCGTGCCACAGCTCCTGCCTGCCTGCTCGATGCTCCGACACCCCGGGACGGGCAGAGAAGCCAGGGCAGGGCACACCCCGCAGAGTAACCCATCACGGAGACTCACCCCCAGCCCAGAAGGACACCAGGAAACCAAGGGGCAATCGTGCAGAAGACCCCCCACGCGCAGGGAGGGCACCAGTATCAGCGGAGACCAAAAGAGCACCAGCACCAGCAGCTGCTCAGACACTCTGGTGAGGAGGTTCAACGAGCTCAGAGAAACACAGGGTCAGCAGGCAAAGGAAGTCTGAGGGTCGGGAGGGAAGGACGGCGGCAGTCCAAAGTGACAGCTACAAGGGGAGGGGAGGGGAGGGGGTGTCAGACAGCCACCGGACTCTGGACAGCAGAACGACAGCAGCCGGGCAGGAAGCTCGGGAGGAGGAAACAGCAGAAGGTGGAGAACAGTCTGGAAGGAAGTGGACTGCACAGCAGGGGCTGAGCTCGGGAGGAACAAAAGAAGAATCGGGGCTGGAGCGATAGCACAGCGGGGAGGGCGTTTGCCTTGCACGCGGCCAACCCAGGTTCGATCCCCAGCATCCCATATGGTCCCCAAGCACCGCTAGGAGTAATTCCTGAGAAGAAGAAGAAGAGGAGGAGGAGGAGGAGGGGGAGGGGAGGAGGGGGGAGGAGGAGGAGGAGGAGGAGGAGGAGGAGGAGGAGGAGAAGAAGAAGAAGAGGAAGAGGAAGAAGAAGAAGAAGAAGAAGAAGAAGAAGAAGAAGAAGAAGAAGAAGAAGAAGAAGAAGAAGAAGAAGAAGAAGAAGAAGAAGAAGAAGAAGAAGAAGAAGAAGAATCAGGGGACCTGAGAGCAGGAGGCACGCGTGAGGGAGACACAAGAGCTTTCCAAAGTCGTCACCAGCAGCTCCCAGGGCTAAGGATCAAGACTCCGCAGTCCAGGAGCCCCGAGGGTCCCGGCGAGGACAGGGGCAATCAGGGAAACCCCCAGACGCTCTCTACTCAAAGTGACAAAATTCGAGATAGAGACAGACTATCACGAACGGCAAAATCCAAAAAGGAGCCGACGTGAAGGAGAGCCCGTTAGACGCGCAGCAGCTCTGCCAGACGGGCTCGTGAGCTGGAGAGTCGGGAAGGACCGAGCACAGAGACTCACCGACACCAGCACCTCCCCAGGAGCACTCTGCTGCGAGACTCTCGCTCAGACCTGAAGGCGCGACACGGAGCCTCGTGGGCAGGCGACAGCTCAGGGGAGCCACAGCCTTGATACCAGTTTCGCCCGAAGCTTTACGGGAGCTTCTTAAAAGGACAGGAGGAACTTCCCATCCCCTAGAATTCGTCTAGTTGTGGATTTTGTCACTTTGTCACTCCTAGCTTAGGAAGGTTAGAAACTCGAAGCCCCTAATCGCCCCAGTGGACTGTTATTGATCTATTCTCTGATACTTCTATTGCCATTCCTTTAAGCTTTATTGGACCAAGTAATATGAAATAAATTTCGTACATTTCTGCCAAGGGGGTAGGTGGGGGGATGGGAGGGCACCTGGGGGCATGGGTGGCGGGACTGGTCTTGGGACACTTTAGGCCTGAAACAACTCTGTTGCGAACAACTCTGTGAATCACGGTGTCTCGCTAAACATTTCTGAAAAAAGTTTTTAAAATATAAATACTGAAAGAAACAAACCGCCCTGCATTATTAGAATCAAATTCACGGGTTTCTTAGTCACTTCTTGAAGCTGAAGCCCACCCCGAGCCCACCCCTAGCCCGCCCCAGCACACCATCTGCTGCCCGAGCCTCCCGCGCTGCTGTCCCCTCCCCTCCCCTCCCCTCCCCCCCCCCCCCCGCCTCCCTCCCCTGCGTTAGTCTCTGAAGCAGGGTGAGAGGCTGCAGGGGCCATGCAGAGGGGGTGTGACCTCACTGAGCAGACCTGGGGCCCCCGGGAGAGGGAGCTGGGGTGGGCTGGGGCGGGTGGGCACGTCCTGCTTCCCCTACGGAGGAGGGTGCTCCCTTCCCCTACAGAGGGTGCTCCCAGCCCACTCTTCTGCCCACCTTCTGCTCCGTGGGTCACTCTCAGTGGACTCGCAGCCTGGCCCAGCTCCGAGCTAGCCTCTCTCGGTCTCAAGCTCCCTTAAGCGAACCCTTCACCACGGGGCCACAGTGGTCCAGGCAAGACGCGCCTGTCCCTCAGCCAGTCAAGCCCACTCCCCAGACCCTTTCACCCCGAGTGACCCTCGCTCACCAGCGGGGCAAGCGCTGAGCCACTCAGCATGGCAGCACCGGCTGCAGGGGCCTGAGCGTCCAGGACGGGGCCATTCTCGGCCCAGC
Organism: Sorex fumeus; assembly: GCF_029834395.1. Lineage (NCBI taxonomy): Eukaryota > Metazoa > Chordata > Mammalia > Eulipotyphla > Soricidae > Sorex > Sorex fumeus. The sequence continues at coordinate 1,031,236 of NW_026606250.1, forward strand.
TCTGCTGGAAGAGCGAAACCCCCGTGACCCCAAGAGGCGACCCCCGCCAGCCTTCTAGACGCGTACGGGGCGCTAAGGCCCTCGCTCCCACAGGCCGGAGACTGGGTCACTGTGCCTGGCTGCCCACAGCCTTGGCTCCGGGGCGGACACTGTCGCCTGTCCCCCTCTCGCCGCTCCACGCTCACTCTCCGCTGGCTCTGCACTGCCTGCCGCGGCATTCAGAGGGACAGAACAGGGCCCACACCGGCAGGACGCTGAACCGCCCTTGGCCCTGGGTCATAGAACTGGGATGACCAGAATGCAGGGGGCAGGTGGGGAGGGAAGGAACAAGCGAGGGGACCAGGCAGGGACAGAGGCGGCCCCCCTGGAAGTGGGCGGGTGGTGGGTGGTCACTGAAGACCCTGGAAGTCAGCACCAAACATGGGGGCTCAGCTACAGAGACATAAAAGGTCTCTACTGATTTCACCCCGAAACACATCTTGACCCCCGTTTCTCCCACCCCCCTATTTTTCTTTCTTTTTGGGTCCCACCCGGCAATGCACAGGGGTTCCTCCTAACTCTGCACTCAGGAATGACTCCTGGCGGTGCTCAGGGGACCCTATGGGATGCTGGGAATCGAACCCGGGTCAGCGCGTGCATGGCAAGCGCCCTCCCCGCTGTGCTCTCGCTCCAGCCCCCTCTTGTCCCCCTCTTGGCGGGGCCAGGCACCCAGCACCCTCAGAACCCAGGCCCCATCGCTGAAAGGGCTCCCCGTCCCCCCTCCACTTTCCATTTGTTCTGCATCTTGCTAGAACCATCTTGGAGAAGCTTCTCTTAAATCCTAGAAGCGAGTCCCAGGGCGGCCCCTTCCTCTCTCCGCTGCCTGTCGCCCGCCCCAGGCCCCACGCCCTGTGGACTCAGCCTGGAGCTTCAGGGGGACCCTGTGGGGTGCGGGGATTGACCCGGGTCAGCCACAGACATGCTTGGGGGGGGAACGTCCTGCCAACACCTTTCCAGGCCCCCTCCCTGCCGCACCCCTTCCCGCTCACGCCCCCCCAGAAGCCAGAGGCCCTTTTGGTCCCCAAGTCACAATTATTCTGGCCAGCCAGTGACTCCAGCATCAGCCTCCCTGTGCCTCCCTCTGGAGGGAGGGTCTCCTCCCAGGTAGGCAGAGCGGGCGTAGCCTAAGGGAGGACCCTCCGATGAGCCTCTGCTCGCGGGTCTTGGCCACGCAGGAAGGGTCCCCGGCGGTGCCCGTCCCGGCAGTGGGGCTCCAGCCCTGGGTGGTCTCTGCGGGCAGCCGCCCTGACTGTGCAGCAGGAATCAGCCATGAGTCGTGGTGTGTGCGCGTTTGGGGGCCGCGTTCAGATGGTGTGGAAGCGTCCCTGTGTATAAATAGAGAGATATTAATATATACATATCAAACATCTTTTTCAATGCCTGCAAAAACTCAAATAAAAATAAGCCCCCGAGAGCGAGCGCTGACAGCCGTCTGCGGGAGCGCCCGCCGCGCGCGCACAGGGATTTATCGCGGCGGCAGCAAGGCGCGGGGGGAGGGAACCATCTTTTATTCTGTTTTATGTGAAAGTTAAGACCTAAAAGCTGCCATTTCCAGACCTGCTGCCACTTGGAGGTTGGCTTTAGAGATTCATTGCGGAAGAAGGAGAACAGCAAGGCTCCAGCGGCCCAGGGCACCCACATCTTCCTCTCGGCCCTGCCCGGCCACGGGACAGTCACCGAGACAGCGGCTCTTGGCCTGAGTCCCGCCTCTCACCATCGTGCCAAGCGCTGTCAGGTTCTGATGAACCTCGGGGCCAGGTGAGAGCCCGGGAGGGCCCCGCATGCATCTCAGAAGGATCTGACCTGCTCAGGTGCCCAGCGAGATGGCTACTGGTGACCCCCTGTGCCCCGGCCAGGAGCTGTGAGTCAGGACAGGGAGCGGTGTCAGGAGCCCCTGGGTGATGCTGGGGGGGTGGGAGGTCTGTGGGAGGCAGATCCCACCGGAGTCCCGGGCAGGCACGTGCCTGTAAAGGTGCTGTGTGAGTGGACAGAGGCCGTGGCAGTGTGGGGCAGCCCCCTAGGCAGGGCAGCAGCTGCCATGGGCGTCCACGAGGGGCCTGAGCGGGCCTGGGATGTGGCTGGAGCTTAGGGGAGACACCGAGTGGCCAGAGCGACAGAGGCCAGCAAGCAGGGCAGCTGGGCTTGAGCCTGATTCCCACGTCGATCCTTCATCTCTATCAGCCAGCTCCCACCCTCCAAATCGAATTTCTCATCCCAGGATATCGGGGTGGGGTTGGGGGCGTCCACCTCTGAGCTGGCCCCACCAGGAGCTCCCTGCTGCCACCGCCTGCCCTAGTCCCCAGGGCTCTGTTGTGCCCTTTCTCTGCCACCTCCTGCCCCGTCCGGCTCTACTGAGAGCCCCCTGCCCCCCCGGGCACACTTAGATGACCCCATTGAGTCCAGCGTCCCCCCGCCAGGGCGTGCAGGTCCCTAAGGCACTGCTACAAGCTGCTCCCTCACTGCCGCCCACATGCATGGTGGCGGGTTGGACGGATGGACAGATGGACGCATGCCTACGGGGATGGACGGATGGACGCATGCCTGCGGGGGTGGACAGATGGGCAGATGGGCAGGTTGGTGAGTGGGTAGATAAGTGGGTAGGTGGGTATCTGGGTGGGTGTGTGGATGCACTGAACCAGATCTGACTCACTTCAGGCTCTTGTGGATGGGGACTAAGATTCAAATGCCACCCAGAAGTCTGCCTGGTACAGCCCCTGTTCACGGCACATGGAGAACCACGTCCATAGGCTGGACCTGCTGGAACCACAGCAGTGATGGGCACCAAGGCGAACACCAGCAGCCTCTGTGCCCAGGAGCAACCCCAAGTTCTGGGCATCTACAGAGACCTGAGTATGGATACTCCGTATCCCCACCCGCCCAGCTGGTTCTGTTATCTGGCCGTTATACCTACGCGATAAAGGGTTTGTGGAATCACCAGTTGAATCATGAGTATAAATGATGGGCCAATCAGAGAACTTGATTATATGGCCCCTCCTCCCTCATTTTGTCCAGGTGAATAAGCAGGTGGGTGGGGGAGGTGGATAGATAGATAGATGGGTAGATGGGTAGATGCATTGTTGGGTGAGTGGGTGGATGGATGGATGGAAAGAATAATGGATGAATGATGGATGGTTAGATGGTTTGTTGGGAGGTTGGGTAGATCAATCAGTGGATGGGTAGCTGGGTTGTTGAGTGAGTACATGGATGGATGGATGGATGGATGGATGGATGGATGGATGGATGGAAAAATGTCCAAATGGATGGATGGATGGATTTGTTGGGAGGGTGGGTAGATGAATCAATGGATGGGCATATGGGTTGTTGGATGGATGGATGGATGGATGGATGGATGGATGCATGGATGGGTGGGTGGATGGATGGATGTGTGGGTGGGTGGATGGATGGGTGGGTGGATGGATGGATGAACAGATGGATGGGTAGATGAATTGGTGGATGAATAGTGGATGGATGGGTGGTTATATGGATGGGTGGGTGGGTGGACGGGTAGATGGGTGGTTGGTGGTCAGGGTATGGAGGGATGAGCAGGGTGTAAGTGTGTGGATGGAATGGGTGGGTGGATAAGTGAATGGACACATGGCAGGCGGGTAAGTGGGTGCATGGGTGGGTGGGGTGGGAGGGGGGCTGCCACCCTTTCGGGCCAGGGGTTGCTTTGTTATCGCAACATGTGCCGTGTTCACCTACAGCTCCCCTAGCTCTTCAGCTTGATTTTCTCGCCTGACAGTCCGTCATGGCCATGGCCATAAGCAGCGCCGAGAGAGCCCGTCGGCCCTACCAGCCGCAAGCCTGCAGGGTGGTGAAGAGCCTCGTCTGCCACGGCGCCTTCTCCTGGCGCATTACAGCGGGCATCATGCCTGGACATCCGGCGGCATGGAGACGAGCGCCCAGCCCTCGGGACCGGTGTGTGCCTGTGGGTCTGGGCCAGGGGGTCTGGCCGGATGCTGGGACTCTAGACCAACTCCCCGGCCTCCATTCACAATCCACATGTGCATGAGAGAAGGTGCCAGAAGTGGTGTCAGGGTCCCTGAGGGACCAGCTTTTCTCCCACCTGGCTGTGCCTCGGAGACCACAGCCCAACGTGTAAGCCTCCTGCCTGCCAGTGGCCACTGCCGTTACCACAAAGCCTCGGGTCACCAGGGGACCCCATAGGAAGGCTTCTCCTGCTGATTCTCTTTCTCCACCGCTGAGGCCTCCGCAACGGTGGCCGGCAGCTCCCAAGGCACGACAGAGACACCCAAGGGCTGGCTCCAGGGTCGGGGCTGCTGCTGTGGCCAATGACTCTGCACCAACCACCGTCCTCAGTTGCTTTTGGGGGGTGATGAGTTGTGACGTGGGACAGCAGTGCTGAGCCCACGTTGGGAGGAACTTTCTCTTCATTCACAATGTGGTCTTATGCTCTGCTGAGTCGTTCTCTGAACCCTGTTGTCCAAGCTCTGACAATCTACATCCTCATCGTCATCTTCATCCTGTCCCCAGGAGACAGGCGGTGCCAGAGCACAGGGACCCAGCGGGTGAACTCGGTTGGGGGGACCCCTCTCCTGAGGCCAGCGACACCCCTGTGTGTCCTCCCCATTGTGTCTGATCTGCAATTGTGTTTCTCATTATCATCTTGTGGGCTGGGCGCCCCTTCCTCCAATTCCATTCTCCCTCTTTCATGTTTCTCTTGTACTAAATTAATTACATTGTACCTTCAAGCATAATTCTAACACTGTCTCCATTGCAATGTGTCCGCCTTTAATTAATGCTCTTCAAACGTAGATTTTAGAGCCAAATGGTACAATATCTGAGCATCAAAGAAACAAAGGATCTAACAACGAAATGAATGAGGAAGACAAAACAACTGACAATACTCGCCTTTGAAAATGTCACTTCGTTTGCATCTGGAAGCAGGTGGGATGCATTACTCAAGCTTTCCGTTCTGCAGAGAGGGACAGGTATTGACTCCGGGCTTCTGGTGCTCCTCGGTGGGGCTTTGTTTCGACTTTCGCTGATCAAACAGCTCCAGCGAGCTTAGCAGGCAGAGTCTTCAAGGCTCACGGAAACGGGAGATCTCGCAAGTACCTTGCTGGGGCGTTTCCCCAGACTAGGACAAGCCGTTCGGAACAGAAGTTGCTGTTTTCCTTGCCTCAGAGATTGTCTTCTGCGGTTGGACACTCTGGGCCCCCACGCCCGGGAGCCGCCGTATTTCTGGGCTGCTTATTGTAACGAAGTGTCACGCAGGGCCACGCGTGGAGAGACCAGTGACATCTGCCGTGGCTCCTTGAACGAACAAAGTGTCCGGATGGCACGACGAAAGGGTGTTTCTACCCTCTCCCGAGTGAATCGGCAGAACTTTCCCCCGGCAGGAGGGAGAATTTTACATGTGCAGCGTGTGCACACGTGTGTGTGTGTGTGTGTGTGTGAATACCCTCTAGAACAGGACACGTGTGCAGGTCGGGCGTGTTGCAGGGTTGGGGGCTCTTCCCACAGCTCCGACTATCCCCGCGTCTGCCCTGAGAGAGGCTGCAGGAAGGGCGGGTGTGCTGGGCACCGAGGGCCGTGGGGCAGAGCCCGCGTGGGTCACAGCAGGAAGGTGCGGGCACAGGCTCCCCGTGGGGCGAAGAGAGCTGGGAGAGAGGGGTCTGTCTAAACACCGAAGTGTCCGGCTCTGTCGCATGCACTGTTGGTACGTGCGCAGTTAACGGGCCGAAGACACACAAACAGACGTTGTGTTTGCACACAACAGGTAAAACAGCCAGGCAAACGGGAAGTGCTCAGGGCCTCTAAGTAAGAGTCATTATAGGTGCAGGGGTACTGGGGCGTTTCAAGAATCAAATAGAAGCTACCGAGGCAGCCGATATTTAAGCAACTTTCTTCAAAAATCACCAACGCCCAGAGATGCAAGCGCCCGTTCAGGAGGCAGCTAGAGAGGATGAATTGCCGTTAGCGCCCAGGCACGGCCGTCAGGGGTTGCCACTGACTGTGGCCTTGGGCAAGTGCCGATAACAAAACAGAAAGCCTCGTACCCATCCACACAGCGGCAGGTAAGCAGCGCGAAGGGGAACTGGGCTCTCCAGGGCCCGCCATGTCCTTGGGACAGGGGAGACAGCGAGGGACACCCGGCGGCACAAGCGACAGTTGATGGCTGAGGAGGAGTCGGGAGTCGGGGATGGGGGAGGGACAGGGAGGGGCCACACAGCCACACTGCAGAGGGAAACCTCACCCCAGCCCTCCGCGCTGAGACAGGTGTGAGGGCCCCTCTGTGGCGGGGACTCCTGGCCGCTAGCTCAGACGCTCAGGCCAGCATACTGCACTGCTGAAATGTCGGGGAGCTACCGGATTGTCAGGGAGCTGCCGTCCCAGTGCTCGGGGCCCCTGGGCCTGCAGAAAGGAGCAAACTTTGGCCCCCGCCTCAGATAAAACAGAATAGCTGAAATCTGGGAACAACCCAGGTGCCCTAGAACAGGTGACTGGTTAAAGAAACTTTGGTCCATCTACACAATGGAGTACTATGCAGCTGTTAGAAAAGCGAAGTCATAAAATTTACATACAAGTGGTACTACATGGAAAGTACCATGCTAAGTGAAATGAGTCAGGAAGAGAGGGACAGACATAGAAGGACTGGACTTATTTGTGGAATATGAAATAACAACATGAGACTGACACCCTAGGACAGTAGACGCAAAGGCCAGGAATATTGCCCCATAGTTGGAAGCCTGCCTCACGAGCTGGGGGAGAAGGCAGCTGGGATAGAGAGGAGACCACTAAGTCAATGATGGTTGGCGGGATCTCTTGGGGTTGGGAGATGTGCGCTGAAAGTAGATAGAGGACCAACCGTGATGGCCTCTGTGTCTGTATTGCAAACCATAATGCCCAAAGTAGAGAGAGAGTCTGGGGGATATTGTCTGCCGTGGAGGCAGGGGGAGGGTGGGAAGGGGGGGCATTCTGGAGACATTGGTGGGGGGCGGGAATGTGCCCAGGTGGAGGGATGAGTGTTTGATCATTGTGTGATTGTAACTCAAACATGAAAGCTTGTAACTATCTCACGGTGAATCAATAAAAAAATTTTTTTAAATTAAAAAAAAAACCCCGGAATGTGCCCAAAAAGGCCCTCAGCGGCTATGCTCACTCCCCTCCAGCTAAGCTGGGTGACTCTCCACTCCCACCACGCCCGGCTCAGGGCGATAGGGACAGCCCGGGGACCCCAGGCCTGGAGCTCACCCAGACCAGACCCACACGGACCAGAAAGTGGGGCCTGAACGGGTGTGGGGCTGACGAGGACGCCCCTCCCCCAGACCGACGGCCCCAGAGAAACGGTTCAGTCCAGACGCTAAGCGGTCTGCATCCCGAACGGCTTTATTCATTGCTAGTATTTGTTCCTTCGACAAGGAGCACTTCCTTCCGACAGCCACGCTCCCTCCCTCACCCGCCAGCATGCGTTCCCTTCTCTTAATGCTCCCATAATGAGCACCCCGCACAAATGGATTTCGTGGGTGAGTGGGTTTTATTGTTTAGGGGGCAGCCGTTAATGCAGCCTGGCGTCCCGGGAAGGGTGTTCCTCGAGCACCGTCTACTCTAGCGACTCGGGGAGCCTCCAAGCGGGGTCCGACTCACAAGTGTGCCTCGTTCTTCGGCTGATGCCACAAAGTACAGACGGGGGAAGGGGCGTCCCGCAGAGGTGCCGGGCCCAGGACAGGCCAGGGGCTCGGGTCTGAGCTCGGCCTCGGCGGGCGAGAATCCAGCAGGTCAGTTAAACTGCAACGGCAAGAAGTGAGAGAGGACGGCCTCGGCTGGGGCACGTATCTGTCTCTTCGCTGATTCTTCTAGAATTCCTTGGGGTTTCCTGGCTGAGACCACCGCAAGCATCAGGAGCGGCGTCTGGATTCTGAGAAACGCGAACGGGGAAGTGGGGCGGGAGGGGCGGCCGCCGGGTGCCGTGGGGGCTGATCAGCCTCTCCCGGGTCCGAGTCCGTGAGGGCCCGGCCTCCTGCCGCATTGGGAGGAGCTTTGGAACCGCGAAGGAGTTTGAGGCCGAGGGTTGGTGTTCTGCGTGAAAGTCAGATTTCTGGGCTCGTTAAAGGCATGGAGCAAAGCGTTTGGAATTTCCCGGAAGTCCCTCTGGTGGGAGGGCAGCGACCGCTCGTCCCGGGCCTCTCGGGCTGGGTCTCGTCATTGCCCCCCCACCCCACAACACCCCTCTGTGCCCACACTGCTGCCGTTTCCCGCCTGCCCACCAAATCCCGCCTGCTGGTCTTCCCTCCCCTGCAGCCCGAGTAGCCAGCCTCAACCAGGGCCACCTCCGGGGTGCCCAAGACCTGGGGCGAGCCTGCCCTGTGGCCACTGACCAAAGAAATGGACCCGCCAACGGGCAGGGCAGGGCAGGGCAGGGCATGGCAGGGCAGGGCAGGAGGTGCAAATGTCCTGAGGAGTCCAGCCAAGTCCTGCTCCTCCCCCATCAGACAGGGCTCCCATCTGCCCCTGGTGGCGGGTGCTGTCTCTCTCCCTCCCTCTCTCTCTTCTCTCTCTCCTTCCCTCTCTCTTCTATCTTCCCTCTCTTTCTCCTCTCTCTCCCTCTCTCCTTCTCTCTCTCTCCCTCTCTTCCTCTCTGTCTCTCTGTCTCTGTCTCTGTCTCTGCCTCTCTCTCTCTCTCCCTCAGTCTCTGTCTCTCTCCTCGTGTTGTGCCCATGTGGGCAGAACTGTGCCATGCGTCTCCCTCCTCACACCAGAGCCGACCCCCGGCCTGCCCTGGAATGTGGGTGCGGGTCTCCGTCTAGGCCCACTGTCCCCAGAGGTGCCAGCTCTCCTGTCAGTTCTGGGTCATCCCCGCAGGCAGGGACACGTGCTGGAAGGCCCAGATGGTGCGTATTTCTGGCTTTGGCGGCCAGATGGTCCGTGTGTAGCCGCGGGAACTGGGAAGGTGCCGTGGACGGGGCGACGCTGCCAGGTTTGCTTCCGAACGGCCCCGCTCCCACCCCCACTGTGCCCCCCGCCCCCACAGGGCTGAGCCCCAGCTCCCGTCTGGTCCTGGGGAACCCCCCGAGGCTTGACAGGACAGTCCCAGGGGACACCGTGGACGAGGAAGGCCTGGACACGGGAGTGGACACGGGAGCACCTGGCCGCTGTCTGAGATGCTTGGGGTGGGCCCTGGTCGCTGTCCCCATGGCCCCCGCCCCACCAGCGAGTCCCCAGAGGTGCCTGTTCTGGGCGCCGGAGCCCCTCCTCCACCAGGGGCCCCTGGGGACAGCCAGAGCCCCCGGGCTGAGGGACTTGCCACCTGGATGTGCTTCTAGCGGCACTTGTCCCCTAATCTTCCAGAGATGGCTGTCGTCCGGGCTTCCGTGTTTGTGGGGGGGAGGCGTGTCCCTGACGGGTGAGGCCCGGCAACCCCTCTGCGCCCCTGCGCGGGCTCACACCGGCTCTGCCCTGGGCTCAGCCAGAGGTGCCTTGTGGCTCTGGGATGGTCCGAGTGGAGCTCCTTCGGAGACGGGCGGTGCTTCTCTGGTCCTGTTCTGGTCCCCTTCTGTGGCCTTGCTCTGCTTGGAGGTGAGCTGAGATCCCAGGAAATTCTTTCGTTTGTTGTCTGTGCTGCACCCAGGGAACTCAGGGCTTACTCCTGGCTCCGTGCTCAGGGGCACCCTGAGGGAGTCCGGGTACCTGGTGGCCGAACGCAAGGCCAGCGCCTTCCCGCTGAGCTCTCTGCCCAGCCCCGAGCCCAGAGACTCCTGTGGGGTGAGGGGCCGCGGGCCACAGCGTGGACCTTCTTCCCTCCCTCACAGCGGCGTGGGCCTCCCTGCGTGCTCACTCACGGCCCAGCGTCCAACTTCTGTCCTTTCATGGGCTTAAAGCCTGACTCACGCCCGATTCGCAAACTGTTCTTGGTCTTTCTCCTATTCTCGTTCTTGTTCTTGCTTTTTGGGTCACATCCAGCGATGCTCAGGGGTTGCTCCTGGCTCTGCACTCAGGAATCACTCCTGGCGGTGCTCAGGGGACCATACGGGATGCAGGGATTGAACCGGGGTGGGCCACGTGCAAGGCGAACGACCACCCGCCGCTGGACTAAATCGGTTGGCCCCTCTACTCATCCTTCAACACTGTTTAATGCAACATTTGCAAAAAGGAAAATTATTCCAGTTTGCCTTCTCTTACGACTTATTAAATTTGTAACTTGTCCGGCCGCCACTGGCCACTTGAGACTACTATGAATGCCTTTTCAGAAGTCGAGGGTGTGGTAGCAGGCACTGAGTAACTAAAGGATTCGTGGTCCCTTGGCCCTCTACACTGCTTATTAAATGGGTGTTCAGACTTTGACTTTGCCTGTCTGTGCTGGGAATGGTCACACTCATATGATGGGGGGAGGGGGGAGGGAGAGGGAGAGAGAGAAGAGAGGGAGGGAGAAAGAGAGACAGGGAGGGAGAGAGAGGAAGAGAGAAGGGGGGAGGGAGAGGGAGGAAGGAGAGAGGGAGGGAGAGAGGGAAGCAATGGCTTTCAGCTACACGCTGTCTCCTCTACGCCCGGCGTTCGGCGTCGTGTGTGAGGAACCTTCCTTCTCCCTTGTTGTTTTCTCAGGTTTGAGCCTTCCGTGGGCTCTGGGGGTATATGCAGCAGTCGGCATGTGCCCAATTTTTTTTTGCTTTTTTTGGGGTCACACCCAGCGATGCACAGGGGTTCCTCCTGGTTCGTGCACTCAGGAATTACACCTGGCCGTGCTTGGGGGACCATGGGGATGCTGGGAATCAAACCCGGGTCGGCCGCGTGCAAGGCAAACGCCCTCCCCGCGGTGCTATCCAGCCCCGGCACATGCCCAATATTCACGGGTGCTTTGCCAGACGAGGCTGCTAGGGAGGCCGGAGGGGAGTCCAAGCGACGGTCCCGCGGGAGGCGCCTGCCCTGCTGATGGCCGACCTGGGCTGGCCCCCGACCCCCGGGAGCGAGCCCTGCAGAGCCACAGTGGCCCCGAGAGCCATGGGGTCTGCCCCCAAGGAGTGGAGGTGAGGAGGGTGGACGGTGTGGTGGGCGTGGCTGAACACCTGCCCCGCGCGGGAGGCCTGCGCTGCTGCTGTCACAGACCCCCACGGGCGCGGCCTGCCCGGGCCTGACGCACTCCTGGCGGAGGCAGCTGCCTCTGCTGAGGGAAACGCGTCACACAAAACAAAGAGGGAAAATGCCCCATTGTCTCCGCGTTCCATGACAGCTGCTGGCAGTATCGGGGCATTGGTTTTCGTCACACTGGGAACCATTCTGCTCTGCCGGCAACTCACAGGCTCCAAGGCCTCGCGGGGCCAGAGCAGAGCTGGGGAAGCTCCTGCCCATCCCTCCTCCCCCCTGCCCCGTCCCTCCAGCCCCCTGCCCTGTCCCTCCTGCCCCCTGCCTGTCCCTCTTACCCCCTGCCCGTCCCTCCAGCCCCCAGCCCATCCCTCCTACCCCTGCCCCGTCCCCCCATCCCTGGGTTTTTTCCCCAGGCCTCCCCTCCGGCTCACAGGAGTGAGGGGTTTTCCGTCAACGTCACAGAGCATTTAACTAACCGTTTCATTTCTCCCCAGACCGAAGGCACAAATGTCTTTATTAAAGCATTTTGGTCCTTGGGAGACAGATTAATAAGAAGCGCGTGTCAGTTTTGTATGATGAAATGAGCCAATAACCAGGGCCGCGCCTGACGCCAGCCCCTCTGTTGTCATGGAGAAAAACGGCTTCGGAGGAAGTCAGAGCACTGTTCCTCCAGGCCCGAGTCTCCAGAGTTCTGCTGTCCGTGTGCGCGCAAATGCATGTGAATGGATGTGTGTCTCTGTGTGCATGTGTGTGCGTGCATGTGTGTGTATATGTATGTGTGTGCATGTGCGCGTGTGTAGATGTAGGCATGTGTGCATGTATGTATTGCATTGTAAGAGTACATGCATGTGTGCATGTAAGAGTGCATGTGAGTGCATGTGTGAATTGGTGCGTGTGTGTGTTTGCATGATGTGAGTATGTGTGTGCTTGTGTATTCAGTGTGCATATGTGTGTATTGTATCGTATTGCATTATAAGAGTGTATACAAATGTGTGCATGAGTCTGCGTGTGTGTGTGTCCACGTGCATATTTGGTGTGGATCGTTTTTCTGCGACCAATGGGAAAGCAAGTTTTGGCACTCTGTTTCTTCGGGGGATTGTAGCAGACCCCCACCTCGCCCCCCAGGCCTCCTGGTCAGCCCTGATCTCAGAGGGTCCTGCGGGGGGGCAGCAGACCCCATCTCCACCCCCCCCCCCATCTCAGAGGCACCTGCGGGCTGTTTCTCCTCGCTCTTCGGGGATGGATTTTGGGCTTAGGTTCCCGTGCTGGGATTCTTTCTAGAAGCTTCTCGCTTCCTGGCAAGTGTGTGCTCTCCTTAAAATGCCTTCTCCTTGCCCCAGCCCGGCGGGTGGGTGGGCGGGCGCAGGCGGTCTCAGCCCACACCTCCCTGAAGAGACGCTCCTCTCGGGGAGGACTCAGCCCGGACTTTTTTCACTTAAAAAAATTAAATGACTCGAGTGAAATTAATTGTGTTGAAATGGAGATCAGAATCATGGCTTCATACGACTCCGGAAAGGCCTCTGACCAGGCAGCTCCGGAATTCAATAAATGACAAAGTTAATTAGAAAGCCCGGACACAGCCTGTCTCCCAAGCCCGCCGCTGAGACGAGCCGTGGCGAGACCGTGGCCAGCTGGCGCTGAGCCGCCCCTCGGGCCTCCCGTGGGCTCCCGGAGAGGGCTCGGCTCTGTGTGACCCTCCTGCCTCCCGCAGCCACCTGACCCTCTCCTCACGGATGTGGGGAACCAGGCATGTCTGCGCAGACTGAGCCCGTGACGGGTGCCCGCCCGCCTTCATTTCTGCGCTCCGGCCAGAGGCAGCTCCGTGGGGCCCAGGCGGGACAGGCTCTCCAAGGCACCCCCGGAACGTGGGGTTGGTCCCCATGTGGGATCTCAGTGGGCAGGAGGGGAGAGGCGGGGGGGGGGGGGTGAGGGAGAGAGACTTGGGAGGCAGTTTGCAATTCAGAATCCCCTCCCTTGCTAGCTGGAGGAACCCCTTCCGGAAGGTTCCTTCCTCTGCACGGGTTCACAGCCCTGGAGACACACAGGGACCCGCCCGCTGGGAGGTCACACAGGCCATTGGGTCTGCAGTGTCTGCCCCGAGGAGAGCAGGGCTCAGAGGCTGGGGGTCACAGAAGGGATATCTGGGGGCCGCGGGGCTTGGAGACAAGGAGCCCCAGAAGCCAGGTACTGGGCCCACGTCTCAGGGCGACATAGCCCTGGAGCAGAGCCGGGTACCCAGACCCGAGTCTCAGCGTGGCGTGGCCCAGGAGCAGAGGCGGGCATCTGCGCCCACATCTCAGCGTGGCATGTGCAGACAGAACCTGGTCGCTTGAGCGAATGGGGCGGTGAGCATGAGGCTTCCCGTCCCCTCCTTGCTCCCCTGAGCACCCCCGCCCGGGGTGTGGGGCAGCCAGAGCCCCCTAGTCTTCCCGTGCCGAGATGCAGCCTTCTGGCCTCACCCGGGAAGCGCCATGTACTGGGCAGGTTGACGCTGTGGACAGTCCCCTCTGCCACCCATGCCCCGGGGAGCACAAGGCACCCTGGGCGGGCCCCATCCCCAGGCTCAGCTTCCCATAGACGCTTGTCCAGAGACAAACTCTGGGAAAACCGAGGGGCAAGAGCAAAGCCTGTGGCGCCCAGCGGCCAGCACCACCTGTCTGGGCAGCAGACAGCAAGTACCCTTCTGGGCAGCGGCCGGCATGCTCCCATCTCACCTGGCCCCGTGGGCTTCGGCAGAGCCCAGGGCCTCCACCCGCCACGGCCACGGTCATGCCCACTCTTAGACTGGGAACAGGGGGAGCATCCGCCCAGCGGTCACCCGGATGGAGCCGTCACATGGGTGACCCCGCGGGCTCACCCTTCCCTTCGCCTTGGGCCCGCCCCATGCCCAGCCCCCGGAAGTCACCTGCCCTCCCTGCCCCATCATGTGTCCTGCTGGGTGGCCCTGCTGAGGGCCTGGGTGACGATCGCCATCACGCCCAGCTGCCTGGGGCCCTCTGCAGAGGTCTCAGGGGCTGCCAACACTGAGCTGGCTCACGGGTGCTCCCCCCACCCAGCAGGGACTGGCCGACACCCTGCCCCGTGGCGTGGTGCCGTGGGGACAGGGGAGGCGTGGGACAGTGAGTGATGCATGGATGAGGCAAGCATCTGCGCACAGGGTCAAGTGTGTGTGGGGACGTGGACAAGGCCTGGGACTGACCGCAGGTGCGGTTCATGGACAGGTCATGGGCAAGGCTGCAGCCCAGGAAGCGAGGAGGCGAGTGGACACGGTGTGTGGGCAAGGCAACCATGTGAGGCGCGTGGACGTGGCGCGTGGACGCGGTAGGAGGACCCCACAGACGGGTGCGGAGGGTCTGCTGGCGAGAGGCCAGCAGGACCAGACAGAGGCAGGAGAGCTGGTGACTGCCGGAGTGGACAGCGTTTCCTGGCAGGTGGAAGGTTCTGGAGTGACGGTGATTGGACAGAAACGGCAGAAAGGGAGCAGTCAAGTCCACGCGTTTGGGCCCACAGGGGACACAGAGTCTTATCCTGGCCCAGGTCCAGTGAGTTTCGCGGCCCTGGACACCAGGGGGCCTGGCCCGACTTCAATTTTTTTTTATCGTTATTATTTGTTTGCATGAAAACCCCATCTGTGAACACCAGGCTTATTTATTTTTCTTTGAAAATGACAAATTCCATGCTTTGTTGGCACAGGGTGAATGTTGATGAGCCGGGGCCCAGCAAGGCCTGACACGTCCTCACTGCTGCAAGGGGCAGGGCCTCTGGGGACGCCTCCTCGCACGTGTCCATCGGGAATGGCCACGGCTTGACCACTGGCCTCCCAGCCAGCGGTCTCTGCTCACCCCGGGCCCCGCCTTGGTGGTCACCTGTCGGCTGGAGGGCAGGGCGCCTGGCTGACACCCACGTCCCCACCAGGGTGTGGGCTAGGGGCGGCACCTCACGGTGCCCAGGCACGGTCCGGACGGGGCCGCTCCCCCAACTGGAACTTGGCGTCCCAAGCCGCTAACTCGGCTCTGCCTCTCCAGCCAAATGGCATTTGTCACACTCAAGTGGGAACAATTATTAATAATTTTCATTTCATTAGAAGCACTACAATAAAATGTCAACAGCTTTAAAAGTGCATCAGAAGTGTACAAATTAATTTTGATTTTCTGAAGTGTAATTACTTTTGTAAGTACCAGACTGTGTAATCACTTTGGGCGTTATTACTTGTGCAATCAATTATACTTAAACGTACTTATCTGTTTTCAAACATAATTTTGGGGGTCATCTGTCGGCACGTCCTGGGCCCGCTCTCCCAGGCGGATGCTGGTGTCCGTTTAGACACAGAGACTGTCCACCTGGAACCAGGATGGCCTCGCTGGCCTGGCCTGTCCAGCCACGGCTCTCTCTGGTGAAGGTGGACGCCGGGGGCCCATACTTGGTTCTGGCTGGGGCGGCAGCCGTGGGGAACGGGGGCTGGAGATGGGGCCCCAGACTCCTCCGGGGAGTGTGGAAAGGTCGGGGGTGGCGGCCCGCCCGCTGGCAGCTCAGACTCAGACCCCCGCCAAGGCCATTTGCCCAAGGGCCTCGAGAGACCGCAGCTGGGCACGGTCAGCCCCTGAGCATCGTCTGCCTGAGGAGCAGGAAGAAGCAGGAGCAGCTCGGGGAGGGGCCATGGCCAAGGCCTGGCCCATCAGTGGACACCCCAACTGGGATCGCTCCATCGATGGCCTCCACCCAGAGCAAACCTGCACGCACCAGAGCAGAGTTGGCCCCGGAGCTGACCCTCGTGGCATGCAGGGCCTCGGGCCAAAGGCAGCGGAGGGGGACGTCCACTGTCCGGACAGGAGGCAGGGAGAGATCGGGGCCCAGAGGAAGGAGCCGAGGCCCCAGTGGGGTTGCAGAGGACGGAGGCCGGGAAACGCTTGTGTGCGGGTGCACAGAAGCCGAGGTGGGGGGCAACGGGGCGGGGTGGGACACAGGCTTCTGCAACCTGCACGCATCTTGGGGGCGTGGCCCTGAGGCGTTTCCACAAGCCTGTGGGCCAGGGCAGCTGTGGCCTGGAGGTCCCCAGCAGCGACTGTCGACTGTCACCGGCGAGGTCCCCGTGACTGAGCAGCAGGGCCAGCGTGCGGGGGGATGGCTGTGTCCAGCGAGAGGGAGGCGCCTGAGAGCTCAGCCCCGGCTGTGACCTGCGGGGGGCACCTGGGTGGACCCAGCCGAGCCACCGTGATGAGGAGCATGGGGGGACAAGAGAGCCTGGTGTGGGCAGGGGTCCCTGGCTCGGGAGGGGCTGGCTGGCCGGGGCTTTGCGGTTGGGGCCACGCCCGGCTAGCGCAGGGCTCACCCCAGCTCTGTGCCTCTGGCAGGCTGAGAGGGGCCAGGCGTGGCGGGTCAGCCACACGCAGGGCCAGCGTCCTCCCGGCTTTCACTTGGCGAGTCGCTCACCGAGAGCCGGGCCGTGCTGTGAGCTCCCTCTCACCGTGGCTGTGTGGAGACGCAGAACCACATCTCACTAACGGGACCCACTAACGGGACCCTGGGGGGGGGGGTGGGAACAAGGGCTCTGACTGCACCCACCAACCCCCGTGCAGGGTCCTCTGGGCCCAGAGCAAAGGACCGCCTGGGAAGGGGGCCAGGAGGGTGGGCCGTGCCACGAGGTCTCACTCAGGGCCCACTGGCGTTCTCGGCCCTCTGGACTGGAAAATGGGTGCGCTTCTGCTCTGACCAAAACGCAGATGTGTCTTCAAAGAGAACCATCAGCGCCGAACCCAATACCTGCCCCTTGTCATCGGCCGGAAATGGAGAGATCCGTCTCCCTGGAGGCGGGAACGGGGCCTCCAGTTCCCTGGAGATGGGAGCAAGACTGAGCTTCCTGCCCAGGTTCGAGCCCCCCTCAGCCCTTCACTGGGCTTCCCACCACCGGGACAACTTTTAAGGCAGAACAACACTTCTAAACACCCTCCTGTAAGGAAAATTCCAATTACAAGGAAAATGCCAAAGCCATAGCCTAAGAATGTAAGCCCCGTTTTTAAAAATTAATCTCCTGCTTTAAATAAAATAAAACCTCGCATTGACCTGAGAACTTGTTTAATGAAGCATTTGCCAAATTGTTTAGTTTCTGTGGCTTGCCAAGTGTGTAATTACTTCGCTTGGCACTTTCAGAAAATGTTATTATAAACTCTTCTTCCAAAGAAAATGATGCAACGTGATTATTAACTTCGAAATTGCACGCGTCCAGGCCCGCGCCTCTGCTGCCCAGCTGCACGTCCCCGTGGGCCTGCACCGGGCACTGGCCCAGCCTGCGGCAGCGTCTCCCAACCGGGGACAGAGGCCGGAGCCCCCAAAGAGCCACGGAAACCGGGGTTCCAGAGAAAAGCACTTCCGGGAAGGGGTGAGGCCTGGGGCACGGGGCAGGGGCAGCAGGGGGTGGACTGCAGTAACTGGGCAGCGGGAATAGGATGTCCGGGAGTGGACATTGGGATGGGACCATGGCAACCCTGCCTCTCCCGACCTTTCTCCAGGCTGACTTGTGCTCACCTCACAGTGTCCAGGGACTGTCCCCAGGGGAGGCGCGGCTGTCTCCTCTCTCCGGGCAGCAGCACCCTGTCCCCAACCCGGCGTGTGTGGCTACTTGGGCTTTCTCGGCAGCCTATGCCGGCCTGGGCTGTCAGAAAATAGGCCAAATGGTGCTCAGTCCATCTCCCTGACTCAAACCTCCCATTGCTGGACATTCACACTGACTGTGCCGGGGGCCCCAGGGACGCACCGGCTGAGAGAGGGGCTCTGCGGCTTGCTACTCAGTCCTGGCCTTGGGATGGCTGCCCCCTCTTGTGGGAGCGATGCAGCATCGGGCTCTGAGCTCCCCCACCTCCCCCCCCCCAATGCAGTGGCCGTGCGGGAAGCACCTTGTGGACTCCGTTGGGCCAGCGAGGGCGTCACCCCAGAAGAGGCATAGAGGTGGCCGCGGCCCTGGGTCCCGCCCCGCGCTGGCCTCTGGCTCGCCCCTGGAGAGCCTGTTCCTCAGGGCCGACACACGCAGGAGCCGGCCCTTCCTCCCCGGTGGTCACTGGGTGCCGGCCTGTCCAGCCCCAGCCCACGGCTCCGGCGAGCCTTACGGGATGCCTCCTGCTGGGCGTCTCTTCAGACAATCAGCCCGAAGCAGCCAACAGCGGATCCACAGGACGCGTTCTTAGAAAACAGCTTAGGCCCCGTTTTGAGGGAAGAGTGAGACATATTTTCGCTTTTGCACCTTCTGTTCCCAAATGAAAACAGTGAGTTGAAAGCCAGGCTTGGGACCAGCTTTCAGCTGCGACGATCAAAATGAGAGCTGGGAATTCTCTGGAGCGGCCCCGAGCCGCGGTTAGCTGGGGGTTGGGGGGGGGCGTTGCCAGGAGCCACGGCGAGCACACTGGGTGCAGCTGTCCACAGTCCGGGAGCAGACGTGAATGCGGGAGGCACGTGACTGTCTCCCCCAACGGCGTGTTGGAGCCTCGGTCCCTCCTGAGCACAGAAGCACCGAGTCCAGCAACACGGGACCGGCAGCTCCGCTCACCACCCCCGGGGGTGAGGCAGATCGGGTGCCGGGCGGACACTGCCGGGACACGGGTCTCTTGCACGTCCCCCAGAGCAGCGAGGCCGCCGTGGCGCGGGCTCGGGGGGCCGTGAGCTGAGGCACAACGCCGCGGCTCCTTGCGGGAGATGGGATCGCGACGGCGGCCGGGGAGAGGGCCCGTTCCGTGGCCAACGTGCCGCTTCCTCCGGTGGTTAGCTGGGGGGAGGAAGACGAGGCCGGGCACGTCTTCATTTCCAGGTTCCGATAAAGTGCGCCGACACGGTTCCCCACAGCGCGCTCGGATCTCCGCTCCGGAAGAGACATGCTCTCAGACGCGCCTAATGTTCTTTTTTTATTGCGTCTCAAACGCCCGCCGCGGGGAGAGATAACGCAGCTTATCGGGCAGGCGCGAGAGAGCCCAGCCGGGAGGCGCAGCCCAGGCCCCCCCAAGCTCTCGGCTCCTGAAGCTCAGCTCCGGCCCCCACCGCCTCCAGGCAGTCCTCCGACCCCCATCTTCTTGCTCACAAGGAGGCAGTAGCCAAAACTTGCCTTTGACTGACCACACTCCCCGGGGCCAAGTCCAGGGTCCCGGACTGGAGAGACTGAGAGCGAGTTCCCTTTGTTGGGAGGGTCGTGGGGGGTGGAGACAACCCTGGCTTGGCTCTGGGGCCATCCAAGGAGATCTGGGGAGGGCGGGAACCGCGACAGGCAAGAGAGGGGCCCCCGCTCGTCCGGAGAGCTCCATCCCCGTGGCCTCCCCAAGGCTGACCCCCGGTGGGCCACGAGGGCCGTCCCCAGCGCTTGCTTCCTTCCGTCCCGGGCTTTCCTCGCTCGGTGGGCCATCCCTAAGCAGGGGTCCGTGTGTGCCCCAGGCTGGCAGCGAGTGAGCGGCGTCCACCCTCCAGCCGCCCACACTGCCCACGGAAGCCAGGCCTGGGCCTGCCCTCGCAGCCCTGCTGCCCTCCAACCCAGCAAGTCGCCTCTGTGTGGACACTCAGCTCTGCGGGCGCGGCCAGAGGGCGCGGGGCCCCTGATCCTCCCGCACGTGGCCGTGTCCGCGTGAGGTTCTGTGCTGTGGAACGACACCCGGGGGGTCTTGTGGTCCAGATTCCCTTGGCTCCAGCCTGGGAATGACCCCTACAGCCCCGAGTTGGGGGCAGGGGTGAGCCTGGGGGGGGGGGGTGCCACACCACGGGGTGAGCCTGGGGGCTGAGCCTTTGAAGCCCAGAAGATGCAGCGGAAGCTCTTGGACTTGTCTCCGGAGGAACAATTCAGCTGGAGATGTGATCGGAGGTTTCTGGAAAGGAGGCGTGGCCGTGGGGGCTCGGGCCCTGGTCTCTGCTGGGGGGGCAGGGAGGAGCCAGGGAGGACGGTGCATGCATGGAGCCCGGCGGGGGCGGGGCGGGGGGAGCTGAGGTGTGGGCTGGGGAGAGGGAAGCCAAGCGTGCCAGGCCGACATCACACGTGTTATCAGCATGACAGTGAAGACGGATTTGGGATTTGGTGAGGAAACGCATCAAGCTGAGCGCGACCCTGAGCTCTAAGCACTGCGCTGGCGTCCAGTGTCCCTTACCTGTTTGCTGGGGGACACAAGGCTCCGAGTCCCTTTGTTTCCTGGCCGCCTCCCGGCAGCGGGCCAAGCCCAGGTCTGGAGACACCGTGACCATCAGGCGGGGCTTCTCCCCCCCACCCCCTGCTCTCGAGGCAGACGCTGAGGGAGTGAGCGCGTCGGCGCATCTCAGCCTCGCACTGGTCACTCTCCACGGGCTCGGACGCCTGTCGGGATTCCCACCAGCCCAGAGAACTGGGCACTCCGCACCCACACACCCGTTGTTTCCAGAAAGCATTCCAGACCCCGGGAAGTGAGACCTGGAGACCCCCCTCTGACACAGCCTCACCCGCTGGTCCACTGATGAGCATCCCGGGCGGGCAGCCGGTCACCCCAGAGGCCAGTGCGGGCAGGCAGGAGGCAGTGGGCCTTCCTAGCTGGCCCAGCGCTGCACCAACCTCTCACCAGTGCCCTGAGCACTGAGCCGGGGGTCAGCCACGCTCGCGAGGGGCACCAGCCCCACCGTCTGAGAGAGGGTTTCGGGGCGGAGGTGCTCAACTGACTCCTGGCAGGGCCCGGGCCCCGCCTGAGTGTCAGGATTCCCCTGGGGTCCGCGCCCTGCCCAGGGGGCCTGAGACCCTCGGGCCTCGGAGAGAAGCACCAAGCTCTGCCACACCCGGTCCCCCACAGCCCCCGGGGATGTGCCTGCCCTAGGAGCGGACGCTGTGCTGTGTACACAAGCTGCGCCCTCACCGCGACAGGTTGGCGCGTCAGTGGGGGTGAGGTCGGCCTGTGCTCCAGCCCCCCATCAGGGTGTTGGCGACGCCGCTCACTGTGGCCGGCATCTCTGGAACCATCTGGCACCATCTGGAGCCAAGTGAGCATCTGCCATGCGCTCCCGCCCTGAGAGAGCCACCCCTGGCCCCTGCGTCCACCCTGCGTCCAGGGAAAGTGCTGCCACCCCGCCCCCCCCCCCCCCGCCTCTCTCCACAGTGGCCGAGCTCTGAGGCGTGTGAGTTAAGCTTAGGGGAGGCCGAGATAAGCGCCCGTCACACGGCCCCTCCGAAGTGCGGGACAGAAGCGATTACAGAATATTCCACTTGGAGGGGATTTTCCACTTCCAGATAAATTGGTCCGTCTGAGAAACCTGAAGTGACGCTTTCGCTCCCCATGGATGCTCTTCAATCCCAGGCTGGAGGCGCCTCCAGGGCGCAGACCCCCTGCAGGGCTCCCCTCCCCCTCCTCCCACCTGTGGGGCCCCGAGGGAGCACCCATCCTCCCCCGCACCCCGCCTCAGGCCACCTGCAACTCTGAAACCCCCCATAGGCTCACGTCCCGGGGGGACGCTGGGACGAGCTCATGAGCCACCTGGAGGGCTGGCACAGGTGTCACGAGGGTTGGCAAAGGGGTAAACTGAGGCAAGACGCCTGCTCTGAGCACAGGAAGTGGGAGAGACGGGGAAGACGGCTGCCCGCCCCCGGGAGCTGCGCCTTCAGCTGGGGCTCGGGGGCGACTCGGCACCAGCCCACCAGACCGGGCTCCCGGGCTCAGCGGTGCTGGTGTGAGGGGCGTCGTGTCCACCCTGAGGCCTGGCCTCACCCGCTCGGTTCTGACAAGAAGGAAGCATCTCAGCAACAGAAGTCCTCTCGGGGCAGGGTGGCCCTCACAGGAGTGCCCAGGGCGTGGGTCAGTGAGGACACGGGAGACCCTCACACCGGGAGCCGGAGAGAAGGGAGGTTCTAAGAGTCACCCACCCGCAACCACCGCGTCGTGACACAGTTCCTTCCGAGAGCACAGGGCGGGCACGGATCCTCCCAGGGCAAACACGCGTGTCCGAGGGCCGCCGGGGGCTCCTTCTGAGCAGGGGTGACCCCGCCGACAGCGCCCCATCCTCACGGGGCCCTGGGCGGCCCGGCAGGGTCTGGCGGCGGGGGCGGCCGGGAGCCACTCGGTATTCCGGGCCTGAGCCAAGCACGTGAGCCCCGGCACTTGGGTGAAACAAATTACAATTATCAAGTATTTTTCCCCAGAAGTGAGCAGGTGCTGTTGTAGAACCACCCCAAATTAACCCGTATTCATGCGCAGCTCCGGGCTGCGCCGGTAAACGCGGCGTAATCAGGGGTGCTCCAGAGAGCGGGGGGCGGGGGGGCTCGCGGCACGGCGGGGAGCCCCTGGAGTGAGCCCCGGGCGGGGCTGTGCCTTCTGGGGAATTGCGAACAGGCAGTGTCTTCCTGAGCCCCTTCCCACAGGATCCCAGGCCGTGCCCCAGGGAGGCTCAGGGACTCGGCAGGGCTGGACGTGAGCTGGGGGACGCCTCGCCCTCGGACGGGCTCTGGTCACTGCGGCCCCTGCAGCCCTGCGCTCCCTGGTCAGCAGGTCCTCGGTGGGGCCCTGGCGGAAGGCACCACCCGAGAGGCCAGGCAGGGGTGGGCACCGTCCTTCCGCCGCCTCTGCCTCTGGCCACAGTACAGGCCGCATGTTACTGCAGAGTGACTTGGGGACAGCAGCCGTGTCGTGACCATCTGCAGGAGGCTGGCGGTGTCCTGGCCGCTCACTTGCCTCTGCCTGGGCACTTGGGCTCGGCTGAGACGCAGTCGGTGTGCTGGGATCATTACGGCCGGGGCGCCCGAGCAGACCCCTCCCGCCTCCTCGCAGGGACTTCGGGTCAGGCGCAGGGGGCTGCTGGGATGATGTCCACTGTCCACCCGCCTGGACACCCCCCGCTCTGAAACCAGGCCTGCGTGCCCCCCCCACGTGCCCCCTCCCAACCGCAGTGCCCTGCCTCTTCCCGTGCGCCTCCTCCAGGCCGTCCTTCTGCTTTGGCCCTTCGCGCCTTCTTCCCCGACGCTGAGTGCTGGCGACCAGCTCCTCCCGACGGCCCCTGCCCGCCCGTCCCCCACTCTGATGGTCCCGCACCCAGTGCTCCCCCCGCAGGCCCCACACCCCTCCCCTTGCTGTCCGCCTGGGGTCCGGCGGTGGCCGCATGGGGGTCACTCCTGACCCCCGTCTCCTGTCTCAGTCAGGGCCCCTAACTGAGGGGTTGACTCCAGGCACTTCTCACCAGGGTGCCCGGCCTCAGCCCGGACCCTTTCAAATGTTCCCTGGAAATGCCAGAACCACAAGCCCCTGCTAAAGAAAATCCCTATGGGGTCCCAGGGGCCGGCGGGTGAGGACAAAGCCATCAGCTCTGAGCGGCCGCCGCTCAGTGGAGGTGACAGGTCCCAGGGCGCAGGGCTCTGGGCAGGGAGGGGCAGCCTTTAGGGCACCGCTTTCACGCGGCCGGCCTGGCTCTGGCCGCCTGGCAGGAAACGGGAAAATGTCTGTTGACCAGATGTTATGTACCTATGCACGGCTGGTCCACGTAGAACTCAAAGCTGATGAGACCAGCTTAGCCGCAGGATGACTTTGCAAAGACGCCAGGTGACAGGAGCGAGACACCCACCAGGACACGGCCAAGAAAACGCGGGAAATGTCAAGGCGTTGTGGGCACCACGCTGCTCTGCCGGCGAGAGGGGGCAGTGGTGGACAGAGGGAGGGGAGACGGGATGGGGGTCGGGGGGAGGGTGAGTGTGGCAGTGACGCT
This sequence comes from Sorex fumeus, assembly GCF_029834395.1. Classification (NCBI taxonomy): domain Eukaryota; kingdom Metazoa; phylum Chordata; class Mammalia; order Eulipotyphla; family Soricidae; genus Sorex; species Sorex fumeus. Next base: position 1,054,987 of record NW_026606250.1, read on the forward strand.
GCAGATGAGGGTAGAGGGGGTGATGACGGAATGAAGGTGACGAGATGACGGGGACAGTTGGTGATGGAGGTGGTGACGGTGAGGATGATGCTGACACTGGTGGTGGTGATGGAGGTGAGGATCGTGCTGGCGGTGGTGATGGTGGAGGTGGAGGTGATAGTGTAAGTGATGGTGATCGTGATGGTGATGGTGATGCTGCTGCTGGTGGTGGTGGTGATGGTTGTGGTTGTGGTGATGGTGATGGTGTGGAGGTGATGGTGGCGATGGTGATGGTGATGATGATGTGATGGTGATGGTGGTAGTGATGGTGGTGGTGGTGATGCTGCTGCTGCTGGTGGTGGTGGTAATGGTTGTGGTGGTGGTGGTGGTGGTGGTGGTGACGATGGTGGTAATGGTGATGGTGGTGGTGGTGGTGATGGTAGTGATGGTGACGATGGTGGTAATGGTGATGGTGGTGGTGGTGATGGTGATGGTGATGGTGGTGGTGATGGTGGTGAAGGTGATGGTGATGGTTGTGGTGATGGTTAAGGTGATGATGGTGATGGTGGTGATGGTGATGGTGGTGGTGATGGTGAGGGTGGAGGTGATAGTGATTGTGGTGGTGGTGATGGTGGTGATGGTGGTGGTAATGGTGAGAATGATGCTGACACTGGTGGTGGTGAAGGAGGTGAGGATCGTGGTGGTGGTGATGGTGATGGTGGAGGTTATGGTGTAAGTGATGGTGATTGTGGTGATGGTGGTGATGGTGATGGCGTGGAGGTGATGGTGATGGTGGAGGTGACAGTAGTGGTGATGGTGAGGGTGGAGGTGATAGTGATTGTGGTGGTGGTGGTGATGGTGATAGCGTGGAGGTGATGGTGATGGTGGTGGTAATAGTGGAGGTGATGGTGATGATGGCGGTGGTGGTGGTGATAGTGGAGGTGACGGTGGTGGTGATGGTGGTGGTAATGGTGAGGATGATGCTGACACTGGTGGTGGTGAAGGAGGTGAGGATCGTGGTGGTGGTGATGGTGATGGTGGAGGTTATGGTGTAAGTGATGGTGATTGTGGTGATGGTGGTGATGGTGATGGCGTGGAGGTGATGGTGATGGTGGTGGTGATAGTGGAGGTGATGGTGGCGGTGATGCTGAGGATGACAGTAGAGATGTGATGATGGGGTGAAGGTGATGAGAGAGATGCTGGTGACAATGGCGGTGATGGTGGCAATAGTGAGGGTGATTATGGCAACTTGTTCTCCCCAGGCTAGAGCTCGGGTGACACGGACAGCCCATCCCCATCATTGGCCTGGAGGAACCTTTCCAGGGTCTGTGCCCCAGTGGGCCAGGTGGCTTCCTGCTGCTCAGCCCGGGCCTGACCGCTGGGATACCCGCCCCCCCACCCACATAGACTATTCCCAGGCCTGGACACTGGCCTGCTGTCCAGCCCTGGGGGGAGACCTGTGCAGGGGCCAGAACAAGGAGCAGCAGCGGCTGGGGGTGTGGCCGGCCCCGTCCCTCCCTCTCCCGTGCGGGCGTCCTGCCGGGGCGGCCTCCTCCAAGCCCTCTCGCCCCGGCGTCTGCCTCACCCCTCCCCGGGCCCTGGGGCGCAGTGCCGAGCCCACGCCGGCCGGACTGACTGAGGCGGGTGTGGGGCCGCCAAGCTCAGCACTGAAGGGTCCCGTCTGCTGGGGCTCTGCACCCCCCGCCGTGAGGGGAGAGGCTGGACCCTCAGGTGGTCGAGCCGGTGGAGGGGGCCGAGGGTCTGGCTTCTTGGACAGAAACTGCAAACTGGTCGCCCGCCAAGTGGAGAACTGCTGAGTGCGGAAGGCACGGCCTGAGCATTCCGGGGCTCAGACAGTCCTAAATCCTCCAAAGAATCCAAACTCACTCAAGCAACTCGGCGAAAATGCTGCTTCAGCTCCAGCTGCCAAATAAAACTCCTGCCCGCCACTCGCCAGACGATCGCTGCAGGAAAGCGCTGGACCTCAGCCTCGGCGTGGGAGCCACCCGCCGCCCGCTCCAGGCCCGCCCTGCCCTGCTGTGGGCCGCACACGCACAGCTCCCGAGTCTCCATCGCGCAGCCTAACCAGCCCCCGAGCCCTCACAGACTCGCCGGCCTACAAGGCTGGTCCTCCTGGGCTACTTCATCAGCCGGTTCCGAGTCCGAGGAAGCTGCAGCAGGTTTCTCCTGCCTATGCTGGGCACGGCTTCCTCCACCCCGAGGGCGAGGCTCCCCCGGCCAGCGCCCCCCAGAGACCGGCCCCCCAGCCACAGCCAGCACCCTGCGGGATGCACGACTCCCCCAAAGCCCAATGAAACCAGCCAGCTGCCGGCTCGCAGAGGGGCAGGGCCTGGGGAAGCCCAAGGGCTGGGCACGGACTTGGCGTCTGGAAGGCCCTGGTTCAAGCCTCGGCTCTGCCCTGGGCCAGCCCAGAGAACAGACCCGTGAGCGAGCCCTGAGCACCCCCGGGTGGGCACCCCAACCCCCAGTGAAAGCAGCTGGGAGGGCGAGAGGCGGCCCCTCCTCTGTGGAAGGAGACCCCCATGGCGGACGGGACTGGACTCAGCCCCAGGCCAGTCACACGGGCAGCTGAAGCCCCTTCGCCGCATGTCCTCGACGGCGAAGACGCGTGACGGGGAAACAGGCTAGTGTGGCTGGGATTCATTCTCGCTCTTTCACGCCTAAGCGGATCCTCGCGTTGTTTTCACTCTGCTTTGAAGAAAGTGAATATAAATCAATATATTTCTATCACTTCCTTAAGGGATTGATTTACCTTTGTGAACTTTCCTGGGTGCTGTCTACCGCAATCTCAGTCTGTATTTCTATTTCCAAGCCCCTCGAGGCATGCCCCATTAGTATTCTATGATTTTAATGCTTCGTGCCAACTAAATTTAGAAAACGCTGATCTAGAACTGTTCAGAACTGCTTCCTGTCACGTGGGGGAAAGGTGAGGCCTTTGAACCCCGGGGCAGCTGCACCGTCTGTTCTGATATCTCTGATTAGCAGTGGCAGGAGACGGCGAGAGAGGGAAGGCGGGAGCGGGCGGCTCTCTGCCCGTTTCCTAGAAAGACTGGGCCAGCCTGGGCCGCCTGCCGTGCACAGGAGGACCCGCGGGTGTGGGGACTGGCGGTGCCAGCCCAGAGCCAGGCAGAGCAGACAGCGGGGCCAGCCCGTGGCCCGTCCAGGTGGGGCGTCCTTCCCCTGGAGACCCCACGGCAAGGGGGAACTGCTGGGCACTGGGCCAGGGGCAGTGGACATGGGCTGGAGGGTCCACCCAGAGGCAGGCCCTCGCCTGCCCCCGACCCTGCGTCCTCACACCTCCCTGCAGTGCCTGGGGCCCCGGGGCCACTCCTGGCAATTCCTGACCAACAGGGTCGGGATCTCGGCCATGGGAATGTCAAGTCATTTGGGGTTTCGTTTTTTTTCCTTCAGCCCCTGCTGGAAAGTCACATAGACTTAACTTTTCCATCACCTCAACAAAACACATACTGTCCCCCCATTGCTCATCGATTTGCTCCAGCGGGTCCAGTAATGTCTCCATTTTGAGACTTGCTGTTACTGTGTTTCGCATATTGAAAAAAAAAATATATATATAATGGCATATTGAATACGTCATGGGTAGCTTGCCAGGCTTTGCCGAACGGGCGAGATACTCTCGGTAGCTTGCCAGGCTCTCTGAGAGGGGTGGAGGAATCGAACCTGGCTCGGCCAGGCTGGCTGCACGCAAGGCACACGCCCTACTGCTGTGCTATCGCTCCAGCCCTCCATCATCTCAAGAAAAAAAAAAAAACGGTGCAGCGGAGCACTGCCTTCAGGAGCACCCCGCCCTGTCCTCCCAGGCAGGCAGACATGCCGGCTCCCCCCGTCTGGAGAGCAGCTCCCCGCTCAGCCGCCCGCTGCAAGGTGGGCCCACTGGGGTTCTGCCCGGCCACCCTCGGCAGCTGCAGCTCATCAGCAGGGACGGGCGAACGTTCGTTAGCAGCGAGGGGAAGGGACGATGCGGCGGCACAGCCCGGGCACCGCCAGCCCGGATCAAAGCCGGGCAGCTGCTCCGGGCAGGGAGGCGGCCAGGGCCTCCAGGTGAGGCGTCATTAGGGCTGTCACTCATCCTAATGGCAGGTGATTAGCGGCCTGAGTCAGCAGTGCCCTGTCCACCCGCGGCGAGCTGGGCCCCGGGCGCCGTGGAGACGCTCGGAGCCCACGAGCGCCGTCACGTGGTCCCGCCAGGCTGCTGCCCGCAGCTCCCCGGGGGCGCGCTCCTGGTACCCAGGGATCGGCGTGAAGGAGAGAGCCCCAGGGGCGACCAGGGACAGGGACCCCGATCCCGTGGCGGCGGACCAGCGGCTCCGGGCTGTCAGGACCTGGGGCTCCCCAGAATCTTTCTTGGCACATGGCACCCCAGTGACTGCCTGCAGCCAATGCACCCACCTCTCATCTTTGAGGGGACCCTCCCTCTGCTCCTCCGGCCCCCAGGAGGAGACAGCCCTGCCCCCTCGGTGTCCCTGGGTGCCCTGGCCCTGCCCCCATGCCCGGGGACCATAGAGCCCCCCAGGTGACCTGCCCTCTCACCTTCACCCTCACCCGTCACAGGTGCACACACCTGGGACAGGCTGCCGGGAGCCCCAAGGGCCGGGCGGGTGGGTTGCGGACCCCCAGGACCGCTGGAGATGGGCGTCTTCACAGCCCGGAGGCCGGTGGCAGTAAAGGCGGAGGAATCAAGGGCGCGTGGGTCGGGCCGAGAGAGGATAAGGAGACGGATCTCCTGTCGCTTCCACCTTCGGAGGTGGAGGGCTCAGCTTAAACGGCTCCTGTGAAGTCCAATAAACAAGGATTGTGGTGGCTGCCGATTTATCCCACTATTATTGGAATTAAGCTCAGGCCGAGGGGGAGGGAGAGGCAACTCCAGGCGCGGGACGGGCAGCTAGCATGCGCGCTGGGGCCAGGCACGGACGCCCTAACAGCCCGAGCTGCGAGCTGCAGCCTGCAGACCCAAGAGCAGGCGGGGGGCAGGGGGAGGCAGGCACCAGGCGCCTGCATGACACGGCCGTGGGCAGCTGTGGGCAGGAGCTCCGAGTGACCGCTGTCCTGTGCGGCCCGGCTCTGAGCTCACTCTGCGGTTCTTCCACTTGATGCCATGACCTGCGCGGACAGTCTAGTTTTCCTCAGCTCTTATCCTGCCTGCGAGGGTCACTCAGGGCTGCCCTGGTCACAGAGCCCCCTGCGGCCTCGGGACACGCGTGCCTGGGCATTAAGCTCCGCTCGGCCCCCACCTCTGAACCCGCCGCCGTGCAGGGGGCTGGGGGCGTGTCCCTCCCTGTGGCCGCTGCAGCCTGATGAGCCCACAGAGAAGGACCAGCCGACACCGACTGTCCACCACGGGGCCTGGAAGGCGACCTGAGCCGCCCAGCCAGCAACCCCCGTCCCAAGCCAGGCCTCAGGCATGGGAGGTGGGGAGCGCTCTCAGGACAGACGGACGCCGTCCAGGGAAGAGGGAGGCAGGAGGGAAGGTCAGGCCCGGGCAGCGCCTCGGGCAGGCGGCTGTGAGAGCTGGCAGCAGCCCCAGCCTGGACAGCCCCAGCCGGCCGCGCCACAGTCCAAAGGGGCTGCACGTGGAAGGGCCCTGGCAGAGACCCCCGCTGCCCCCGTGGCCCCCAGCGCCCTCGTCGCCTTCCCGGGGCAAGTGGGTGGGCTTGCGGTTGCTGCTGCTCTGCTGAGGAGACCAACAAGAACATGCAGAGAGTGAGGGCAGGGGCGGCCGTGTGACCCCCACAGCAGTGCCGAGGACGGGGACGTCGGGAAAGCCGGGGAGGCCCAGACATGGCACATCCAGCCCCCGAGGCTGCCGGCCAGGCCCCAGTTCTGGGATCGTCTGGCTGGCCGGCACGCCCGTGGGCACGAGGGCCCGGACGCTCGTCTCCTCCCCCCGAGCTTCCAAAGCAAGCGAAGGGGCTGGTGCCGCCGCCTGTCCCGCGGGTCCCTGAGGTGTCGCGCTTAAGCGGCGGCTTCATTAGCGAGTCCCCGCCCGACTTGGGCCTCGGGGACGGCGCGTGACTACAGACGGGGCCTGTGATCGCGGATCAGAGTCTCCCCGGGCCCCACTTTCCCAGATTCAGACGTTTCCTGCCCCCGAGCCTTGATGCTCCCCGTGTGGTCCTGGCAGCAGCACAGCAGGGAGTCTGTCGGGAACACCGGCCCTCACCCCAGCCTGGAGACACTCACCTGCATCGCAGGAAGGTCCCCCAAGGACCCCTGTGACCCCCCCGACACCCCAGACGCTCAGTGCAGGGGGGAAAGGCTTTCGGGGTTCCACCGCAGCCACGGCCAGCCACGGTCACTGCTGGCCACGCCTGCGCCTGGGCGTGGGGCAGCCAAGACAGGGCGTCCACCTAGAGTGGCCGCCCACCCCCTCCCTGGAGGACACACGGCCTCGAGGGCTGGATTTCCAGACAGGAGCGTCCACTGGCCTCCTCCGCCGCACCCCTCCCCCTCTGCGGCCCTGGCCTCCCCGAGCCGTGGGCGGCGTCTCCTCTAACTGGCCTGGTAAACGGCGCCGGCCTGTGTTTACTGAACATCTCTCCTCTGCGCTGTCCACCCGGCGAAGAGACTGTGGGCTGCGGAGATGATTCTGGGTGACGCTCCCCGCTGACACCCCTCACCTACTCACCGTCACAACCCCGACACCCGCCTGCAAGTAGCCACTGGGCACTCGGCCACCTCAGCTCTTGCCACGTGGCAGTTGGGGTGAGGAGCCACGTGGGGCGTGGGGGTGCGTCAGCGTTTGACGACCTCCAGCTGCCCGGGCGTGCACCCCCTGCCTTTGAGCTGGTCTCTACACCACCTGCAGCAGAATCCGAGATCTTTATCGAAAAGAAAACCATGCCCGGCTCTTCCCCGACACACGTGTTCGAGTCTCTGTGTCCAGGAGCCCCGCGTAGTCCTGCTGACCGGCCACCAAGCTCTCGTTTCCGGCCCGGGCTCCTCCTCGTGTGGCTGAAGCAGACGCCCCTTCTCAGAGAAACGACGCGGATCTCAGACTCTGACCCGCGATCACAGGCCTCGTCTGTAGTCACGCGCCGTCCCCGAGGCCCGAGTCGGGCGGGGACTTTCGCCAGCGGCTGCAGCCAGTGACGAAATTGCTGACTTTCTGGACCGTGTGTCCGGGCTGGTTGCTGGAGGCCAGCCTGTGGCCGGTCACCTGGCCGGTCACCTGGCGGGATGGCAGGCATGCCCCATGTCTCCAAGGAACAAGTGGCATCGACGTAGATTAACTTTAACACCCAAAGATGATGGTTCATGATTTATTTTCAAAATAGTGTATCTGTGAAAAATTAAGAGCCACAAGGATCCAATTATCTCAATGGCAGCCTCATTTATGTGGCATGAATTACCTCGAAAAAGAGAGGGGAGGGAAAGACGCCGCCCGGCGGGGCCCATCTCGAGGCCGCTCTGAGAGGGGGTCCGGTCTGCCCGACAGCCAGACGGGACAGCAGGTTGGGGCGGGCAGGAGGGGGCAGTGCCAGCCTCGGCCGCTGCACCACGGTCGCCCGCCCAGGAGTGGCACTGACGGTCAGCTTGGTCCCGCAGCCCGGCTCTGGGGCCACCTGGGAGGCGCAATCACGCGTCTACATGCCGCTCTCTATTGATCGGACGAAGCCGGATCGATACCTGTTGTCTGCGGCGACCTCCAGCTGTGTGTCAGCGCTCCCGCCAGCCGTGTCCTGGGCAGAGGTGGCCGCCGAGGCGCGGGCGGTAACTGACAGGTCACAGGGAATGGAACCCACGAGACCAGGCTGGACAAGAGCTGCTGCGTGGCCTGGCTCTGGGCGCGAGGCCCCACACTCGCTGCCGTCCGGACAGCTGCTCCTGGCAAGGCCGGCCCAGCTGCTCCCGCGTCTCGGCCCCGCTCACGCAGGCAGCGGGGGTGGGAGACCAGGACAGTCTGCCCGGCCCCTGCCTGCTCTTCCCAGCCATGGAAAGACGCAGGCGGCCGTGGGTGGGCACTGGCCACTCCAGAATCCACCGACGGGTTCCGACCCTGCGTTCTGTGGGACCCGGTTCTGTGGACACCTGTGAGCTTTTCCCTAAAAAGAACCCGCCACGCTGACCCCGCAGAGAGAAAAGGACCAACACGAGGCCACTCCTCAGGGGCCAGCATGGGGGTCAGTGGGGATCAGTGGGGACCAGCATGGGGGTCAGCATAAGGGCCAGGGAGGTGACCATGCCAGGGGTCTTTGCTCCCCAGAGGACACTGCGTGGGGCCACAAAGACCCTCCAAAGGCCCCCACTGGGCTCTCAGGGCTCCGGTCCCAGGCAGAGCTCACCGGCCTCAGCAGCTAGTGCTCCTGGGGCTTCTGGACCGGCCACTGGGCCCACATGCCCCCCGCGGCTCTGACCCGGCAGTGGCCAGCACGTGCCTCAGGCCCTGTGTCCACAGGAGGGACAAGCCCTGAGCTGCTGGCCCTTGTCAGAGGAGGGAAGTGAGTCTGGCTGAGAGCACAGCCGCCCCCATGGCCACACCCAGGACCCCGACGCAGCCTGTCCATGGCCGGGACACGCGTGTGCAGGCATGGACACCTCCCCGGGCCGGGCCACGGGTGTACAGGCATGACGCCTGAGCACCGAGGGGGGAAGGTCCTTCAGGAATGGGCAGATCTGCCCCCCACTGTCACCTCAGCACAGTCGCTCGTGGGGGGTGCGGGGGACCCCCAGACTCAGCTTGGGACACAGCAACTGCCCTGCACGACATCCTCTGAGGCCTGGCTGTCCCCAGGGAAGGGCCAGCAGTGGCTTGTTGGATATTGACCCCAGGCTTTAGGCCTTATCGTGAGCTGCCCCTTCCCTCCCCCAGAGAAGTCTACAGTGCTCCTGCGAGCACCCCTTGGACCCGAGTGTATCTTACCCTTCCTTTGTGTTCTACTCTCCTTATCACAGTTGCCCAAGCCGGGGCTGGTCACTTCGAAGTTACGCTTCCTGGGAACTCTGTATTTGCAGTGAGGTACCCGCCTCTCGGGCTGGAGCGATAGCACAGCGGTAGGGCGTTTGCCTTGCACGCGGCCAACATGGCCGACCCGAGTTCGATTTCTCCGCCCCTCTCAGAGAGCCCGGCAAGCTACCGAGAGTATCTCGCCCGCACGGCAGAGCCTGGCAAGCTCCCCGTGACGTATTCGATATGCCAGACACAGTAAGAGTCGTCACAATGGAGATATTACTGGGCCCACTCGAGCAAATCGATGAACAACGAACGGGAGGACAGTGACAGTGACAGTGACAGGGACAGTGACAGTGACAGTGACCCGCCTCTCTGCTCCCCCTCCAGCCCTCTCTCATCTTGCCACAGAGCAACGATCTTTGCCTGCACGCAGAGACCCTCACGCTGGAGAGGCAGGGGCCCCGCTGAGCTCCTCACCGCCTGCAGCTGCTTCTCGGATTTGGATCACCGCGACGTCCCCTGCCTGGTCCCACTCCACGCTGGTGCTGCCTCTGGCCGGAACCCTCTCAGCTGTGGCAGGACAAAGAGTGGGCGCTGGGCCCTGCCCCCCCTCCGCCCCCACCCCACACGCCCTCCTGAAAGTCCCTCCCAGGAGCGAAATGCAGACCCCCTCCTCCCCTGCTCCAGATCGGCACAAAGACACTGACCTTTAGCTTTTGGGGGCCACATCCAAGAGTGCTTGGGGCTGTCTCGGATCCCCAGGGCTTCTGCTGTCCGTGCTGGGACCCTCTGGGCACTGCACCCGGTCAGCTGCGTGTGGGGAAGCTGCTTTGACCTCTGGGCTGTCTCTGCAGCCCCACACACGCAGCGTTTGTCGTTCCTGCTCTCCTGCGGGCCGGCTTGCAGGCGGGGCTGCTTCTGCTCACGGAGTCCCGGAGTCCTGGGGCAGATGCCCCCCTACTGGACCCGGTAGGAGCCGGGCTGGGGTCTGGCCGGCACGAGGCACATCGCCCACTGTGTCTCACCTCCCGCCCGCACACGCCTTGGGGGGTGGAAGCTGCCCAAGACCGAGAATTGGGCTCAGGGTGACTGATGGCCAAGAAAGCGCAGGGACGGGTCAACCTGCAAAGGCCAGTCCAGGAAGGAGCACGGAGACTCGGACTTCATCCTTTCACCGGAGAGAGGGCCAGGGGTGCTGTGCAGCTGTGGGAGCCTGGACTCCGATAGAAGACGTGTGTGTGTGTGTGTGTGTGTGTGTGTGTGGTGTGGTGTGTGTGGGGGGGGGGCGGGTTTCAGCCCAGACCGGGCACTGGGCGGGGCTGTGCAGGGCCGGGTATCCTGAGCAGGTGTGGCAGGTACCCCTGGGGGTGAGGTGGGTACCCCGGGGGTGTGGTAAATACCCCCGGGGGTGCTGCAGGTCCCCCCGTGGTGTGGCAGGCCCCTGTGCGGGTGGAACCAGGAAGTGTGGTGGTGCCGAGGGGCTGGAATCGCTCGTGGTGGAGACGGGCTGTGGGGGCCGAGTCGTGGGTGTCGGCTGCGCCCAGTGGACCAGCGCGGCCCCCGGAATCTGTGTGTCAAGGAGCCGCCAGGCCTGCTCGCAGGGCGCCCCCCCCCCCCCCAGCGCCTCGGAGAACGCTCCTGGCGCAGGACGTCCTTTTCCACACCGCAGACAAATAATTATTTGTTTCACCGCTTGCTGGAGAAAATCAAGAACCTTCTCTGGCTCTCCACGGCTCCTCCCCCAGCTCGGAGAAGAAACAGCGAAGCCGCTGAGAGCCGCGCTGAGGCGCGGGCAGGCAGGGCCCATATGGGCTGACGTCTGGGTGCGGATCTCACCCGTGTATTTCAGACTCAAATGTTCGAGAATATCTGCCTAATGATATGTGGTTTCCGAATAAACACTTCATTTTCCTCCTAAGTGAGTGTTCGGAGGAGAGAGAGGGGAAGCGGATGCCGCTCCCCGGCGCTGGAGGCCGTCTCTGCACTCGGAGGCCTCTCTTCATGTTTACATTGCTTGAACCCTAAGCCCCGAGGTGCGGTAGGAGGACGGTCCTGCGTGCGACTTCCTCGTCTGGCTTGGAATATAGGGTTGCGCTTGGTCACAAAGATAGGAGAGCCATTTTGGGGGAGAAAAAAAAAGACATGACAGGGGACACTCCCGGCAGTGCTCACGGCTGACTCCTGGCTCTGTGCTCAGGGCTGACTCCTGGTTCTGTGCTCGGGGCTGACTCCTGGCTCTGTGCTCTGACTTATTCCTGGCTCTGTGCTCAGGACTGACTCCTGGCTTTGTGCCCTGGGGCTGACTCCTGGCTCTGTGCTCAGGGATCACTCCTTGTAGGGCTGAGGGTGGTGTTAGGACAGAACTCGGGTCAGCTGCGAGCAAGGCCGCCCTGTTCTGGGTCCCAAGGAACGCTGTTTGTGTAGCGTGGAGAATGGGGAAGAAGTAATTTGCCCCACTCACATTCCTCCCTAGAGGAACTGGCGCAAACACCAGTGGACCAGGAGGGGACGGCGTCTCCCACGCCACTCGGCTCTGGGCTCAGGCCTCTTGCCCAGCCTGGACTTTCCCCAGGGACCCGAGAGCCGGCCAGCCCCTGTGCAGGGGGAGAGTCCTGCAGTCTGCAGGGGCCTGGGACGCACCACCCGGTGGGGGTGTCGGGGGAAGCTGTCGGGAGAGCCGGTCCCAGCCGGCCCCCACATCATCGGTGCCCAGGAAGGGCAGCCCACTCAGGGCCAGCACAAACGCCGTCCAGGCAGAAATGGGCAAGCGGGCTGCGAACGTGGCCTCAGGAAGCCGCAACAGAAGCGCATGAGACGAGGCTTCTCCGGAGCCGCTTGTCCCTGGCTGATTCTGAGCGAGCCGGGAGGGACAACCCCAGCCGGCCCAGGGCGGCAAGAGGAGCTGAGTGACCAGCTCCTGTCCACACCACGGCGTGTCCCCGCGTCCACCCCGCAGCGCAAGGCCACACCAGGAAAGTGGGGGGCTGGGTGATGGGCTGAGCGGTCTGCCCGCTCCGGAAGGTCAGCGCAGGGAGAGCGGAGGCAGCAGGAGCGGCCACTGTGTGAAGCCCCCTCCCCGACTCTCCTTTGGGTCCCCTCTGCCCGCGGGATGCTGGACACGCGGCCTGTCTGACCTCTGGGGCCGTGTGCACCCGGGTCTGGCCCGCGTGTGCGAGCTCGCACCCAGGGCCCTGCACTCTGCACGTTGAGAGCCACTCGGCGGTCTCGACGCGCCTCGGCCGCCCGCTTTCAGGGTGCCAGGGCTTCTCACCCTCCGGCTTTGCCGTCCCGTGGTTCTCTGCCGATGCCCATTCCTCCCAGTGACGCTGTTGTCAGGTGCAGGAGCTCCGGCTCTCGGTTCTCCCAGAGGCCTCCCCGTCCTCCCAGGGGGCAGCTCTCCCCCACGGCCCACCCGGCTGGCCCCGCCGTGTCTGCACCCACAGCCATGGTGGCTCGCTCCCCGGTTCCTTTAATCCTCCGTGTGTGGCTGAGGACTGGGCCGGGCATGTGCACCTCCCCCCGCCCCTCCCTCCCCACCCCTCCTCTCACTCACTTCGCTTCTGGAACTTACGTGTCGGAATGATGTTTTGCAAATAGAACAAGGCGGGGGCTTTTTAAAAATGTGACCAGTTCTACCTTCATCTTTTTAAATCATTTGGTTTGGTTGGGCTTGGGGGGCTCGCCCAGCAGTGCTCACAGGTCTCCACGGGGCCGGGCTGACGTGCAAATACTCAGCCCTGTGGGTCGCCTCCTGGCCCCCTCCCACCCCTCCTGCTGTTCACAGTTTCTCTTTGGTTGGTTTGTTTGGGGGCCACACCCGGCGGTGCTTAGGGCTCACTCCTGGCTCTGCACTCTGGGCTCACTCCTGGCCAGCCGGGGCGCCATCTGGGGTCGGGGAGAACTCAGGTCGGCAGGGAGGACCCCTCTCCCCCCCCCCCCCCGCCCCGTGCTGTTGATCCCGCCCCATGCATTCATATTTTCATTCGAATTGAGTGGATGTTTTCGCTGATCTTATTTTAAAATTTCTCGGGGTGTGTAAAGCAATTGTGTCGTCTTCTCCGTCCCCAAATAACCACGTCTCAACGCTGCTTCTCGCTCGTCTCTCCTTCCCTCCCCGCTTCTCCCCTCCCTGCCTCTCGCAGCAGTTCCTCAGACTTGAAAGTTTTGCCTTCAATTTCTCTTAGTAAACCCGCCTATTTTAGCCGTAGATATTTCCTTTCAAAACCAAAGCTCGACCAATATGCCCCCTTTCAAGGAACACGCGAACCCCAGCTGCTCCTCGCCACCAATAACCTCCTCTCAATTCTTCCCCGCCCTGCTTATCGGGGTTAAATTTCCACTTTCTGCACAAACCCCCAATTAGACCATTTTCCCAGGGGTGCACCCCAGGAATTTACTGATCTGAGAAGTAGGAGGTGGATGCTGGGGGCAGAGTGGGGTGGGCGGGGTCAGCATCCACCGCGTCCGGCCCCTCCAGCACAGCAGTGAGGACAGAGGAGAAAACCACAGTGACCAGAGAGGTACAGAAATTGTTCCAGAAATTTCCAGAATCAAAATTCAGAGTCTACATATTTTCAGTCCTGGGAATATATCCCAGAGAGGCAAAGAAGTCTAGTCGAAGTGACATCTGCACTTGTTTGTTCATTGCAGCACTCTTTACAATAGCCAGAAACTGGAAGAAACCTGAATGCCCAAGAACAGATGACTGGTTAAAGAAGCTTTGGTACATCTACACAATGGAGTACTATGTAGCTGTTAGAAAAGATGAAGTCATGAAATTTACATACAAGTGGTACAATATGGAAAGTATCATGCTAAGCGAAATGAGTCAGAAAGAGAGGGACAGACATAGAAAGATTGCATTCATGTGGGGACATAAAGTAACAAAATAGGAGACTAACACCCAAGAGTGGCCGAGATTAGTACCAGGAATTTTGTTCCATGGCTTGGAGGCCAACCACACATGCTAGGGGAAAAGGGAGCTCAGATAGAGAAGGGAACACCAAATAAAGGGTGTTGGGAGGATTCTCCCAGGATGGAAGAAGCATGCTGAAAGTAGACTATAGACCAAACATGTTTGCCACCCATTGCCTCTTTTGAAAACCACAACACCCAAAAGGAGAGAGAGAACAAAAGGGAATGCCCTGCCACAGAGGCAGGGTGGGATGGGGGGATGGAGGGTGGGAGGGGTACTGGGATCCGTGGTGGTGGGAAATGGGCATTGGTGGAGGGCTGGGTGTTCGATCATTGTATAACTGAAACCCAAGCACAAAAATTTGTAAGTCTACAACTGCACCTCGTGGTGTCTCACTAATAAAATCAAAATAAGATGAAAGGGTCTACACATTTCACTAGCAACAAGCTCCCCGAAGAGCCAAGGGAGCAGCGATCCTAATAACCTCATTGTGCTGAGCCAGCAGGAACCAGAGACAGCGGCTCGGAGCTCCTTCCGGCAGGCTGGCGTTCATCGGGAGAGCTCTTCCGGGGCGCCCCGGAGAACGGGAGCTTCACTAGCTGGGGGGAACCGGGTGCATTTCCCGGGAAGTGGAGACACGGGGCGCCGCTCTCCAATCCACCCAGCCCGAGGCTCGTGGGTAGATTAGACTGAGGGTGATCTCTGCGTTGCCATGGTTACCGCTCGGCATTGGGGGGGGCACAGCAGGGGGCAAGACAGTGGCTGCACCCGAGTCTCGGGGAGAGAGGCGGGGAGGGTCACTCAGCGCCGTGGGCAGCAGGGCACCGGGGGCCGGGGGCGGAGGCAGGTCCCCGGGAACGTGGGACTGGAGACACTTTCCTTTCATTAGACACAAAACATGCAAAGAGTTTGGCCAGGGCTTGAGCCAGAAACCCAAGCGGGCAGGATCAGGTGCCAGGCACCCACGCCCATCGGGGGCTTCCCCACAGGGGGCAGGGGTGGGGTGAGGCGGTGCCTCGCCACTGCTCTGCCTGTCCTGCAAGGCCGAGGCTGGCCGGGGCGGTGCCCTGGAGCCGTTCTGCCTGAGGAACTTCCGAGTCTGAGCTCCTAACCAGGGACGCGGGCAGGACAGGGAGCCCCACGCCCCAGGACGCAGGAGGCCCCTCCCAGGGGGCAGCGGGAGGACAGCTTGGCTCATGTGTGAGCTGCCAGGGCCCACGGCCCCGTCCTCGTCCACCCGTCCCCGCCCGGGGTGCATTCTCGAGCCTGTCCCTATGGCCGTGCGGCTCTCCGGCCTTCTGGGGGACCCTCAGGCCTGCCTGGGATGGAACGTTGGCCTGAGACTCTCGGCTGTGTGGGAGAAGGTCCTGCCCCCGGCCCGGCTTGGCTCACCCAAAGGTGAGCCCCGGGTGCACCCTCCAGGCAGACAGAATAACAGACGCAGGCGCTTCTGCACGCAGGAGTGAGCGCCAGGAGACGTTCTCATGCCAAGTCGGGCAACCAGGGAAACCGGGAACATCCCCCACCTGGATGGCGCCCACCACCTCCAACACGCGGAGGCAGGAGAGCACCAGCCCAGCGTGTCCCACCCCGGCGGGTCCACGCCCGGCCACCAGCAGGCCCAGCCATCAGGACACAGGACATGGCGCAACGGGCTCCCACAGAGCCCGGCTGTGGGGCTGAGTCGGGGAGCACCCCACGGCCCCGGAGGGAGGAGTCTCCCCCCGGCTCAGGCGACGACTGCAGGGCTGCCCTCTAGAAGGTTCTGTGCCACAGGAAGGAGGCTTGGTGTTCCGCTTGGTTTGGCTTCTCCTTGAGCTAGGCGGGAGATTTTTTCTTTTTCCTCCTGGAAAACAGCCTGACCTCGTGCTGGACTGGGGGCGGGGGTGCGGGACAGCAGTGTCGGAGCCCCCCGGACCCTCTGGGGCCGGCAGCTCAGTCCCAGGGCTCTTGGGTGCTACGTAGCAGGTGAACAGGGGAGAGCCCGGGGTTGCGGAGTCCCAGGGGGAACAAGACCAGCGGCCCTGAGGCTGCAGAGCCCCCCATGGACATGGGGACGAGGCCCAAGAGGGTGTTCCCGGCGCCAGAGGAGCTGGACCCCCCAGAATAGCCCCAGCGGGAGCAGAGGCCGGGAAGGGTTCAGAGAGGACCACGGACAGCCCCAATTCTGCCCCTTGGCCACCAGCCGGAAACGGGCTCTTCCCCGCGTGGGCAGGTTGGGGAGACCCTCCAGACCTGAGCGAAGGGAGGTCCCATGCTGCCCACCGTGTGCTGTGCCTGTGGCCGGGCACGGGTGGCGCCTGCACCGCCCCTGGAGGTGTGCGCGGGGCCCTCGGCCCTGGGAGGAGCCGTGCTCCCTCTCGGCACGTCGCTCTCTCCCGTCCTCTCCCTCCTCCCCTTCCCCGAACCCTCCAAATGAAATCTGTTCTTACTTGGCCGCTCGCCTCCTCCTGAGACTCCCAGGAGATGGCCAAGGAGCGGGGGCTGGAGGCCTGGCCAACGCCCGTCTCAGAACCACAACTCAGCCAGCTTGGACGGGCTCCCTGGGAATGGGGGGAGGGGGCACTCCCGGGCCAGGAGGCCGAGGGGGGTCAGGGGTGGTTGGGAGGGGAAAGTGGGCAGGTGGTGTGGTTGGAGGCCTGGCCATGCCTGGGGATCGAGAGATCTGCGCCCCCAGCCCTGCCCCCCCCCCCGCAGATGCCAGCACCCGCCTGCCCAGGCTCCCCCCCTCCCCTCCCCCTCCCCCCTTCCCTTCCCCTCCCCCTCCCTCTCCCTCTCTCTCCCTCTCTCTCTCCCTCCCTCTCCCTTCTCCCTTCTCTCCCTCCCTCTCCTTCTCTCTGTTCTTCTCTCTCTCCCTCAATCTCCCTCCCTCTCCTCTCTCCCTCTCTCTCTCCCTCTCTCTCTCCCTCCCTCTCCTTCCTTCCCTCTCTCCCTCTCTCCCCCTCTCCTCCCCCCTCTCTCACTGGGTGGGGGCAGCTCAGACAGCATTTCTGTGCCTGGACCCTGCAGAGGCGGGGGTGGGGGGCTCCCCCTTTCGCCTGCTTGTTCCTTCCGGGCATTTGTGCCTAGGAGAAGCTCCAACACAGAGCCCGCCAGCTCGTCCGGAGGTGTGGGAGCCCCGGGGGAGAGGGGAGGGGGTCGAGACAGCGCGTGTGCAGTAAGAGGCTTGGTGGGGGGCGTCCCTGCGTGGGACGCGGAGGGCCAGGCTTCGGGGAGGGGACGCTCGGCAGCCCAGCAGGGAAGGGCCTGTCCCCACTCACCAGCGGCAGGAACTCAGGGCTGGGGGACTGAGGGGCGGGTGGGAGATGGGGGCGCAGTGGACGGAGAGGCCTGGCAGGGGCCGTGGGCGGGAGGACCCTGGGTGGCCGCAGGGAACCCCCCGAGACCATCTCTGCATGGGACTTGGTCTCCCGTGCCAGAGGACCTCCAGGGGCAGTGCCCGGAGCCCGGGCCAGGTCTGCAGACCCTCGTGACCTCTGCAGGCGGGAAAGAGCGTGAGGCCCCGCGCTGGCCACCCTGGCACGGCCTCCTGGCCCGCTCGGTGCTGCCCGGCTTCCTGGAAGGCCGACGACGACGTGCGGGTGGCGGGTCCCTGGCTGCGCCTCCAGTGGCCCAGAGCCGTCTCCTGCGGAAATGTCACCGCCAGATTTTAGAATAGATCCCGCTGCCGTTTCGGTCATGTGGAAGGGAGATAAGGGGACACTCTTCACAACGCGCGCGGAGACGAGCCGCGTCCTCAGCCGCTGGGCCCCCCCAGCCCCTCACCCTCGCCTTGCCCCGAGTGTCCCATAATTGGCTGGACGTAATCGGAACGATCGCCGGCAGCCGCGACTCCAGGCTCTGTGCAGGGACCCTGGGGGGCGGGAGGACGGTGCCAGCGGAGTCTAAGACTCAGCACGCAGGAAACCCCAGCTCCGGTGCGGGAGGGACAGGCCCGACTGGGAGCCTGGGACACCCCGGCACGCAGCCCCCGAGACCCCTCAAGCTTTACCAGTGTCTCCGGGAGGGTCAGAGCACCCCAGCCCTGGGCAGGGCTGAATGTGGCCCCAGGTCCCCCGAGCACCCTGGGGTGTGAGCACCCCTACAAATTGCACCGTCCGTCTGCAGGGAAGCTCGGACCTGAGTCCTGGCACCTGCAGGGGCGCCCTGGGGCACCGGGTTCTGGACATGCAGAATGCCGCGGTCAGCCCCCATGCTGGGTCCGGGCCTGGGTGCCTTCATTGGCCGGAAGCCCTGTGGGCCTCCTGGCCCGTCTCTGGGGACCCCCATTCTGCCCTCATGCGCCCACTGGTGAAGACGCTCACCCCACAACGGCGCCCCGACCCCTTCCCACGAGCCGACGAGGATGGACGAGGCAAGTGAAGGCCACCCGCAGAAGTCGCCCACCTGAGTGCTGGCCGCACGGCACCTGCGTGGGTACTCCATCTCCTTCCGTGCCCACGTCCTCGGCCCCCATGGGCCATCACCCTGCAGCTGGGGCTGTCCCCACGCTCGCCCCTCGGCCCCCGGCCCCAAAAAGCCCAGAGCGGGGGCTGCCTGAGCCCCGCGCTGACCCCCGACCACTCACCCCTTCTCCGGAGCTGACCAGAGCTTCAGGCTTGCCTCGTGCACAGGGGCCTGGCTGGTCCTGTTTGGAGCCCACGGGCCCTCAGGCCGCCTCTGGAACTGAGACTGTGCCCTCGGACCTTGGAAATGTCAGACCGCTGGTGGGGGCAGGGTGGGGGGATGTGCTCTGCTCACTGGGGTCCTGGTACCTCCCAGTCCCCCGACCAAGCACTGGTGTGGCCCAAAAACAAATAAATAAATAAACAAATAAACAAATAAATCATCTCTTTGGGCCCCCACGGGCCTCTTGCATTCTGTAGCTGAGCCCCGGGAAGCCAGTGGCCAGGGAGCTTCTCGGCCCCAGAACCAGGCAGGGGACTGGCCACTCCGGTCCCCAGCCAGAGGCCCACGTGCCAGCCACACCACAGGAGGCACAAAGGGACTGCAGGGAGGCACCTCTCTGGGGACCCCGGCGGTCTCTGCACACACACCCCGACCCCAGGGCCCCGAGCCCGTCCTCCAGGTGCCCCCGTGTTCTCTGCCCCTGTGGTCACCCTCCGCCCGCCGCTCCCGAAGTTAGCGGAAACCCGCTTTATAACCAGAACCCACGCCAAGCCCCTCACGGAGCCAGGGAGACCCCGCCCAGCGCAGAATGCAGAGCCAGCCCCCGACACAGCAACTCGGGGGACCATCGGCTCGTGGGCTAACTCGGGGAGCCCCCACACTCCTGCCCGACGCAATGCAGCATTGAGAACGTCGAGAACGTCGCGGGGTCCCATCCGCCTCTCGCTGGCCAGGCCGCAGCCCAGGGCCGCGTCCCCGGGGGCTCCGACGGATCGTTCCAGGACTCATTGGGCTGATCCGCAGAGCCAATTACTTCACACGGTGGCATTTCAGTCCGCGGCCATCGATCCGCAGCCCGGCCCATCGATCAGGGTTCGCTCAGGGAGTCGGGGCAGAACTGCTGACCCCACGCCCAGGGGGGGGTTCGACAAGGCTCCCGTGCTCGGCAACTTCCCGGCTGCTTAATTGCCGGCCGTCACGGGAGCTGAGAGAAAGTGGAAGGATTTCCATGGTGATGTGAGATAAAATCTGTGATTCTTTGCTTCTGGAAGGGACTCTCGGCACCGCCCCCTGCTCCCCGCCTTTTGTATCGAAGAATTTGAACATTGAATCTAGACACACATTCACGCATCATTTACTCGGTTTGAAGGAGTCAATTAAATTAAAATTTCAAGCTGAAAAAGAAATACACATTAGCACTTACTTTTGATTTTTTGAGCTTAACTACAGTAGAATTATGTTTTTGTACAGCTTTGCTGATGAATTGCAGGGCTATTAACAAGCGAAATGATTTTCAAATAGCAACTGGTATGTGATTCCAGCCACACAGAATGGGAACTTCGGGGCGAGTGAAATATTCTCCCAGCGAGGCTTTCTCCACGGGCTGAGCCCCGCGAGCCCCCGCCGTGCATAATTAACAGAGAGACCGGCTCCCTGGCGACCCCCGGGAGACTGCCCGGGCCTTCCTCCTTGGACCCGCTTCCTGGGACCCCTCCGCCCCAGGAACACGCGCAGTTAAAGTCGCAGAAGGAGCAGGAGACGAAAGGCCTTTGCGGTGGCTCGGACCAGACCCCGCTGACTTGCAGGCCAGGAAATGCCAGCTGGGGGCTGCCCCGGTCCCGGAAGCGCCCGCCCCTCCCCATAGCCCACAGCCAGGGTCCCTATTGCCTGAGCATACAGTGCTCAGGGGATGGTCCCAGTGATACCCTGTCCCTGGGCAGATGGGACAAGGCTCAAACCCAAGCCGGTCCCAGAAGGCACCAGGCCGACACCCAGCTCTGCCCGAGGGTCCTCACACGGTGAGGCCTGGAGCTAGGCACCCCTCCTCCAAGGACGTAGTCCTGCCCACTGAGTCTCTCTCTCCCTCCCTGTGGTCTCTGAGAACCATGTAAGACGTATTTCACGTGCCCCCAGACTGGGCCACATAAGCCCTGCATTCCGTCCAGATTTAGGGGGTTCGCCTGCAGCCCCCACACCCAGATTCGAGGTCCCCGTTGCCCAGACGGAAGCTCTGCCCCCCTCGACTCTCTTGGCCCCGTCTCCCCTGCCCCAGCCTGGGGGTCTGCTGGCGGGAACAACTGAACCGCCTCCTGCCGGCCTCTCGCAGCCCTGGTGCCGGGACAGCGGCTTTCACTGGGCACCCCCGCCCGACCAGCCTGGCAGGTGGCATTGCCCCCACTCCCCCGTTCATCTTCACACCCAACCGTGGCTTCCTACGGCCCAGCTGTAAGGACACGCCTCTATCCCATCCCCAGTGTCCACCGGAGACCGTTTCCCCCTGGAGAGCCAAGGACGGGGCGGCGGGTTCGGCTGGCGACTCGGCATTTACTCTCTGAGAAGCGTTTGCCGAGCGGTGGCGGCACCGCCGTGCAGGGGACGAGGCTCCAGGTCCCTCCACCCGGCCAGGCTCCCCCTCCCCTGTCTCCTTGGTCAGTCATCGCTGGGGACCTGAAGGCTCTTACCGCAATTTAATCGTGTCCACCCAGAATCGGCCATTCCTTCATGGAGCCCAGCTTCCTGCTCTTGGGGAATTGTTCTAGAAACAAAATACTGACGGCCGGCATGCCACCTGCTAGTCTCCGATGGGGTCAAAGAGCAACATCAGGCGTACACAGGGCTCATGTCAAAACTCGTACCTGACACTCTAGAGTCTCCAGCACCAACCCTCACCCGTCCAGCTGCCCGTCCATCCACCCAGCCACCTACCCATACATGCACGCGCCACCCACCAATCCTCCCCTCCTTCTATCCTTCCTCACATACATCTATGCACTCATCCATCCCTCCACCCATCCATCCATCTCCCCATTAATCCACTCATCTTTCCACCCATCCACCCATCTACCCATCCATCCATCCTTCCGTCTACCCATTTATCCACCCCTATACATGTATCATTCCCCTCCCGATCCATCCATCTATCCACTCATCCCTCCCTCCTCCCCCATCCCCCCTCCCTCTCTCCATCCATCCATCTCTCCAATTATCCACTCCTCTTTCCATCCATCCATCTATCCATCCTTCTGTCTACCATTCACCCATCCCCCATGCATATATCATTCCCCTCCCGGTCCATCCCCCCATTCATTCATCCATCCGCCCACCCATCACCCACGCATCTGACCATCGGCTCCACCATCCTCCTCCTCAGTGTCCAGGACGCAGAGTCTGAGTGTAGACTTGATGGCTCCAATGTGACCGCCGACCCAAGGGAAGGTTCTAGCTTCTCCTGCAGCTGATCTAGGAGGTTCCGAGAGTGGTGAGAGCCTTAGCTCCAACCATACGCCACGCATTCACTTACTTGTTCAGGTCCACCGGCAGGAAGCACAGTGTCAGAATCACTAAGCCACAGCCCCGTGGGAGGCAGTTTCATCCCCCAGTCAACTGTGTTCGACTGGAGCCCCTTCTGCCACCAAATCTGCAGACCCCACCGTTTCCACCGTTGCCTGTTCTTCGACGGTTCTGTGTCACGCCATGGCCATGATGAACATGGGTGCTGCCATCGGATTCTTCCATCCTGCCCTGAGTCCCCCAGCCCCCAGATGGATTCTCTCTGCCCCCTGTGACCTTTGCCTCTTCACCCCGAATCCCCACCCCTCCCCTCCATGCTCCGACTCGCCCCGTCTGCGTCATTCCCTTCACGTGGTGTTGACTGCGTCAGACCCTTCGACTTCCATCTCGGTGTCTAGATCTACCAAGGAGCCTGCTGGCATTTTTATTATAATCGCATTAAATTTATAGATCATTTTGGTTGAAACAAATGCTAAAGAAACACCTACTCTTCTAATCTACAAACACAGACTTTCTCTCTACTTAATTTGGTATTATTTTATTTTCTTCATCGTTTCCTTGTTCTACATCATTGACTTCTGCTCTTTTTTTTTTTATTCCTCTAGCTTCAGGTATAAAATTTTCATCCTTATTTCAGTTTTCTAAGGTGAAACTTATATTGACTTAAATGTTTTCATCTTTTTAATATGTATCTCATGCTATAAATTTCCTCCTAAGCAGTGATTTTACTCCTTCCCACACATTTTAATTTTTATTTTCATTTAGTTCAAATTACTTTAAAGTATCTCTTGAGGCTTTTGCCTTGACCCTCATGTTCTTTAAAGACATGTTGTTCCATCTCAGAATAATTGGAAATCTCTAGAATAATTTTTCTATTATTTGATTTCTGGCTTAATTGTGTTGTGGTCTGAAAACCTATTATGTGCGAGTTTCCCTCAAATGTACCAAATATAATAAATTAGGCCCACGCACGGCTTCTCTTGGGCATGATCCCTGGCAGCCCCAGAGCGCAGTTTGCTGGTGCTATTGCTGTCGGATGGATTCGGACACAGATGCCAACTGACCAGCCAGGGATGGACGGTTCTCTGGGCCTGTCCAGGGCAGCGAGGGCATGTGGGAAGCCCAGCGGGCCTCACCGATCACCCGCCGCTCTCGGTGCTCTGTGGAACCTGTCGATTCTCCCTTTCTCTTGGCAGCCCTGATGGCTGCTGCTTATACATTTTGAGGCTCTGTTGTTGGGCGATACACATTTAGGGCTATTTCTTCGTGAAAAGCAATTGTTCTACCATGATATTATTCCGCTCTTTATCCCTAATTATCCCCTTGCTTCGCACTCTGCTTTTTCTGAAATGAATTTCACTACTCGGATGTCCTTTGTAAAGTGTTTTCCTTGCCGTGTCTTTCTCTTCTCTCCGAGCCTCCCCGAAAGATTATATTTAAGATTGTAGACAACATATAATTGAGTCTAGTTTTTTTTTTTTGTTCTTCAAACATCCTCCATATCCTTTTTTCTCTTAAGCACTTTTATAGCGCAGTTTTGTGCCTCCTACAGGTGGTCCCATTACCTGCCACGTTGGGATGTTTTCTTGTTGCTCTTATTCTTTCTTTAGCAGATTCCTTCCCATTTTCCTTCTCTGATCTAAACTGGGAATTCTGTGCGATTCTGTTGTACCTCCTCTATAAAATCAGTTACACTCATGATTTCTGCAACGCTGGAATAAGACCCTGCGCTGTGCAATTACTAGCACGTGTCCACTCTGAACCGTACGCTGACTAGCCCGTGTCCACTGTGACGGCTCTCTTGGGCTCCTGGACCTGCCCCCAAGTGACGGCTCTGCCCAGCACTGCCCGCCCACCCCGCAGTGGTCATCCGTCTCTCTGCTCGCCGCTGCCCTTCCTCCTGTGAGTCACTGGTGCCTGTCACCGCGACTCTCGGCCGAGTGGGGAAGGCCAAAGACAGGGCCTGGGGCGCAGTGCTGGCCAAGGCGATCCGAGGCCTTCCAGGCTGCAGGCAGCCAGGCCTGGGGGCCCTGTGACGCCGCGATGGAGCCAGGCCGGCGACACCAGGGCCGCGCTGGAGCCCGCCTTCTGTCCTGGGAGCTCGTGTCTGTGGGCTCAGCGGGGCGTGAGAGGCGTGGATGTTCCCTGCTGTGTTCCTCTCGGTGTTCGGACAGACTCGGCACTTCCTCTTTCTCTCTGGTCTTGGGGCCCCAGCCAGAGGGGCTCAGGAGTCCCGGCTTGGCTCTAAGGCCATTCGCAGCAGTGCTGAGGGACGGAAAGCCAGACCATACGTGTGAGATCACTGGGGGGGGTCAGACCATGCGTGTGCAGATCACGGGGTGGGGTCAGACCATGCATGTGCAGATCACGGGGTGGGGTCAGACCATGCATGTGCAGATCACGGGGTGGGGTCAGACCATGCGTGTGAGATCACCGGGTGGGGTCAGACCATGCGTGTGCAGATCACAGGGTGGGGTCAGACCATGCGTGTGCAGATCAGGGGGTGGGGCCTGATCATCCGTGTGCAGACCACGAGTGGGGTCAGATCATCCATGTGCAGATCACAGGTGGATTCAGATCATGTGTGTGCATGCCGATCACAGACCAGACCATCGGTGTGCAGATCACGCGCTCAATCCATTGACCTAGAAACTCAGCTCCTTAAAAAAAAAAAATTTTTTTTAATGATTTGTTTTACCATTTCGTGCAGGGAACTCTTCGTCCAGACCAGATGCATCTGAATTAGGACAAGCAAGGCAGCCCCTTGGGTCCGAAACAGACTGTTGCAGCCAGACGTGACTTCTGAGGGGCTCCAACTTCCAGGAGCCAAGGGGCTGCTCTCACCCCCTGGCAGGCCGTGCGGGTCTGTGGGGCGGGGACACGGGCGTCAGTTGAGTTTTTCAGGAAGCCCAGAGTGTGGGGGCCGGGGGGACTCTTCCAGGCCCCTGTGGGAAACATCCCTCCCTCCCCAGGGACACAGGCAGTGCCGTGGGCAGGGGCAGTGTGCAGACGAGCAGCTCAACACCCACGACTAGGGCAGAAGAAGGTGGGCCCCGGGGAAGGGGGGTCTCAAACAAGGATGTTCCCTCAGCGTCAGGGCAGCCAGACCCGGCCCCTGAGGACACAGGACACCCCTCTGCTCGAAGCCCCCATCATCTGTTCACCCCCACCTGCCTGGCGCTTCCCCACTGAAGACGTACGCCCCGGGGTAGACCGACCCCAGGCGAGAGACCCGGGACCTGCCGTGGAAACATCCAGAAAGGGGCGGTCTCATGAGGACATGCTCTGAGGACGCTCGGGAATTAGAGAGAAACCCAGTCCAACACTGGAGAAAGGATCGGCATGGGGAAAGGGCCCAGGTGGTCGACAAGCAGGCTGAGCTTTCAGATTCAAAATGCACACAGTAAATAAATGCGCAGAGACCCCAGAACCTGCCGCCCACCGATAGACGTGCTGGCCTCAGCGACGGCATCTCCCAGGGAAAGATGGGGATAAGGTGGACGTGCGTGGGGCAGAGAAGAACCCTTCTGGATGCCCCCACTCTCCCAGCTGGCCCAACCAGGAGGCTCTCACCAGCCGCTCGGGATGGCTCATGACCCTCGGGTCACCCCTGCTCTTCCAAAGCATCCCAGAACATTAAAAAGCTCAAAGAGAAAAAGGATTTCTGGATTTGAGTTTTTAATTATGTGGCTTCTTTCCCTCAAAAGACACAATTAAGGAAGCCAAGTCGCGAGGTCAGAGGAGCTATTTATAATACATCTGACGGGCCTGACGGGCGAGGGCCCCGGCGCGGGAACCTCCTGGAGTCAATCATTAAACAGACGATGCGGAGACGCGTGAGGACCCGCTCACGCAGGCAGGTGGGGACACGCTCAGGAAAGCGCGTTTCATCAGACTTGAACCCAGGATGCAGAGTAAGAGCCCGGAGGCTCCGGGACACGGTGAGGGGGACAGACCGATGTTTGACCATGCCCATCGGATCAAGGCCTCGCGCATCTCCTTAGCTCCTGCACACGCGTGCACGTCACGGCACAGCCGCGAAGGACGGTCCGTACCGAGCACGACCAAGCCGGCAGCCGCGTTTCGGAGCAGGCCTCATGGCCTGGGGTGGGGGCAGCAAGCGCCGAGAGGCTGGTCCAGAGGATGCTGGGGGCGTGGAGTCTTTCCGAGTGCGTCTGGTACTGGCCCTGTCCCCTGTGTGGCCCGAGTCACGCGTCGGGAACGTTTAAGAATGAGAAGACGGTGAGTGAAACGTCCTCTCAAGCGAGCGCTCTCAGTGAAAGGCTTTGGGTGAGCTGGGCTGAGGCAGAAAGTGCGTGCCATCAATGGAGTACTATGCAGCTGTTAGAAAAGATGAAGTCATGAACTTTACATACAAGTGGTACAATATGGAAAGTATCATGCTAAGCGAAATGAGTCAGAAAGAGAGGGATAGACATAGAAAGATTGCATTCATCTGGGGGACATAAAGTAACAAAATAGGAGACTAACACCCAAGAGTGGCCGAGATTAGTACCAGGAGGTTTGCTCCATGACTTGGAGGCCAGCCACACATGCTAGGGGAAAAGGGAGCTCAGATAGAGAAGGGAGCACCAAATAAGGGGTGTTGGGAGGATCCTCCCAGGAGGGGAGATGCATGTCGAAAGTAGACTATGGACTGAACATGTTTGCCACTCAATGCCTCTTTTGCAGACCACAACACCCAAAAGGAGAGAGAGAACACAGGGGATTGCCCTGCCACAGAGGCAGGGTGGGATGGAGGGATGGGGGTGGGGGGATATTATCCATGGTGGTGGAAAATGGGCACTGGTGGAGGGATGGGTATCTGATCATTGTATAATCGAAACCAAAGCACAAAAAATTGTAAATCTACAACTTTAAAAAAAATAAAATAAAATAAAGGAAAAAAAAAAGTGCGTGCCACAGGACCGTATGCCACGGAGCACATCCCACATGTATGTGGGTGCCACGGGGACATATGCCACGGAGCACATGCCACTATATGTGGGTGCCACAGGACCGTGTGTCACGGAGCACACGCCACGTGCACATTAGTGGCACGAGACTATATGTCACAGAGTGCATGCCACATGCTGGAGCACATGCCGCATCCATGCGTGTGCCTTAAGAGTGCATGCCACAGATAACGTGCCACGAGCGTGCGCGCCACACAGGATGGACCAGAGTGTGCACGTCTCAGCGGGACCCATCTCGTTTCCCAGACCCTTTGGATGTGGAATGTGCTGGAATGGGCTGACAGGAGCATCAGGGCCCACGCCCTCCTGATGACATTTGAAGCCGAGTGTCTTCATTCCTTTATTTTTTTTTTTAAGGAAATGCAGTTTTTCCAATCAAAGGGGTAAACGCGTGTGACCCCACCATGGGACAGACATTTGGCACGGCCGGTGGGGAGACGCCTCGCACATCTGGATATTGGATCAGGATATTGATCCTCCGTGTCAGCACAATGCCGAGCACACAGGGGGCGCTTAATAAAATGTTGTTTTCCCTCTTGCCTTCATCGCAGAAAATTGCTCGTGTTATTTGGCTTGAAGCCTGTGGTTCCGAGCCCGTGCTCTAATATCCGGGAAGAACAAGTTCCTTTTCATTCTCAAACTTTGACGTTACAGAGCTGAATAGCTGCTAGTTCTACGGTGGTGCTGTTCCGGTGTGCATATGATTATCACCCGCTCACACTCGGCGAGCACCCTCCAAGGAGCTGCCATCATACCCGAGCCTGCTTGAACGGTACTGGGAGGGGCGAGGGGAGCCGCCCGCAGACCTGCAGAGGGCTGGCACAGGGAGGCCCGCCTGGCTTTCTCCGGGAAATAGTTCATTAGTGCGGACGCATTTGCATATTGTCTCTGTGCTGTGCTTATTGAAAAGCAAGGGAAGGTGCGTCGCGGTGACACGGGCTAGTGGGGGCGGAAGAAGCTGGTGATTTCCAGGGCAGGAGAAAACGCCCCCAGCACGCGCCCCAAGCTCCCCCTCCTGGCCTCTGTCCGGCCCCCCCAGCCCTGCCGGCTCCGTCAGCTCCCACCTCTGCGGATCTCCGGAGAATCTCCAGAAGGCTCAGAAACCCGGTTTCACCCTCTTTCCTCCCCTCCAGAAGAGCCCCCTCCCCCCTGCCAGGAGCCCTTTGGGGGCGCCCACGGCCGCGTGTGTCAGTCCAGGCGCGCCTTTCTCACCGGCAGCCCCTCACCCTGTCCCGACCCACCCATGTTAGGCAGGGGCCCAGTGTTCCTGTGCCAGTCCCGCACTGGGGCCTGGTGGCCCGGGGCATTCTGTGGAGCCCGTGTCCCCACTCCGGCCCCCCACTACCCCGCATGCACCACACCACCGTGTCACCCAGGCCCGAGGCCTGGAATGGGGGCTCCAGACCAGCCCTGAGGCACGGGAGCTGTAGCGTCCCCAAGGGGAGGGGGGGGTCTGCCGGTTCCCTGGGGGCTGGGCCGTGACACAGAGGCAGGGGCTCACACTGTGACATCTCCCCACACTGCATCATTTTCTTTTCCTTATTTTTTATTTGTTTTTGGGGTCACACCTGGCGGTGCTCAGGGTCACTCCAGGCTCTGTGCTCAAGGCTGACTCCAGGCTCTGTGCTCAGGGCTGACTCCTGGCTCTGTGCTCAGGGCTCCCTCCTGGTGGTGCTCAGAGGACATGACGGGGTGTTGGGGCCTGACCCAAATTTAGGTGAGGCAAACGCCCTCCCTGCAGTCCTGCCCCTCCGGGCACCGCTCCACCCCCCCTCCAGCTCAGGCTCCCAGAGCCACCCACACGGAGCAGGTGGACAGGGCTCCTGGCCCACCAGCCGGACATCTCCCGGGCACCTCTCTTGGGGCTTCCTCCTGGGTGGCAAGGGCAGGTGGTCCCCCAAATCCCAGCCCCGTGAGAGGTGGGAAGCATCGCAAGCCCCCCTGCACCCCCAGGTCTGAATTCCGCCTCCCCGAGCAGGGCTGCTGTCACTCCCTTGCTTCCTTTCTCCTGGTTGGTCTCCGAGTTCCGGGTAATTCTTCATGTTGTCAGCAAAGCAGCTTCTAGAAAATGGAAAGACCCGAGTGCAGCCCCGGGGATTTCATATCATGCCGGCTGGGGGGGTCTCCTCACCCCCGAACCCGGGGCTGGAGTCCTTCCGGCGGGGAGCTGCCGGGGGCAAAGGCTGGAACCGGGTGGGGTGCAGGGGCTCCCGGCCCTCTGTGGCGGCTGCCCCCTGGCTCCGGGGGCGTGTCTGGGGCTCACCCCTCCCCCCACGCTGCTGCTCCGTCACGGCTGCACAAACAGGAAATCATCAGAAGCCGGCGGGTGTCCATGCGCCCAGAGGCATTGCAGCGCCCCGGGACAGGGTGTCTCTCCCCACGCACAGGGAGGGGCGCGTGGAGGTGAGCGGGAGGGGGGCTGCGCGCTCATTAGCATGGATATATATGCACGAATTGTATCTCGGCGCTGATGGAATAATAATTAGCAGCAAAAATTAATAAACAAGCATTTCCATCTGAGTGGATGAATCCCAAGCGCGTCCCGGGGGAGCCAGCAGGGAGCTGAGACCCCCTCCCCCCCCCGTGGTGGTGCCTGGCGGGAGACAGCGGGCGGCATCGCTGGCGCCCAGAGGGGCACAGGCGGTCGGACGGAGACCCTCAGGCCGGAATCTCGCTGCCCTCGGCTCGGCCACTCACCCACCCCCGAGTCTCCCTTCAAAGACTCGCTTCCACACCCCATCCATCTGGGCTGGGCTGCGGCGCCGTGGGGCGTTGGGGACCCAAATATTGCCTGTTCCCGTGTGCGGAGCTGGTGTGGACCCTGAGCCCCTCCCGCAGGGTGTCCGGGACGGGCTGCGCCCACATCCCCACTGGTCCCGCCCACTCGCAGGGGAAGGGCCCCGCCACTCCATCCTGCAGTGTCCATCCTCGAGCCCCACCTGGGCCCCTGGCCACCTGCCTCCCACCCCTCCCTCCCCAGGGGGACGTTCCGTGGGAGCACTGTCCAACAAGGACCCTCAAATGCACGCGCCCAGCTCCCCCGCCCTAACTCTGGCCCCCGAGACCCCAGCATGCTCCCAACAGTGCCCTGAGGATGGTCTCAGGGTCAGACTCGGCCTTGGCTGTCGCTTTACAGCTGTAAAGGAGCCCAAACCAGGGTGCGGGTGCCTGAGAGGCCCGGAGGCCTTGGGGTGCAACCCGTGGGCAGGAACCCGGGCCCGGCACCCCGAGTTTCTCCAACACTGCCGTGGGGACCCCAGGAATAGCCGCAATAAGCTGCTGGTGCGCACCACGCGGGCTTGCACACTCGCCTGGTCGTGAGTGACCGCCACGCTC
This sequence comes from Sorex fumeus, assembly GCF_029834395.1. NCBI lineage: Eukaryota > Metazoa > Chordata > Mammalia > Eulipotyphla > Soricidae > Sorex > Sorex fumeus. Next base: position 1,085,021 of record NW_026606250.1, read on the forward strand.
ACTGCCCAGCCCAGCCGGCCATGCCATGCTCTGACGTGCAGGATGCGACAGTGACGTCACTGGGCAACGCTCTTCTCTCTGCCTGCCTCTTGCCGGGCCCCTGGGTCTTCACGGCTGCCGTTTCTGGGGGCACAGGGGGCGGGTTTCTTGCTCTGTGACCCCCGCGGTGTCCCTCTCCCTGCCTTCTGTGTCCACAGGGACATGGCTGAAGGGCGGGCGGCATCAGCACCCTCCCTGCGCGCCTTGGACGTGGGATCGGAAACCAGACCCCAGGGGTAGCTGGTGCTTGTCAGAGGCACCCGCGAGGGCTGAGCCCCACCCACACACGGCCAACCAGGGGTGGGGGCTGCTCTGTAGGGACTCTCAGGGTCCACCGGGGACTACTGACACCCCCCACCCACCCCAAGATGGTCCGGACACAAGCCTGCGGGCTCTCCCGTCTCAGCACTCCGGGGAGTCTCGCAAGAGCTCCGACGGGTTAGAGCCCATCGCGGTTGTCCACCCACCTCTCCCCTTTGAAGGACAGAGGGTTCTGTGCCGTCAGAGGGGCTGGGCAGAGTCGGGTGTGAGGCACCTGGGCTCATTCCCAACACTACCCGGCGCGCCCCCTGAGCACTGGACTGGGAGGAGGCTGTGAGCATACTCAGTGACCACTCTCCTACGAGCCCCTGCCGCCCACCCCTGAGTGACCCAGGGGAGAGCCTGGCCACCTGGCACGCGTCTCCCCCGTCGACACTGTGCCTTGAGTTGTCCAGAGCGGCTGAGGGGATGGGGCGTCTGCACCCGACGGGGCCCGAGCCCTGCTTCTCTCCACGGAGGACCTGCCTGCCCACAGGAGGGTGCTGGGCGCCTGTGGGGGCAAGGGGCACCCCGCCGCCCTCTGCAGCTGCGGGTTCCCCATCCCTCCTCTCCCCGCGGCCCCCGAGCCCCCCACTCTCTGCCACACCTGATTCTGCGGGGAGAACAGAACCTGGCCAAGGGTGGGAGAATCAGAACTTCCTGCTCTCCGGGAAGAGGGGACTCCAAAGGGGCTCAGGTGAGAGGTGACCCCAGCCACGGCCGCCGGGCTCCGATGCCACAGCCGGGCCCGCTGGGCAGCACGGCGGGAGACAAGTGGGCGGCGCCCTCCAGGCCCCAATTTACTCCCCGGGGGTCACCCCTGGACCCAGCGCCCCTGTGAGCTTCCTATCAGAGAGTCTCAGCTGCAGCTGGGGGCGGCAAGAGGCACCGGCAGGCCACAGGGGCCCAGCACGACTCAGCCAGGGGCCACTCAGTGCCACCTCGTCGGGTGCCCAGGGGAGTGGCCGGGAGGGAGCCCAGCGAGGAGTGAGGCTGCCTCTGCTCGCAGGAGCACCGCGGCTCTCCGTGAGGCTGGCCAGGCGGCTCCTCCCCCTCTCAGGCAGCCACGCCCACGAGCACAGCCAAGCCAGGCCCCATGGGAAACTGCCAAGTGGTTCCCAAGCCATGGCCCCATCCCCCACGGCTGCCCGGACCCTCCCCCATGGGGCCAGTCACAAACAGCCTTGAGTTCGGGGCTGCGGCAGAAGCGGGTCCTCACTCCCCTGAGACCTCAGAGTCCGTCGGAAGAGAAACATCTCAGGAGCCAAGAGTGGAGGACGAGGAGATCCCTTCAGGCAGGAGGAGAGGCCCTCAAGGTGGCGGGCGACGCGCCAGCGGGCAGGGGCCAGGGTGGGCGCACCCAAGCACAGCCAGGCTGGTCTCTGCCTTCGGGCTCCTCAAGCAGGACCCGTGTCCTAAGAGACCCCGCGTGACAGGGCTGCCTGCAGAGCATGGCCCCAGAATACCCCGAATGTGGCCCCAGTGTATCCCCAGCATGACCCCAGCGTGGCCTCAGTGTATCCTCAGCGTGGCCCCAGCGTGGCCCCGATGTATCCTCCACGTGGCCTCAGTGGGGGCGCAGAGTGGGGACCCCCATCAGGAGAAACCAGGCCCCGGCTGCGTGCGCTCCCGGCTCCCGCCACGGCGGCCAAGCCTGACAGCAGCACCTGGCGGAGTGGAGAAGCCAGGAAGGCTCAGCGCATCCGTGGGCCACTGTGGGCAGCCAAGACCACGCCGGGGTCGCCCTCGCTCCCGGAGGCTGGGGCTGGCCTGGGCTCACCCCTGCACGGGGAGGGCAGGCGGGGGCTGGTCCGATCTGCAGAGTGGCCGGGGCCAGCGTGTCAGGGTGTCAGAGTGTCAGCGTGCCCATCACTTGATGTCCCCCACCCGGTGGCCACTGAGTTCCACACGGGCATCACACTGCTGGACTGGGGGCCGTGACTGAGAACACACATTGGATTATGGGGAAGACTCCACTCCCGAGCCCGGGGTCAGTGACTGGGCGGGTCGGCGTTGGCAACGGGCACATGTCTGCCCTCGTGGCCTGCGGGTCACCGGCGGGCGAGGCCCCACTTCTCGGGATGTTACTAGCCCCACGCAGAGCAGAGTCGCTCCCACAGCCGGGAGGATTTATTTCTCCCCGTCTCCACCACGCCATCAATCTCCCTTTTACTGGAGCGCTGTAATGTTCTTGCTTTTATGTATTTCAAACATAAGGGGGGAAAAATCACTTGTTTGTTTAAAAAACGATTTGTTTTGTCGTCCAGAGAGTGCTACGGAGAACATTGCCCAGACTCGGGTGGGGGCGGGACGGGGCTGGGCACGGGGCCACACCAGCCCTTGGGGGTGCCCGCCTGTGTCGGGGCTGTCCGAGGGGCCCCGTGGCCCACATGTGCTCTGCACAGAGACTGTGCACGCACTTCTGCGGACATGATAGGGACAGGGCGGGGCATGATGCGCCCGCCCGGCCCCGCACACATGCAGCGGCAGGGAGCCCTAGGCCACCCACAGCCCCTGCCTCCAGGGAAGGGCCGTGCCCACGTGCTGGCCCGGCCCCAGGGCTGTGAGCCACAGGGACCAGAGCGGCCAAGGGCGTGAGCCAACCGCAGCAGCAGAGTCATGGGGCCGCGTCCAGGCTGCTGAGGCCAGATGCCCCCACCCCGCCGGGCTCTTTGCCCCGGTCCCCAGCCGGGCACTTGCCAGGGACAGAAACTGGAAGGCGAGTTTGGAGGCGCAGAGACGGCCGCCCTGGCAGCTATGCCCGCTCAGTCTGCAGCCTGGCCCCTCACCCACACCCACGCCACGTCCTGGCACACCGACGGGGCTCCCCAGGCACCTGTGTGGGACTGACCGCGGGAGGACGGGCACGGGGAACGCGGCTCTCACTGCGGGTTGTTCTGCTGCGAGTGACCATCAATCTTCTCCCAGTGCTGTCACGGACGGGCGCCGGCGCGGGCAGTGCCGACTCCAGCCGAGACCCAGCTCCTCGACACGGTCCTTCCCTGGGGTCCACCCAGGAGCCCGTCTCCAGGAGCTGACCCCTCTCGGCTCTGTGCAGTGCTCGGAGCACTCCTGGTGTCTCTCCGTTCCCATGAGGTGCAGCTGGGACTGGCTTCGTGCCCGTGGGTATCCCCTGGGGTCCCACACAGGGCAGCAGGCAGGGGTGGGACGGTGCCAGCTGCCTCCAGCACCAGCCAGGGGTGACTCTGTTGCTCTCCTCTCCCGGGCTCCCGCCCACGCTGCACAGACAGGCCTGGTTTCCCGTTTACAACAGCCATGAAAGTTTTATCTCCGGATAAATTGATGCCGGTGCATGGTGGCGTTCTGCTGAAGACTCTATCACGGGAAAGTGGAGCCGGCGGGCGCGGGAGCGTGCAGTGGCGTGGGGATACGGCGCAGGCTTGGGGATATGGCGTAGGCATGGGGATATTGCTCAGGTGCAGGGATATTGCCGCGGGTGTGGGAATCTGCCAGGCGTGGGAATCTCGGGAGTGAGTGGGTGGGTCTGGGCAGGGGAGCCCCACACCCACAGGTCAGCAAGCCTCCTGGTCCTGCTCTCCTGATGCGGGCAGCTGCTGGCCGGGTACGGCCATCGCCCGATTTCCCCAGAGCTGTTGGTGACGCTGACAGCTTGGGCGGGCCCAGGCCGGCTCGCAGGATCGGGGCTGCCCTGGGCACATCTGAGCTCCTGGCGGAAGAGGCGCCCAAGGGAAGCATGTGTCCGGGGATCATGGAGTCCGGGGACTGCAGACACCAGGGCCTGACCGTCAGGGCAGAGCCGGAGAAGGAGGCTGGCATGCGGGTACCAGGGGAACCCGGGGACACCAGGGAAAGTGGCAGCAGGAGGGGGTGGGGGGTGACGGACGAGACAGGGCTGGGCTCGGGGCTGGGTGGCCGCCACCCTGGAGGGGAGGGGGGGTGCGGGCAGAGGCTTTCAGCCTGGAGGCAGGACGGCGTCGAGAAGCCGTTTGCCAATGGCCGCATCTCGGCATCCGTCCGCGCAGGGCAGTGCAGAGCGTCCCCAGGCAGGCCAGCTGCCCCCGTCCCTCCACTCCGAGACTGTCCCTCCCGCGTGAGTTGACGGGACAGGAGGCCGCACCCGAAGCTTCCGACTTGGCCTTCCCGTCGCCCGGATGGCTCACGGCTGCCGCGGTCACGTTCTCTGTGTCGGGCAGCCAGGGGAGAGTCTCCAGCCCCTGCCTGTCCTCCGAGGAGGCCCTGGACAGGGGCACAGCCACTGCCCAGGCCTGGAGGTGAAAACTCGGGGGACATAAACCGGGCAGCGGGTCGGAGCTTTCTTTGGGAAATTTCCGCCGTTGCCCAGAACCCTCTTCCTCCCGGCGCCGCCTCAGGCTCCCCGTGGGCACGAAACCCGGGGAGGAGGCCCTGCGAGGGGGGTCGCGTCCCCGGCCCCAGCCACCGTCCAGTTCACTGCGCTCTGTGGCTGCGGGTCCCGGGGGAGAGCACGACCCTGCCGGCCCCCGACAGAGACAGGGGATAGACCCCCGGGTCCCCGTGTGACACCAAGAAGCTTCTTCCCCCTCCTGGGGACACTACAATGGGTCATGCAGACACAGAGGTAGGGTTTGTAGAAGGGCCCAGGGGCTGAGAACGCAGTGAGAACCGCGGGAAGAAGGACCACGGCTCCAGCCGCCAACTCCCACAGCCGCCCGCAGACACAGGCCACCCCACAGCTGCCACGGTCAGCATGTCCCACCTCCAGGTCCTCTTGGCCAGAGGGGGATGGCACGGAGGCCTGGAGGCAGGACCCACTGAGGAGCTGCAGCACCCGGAGCTGAGGAGAGGGATGAAACTTTCTCCCTCACCAGGGGTCCACATGTGTGTAAACTCACACAAAGGGGGGGGGGGCACACAGCACCCACACAGCGGCGGTGGCTCTATCTCTCCCGCCGCCCGCGTTTGGTAGTCTCACCCTTCTTCTGCGCGGGGAGGCCGATGGCGATGGTCAGGCGGAGGAAGGAACGAGGGCCAGGCTGGGAGGTATTAGTCGTAGTTTATTCTGATTCTCTCTTCACCTCTGTCTCTGCTCTGGCTTCTCCTTCCTCCCCCATGCTACTTCATTCTCCTTCTCCATCCCCCTTCATCCTCCTTCTCTTCCTTTGGATCCTCTGCTTCTTCCTTCTGATCCCATCTGCACCCTTCTGAAACCCCCAGCCCACTCCTACGGTACCGTTAAATCCTCTCTCCATGAGGAATTGGGGGAACAATTACACATAGGTGTGGTCACAATCAATAGGGGTAGAACTCTTAGCCTCAGGGAAGGCCGCTCCTAGGACAGATCCTCTCTCAGCAGGGCGACCCACCCTAGAGCGGAATCCCAAGGGCGTGTCTCTCTGCTCCTTGTCCGACAAGCATATAAGCATATATGATATAAATCATTTTGTATGGATACAGTAAGAAATATCTTCAACTTACAGAATTGCTCTCCTAGGGCCATCTCGATCTCAGACTACGGTGCTCAGGCCAGATAGTCTTTCCCACCCCTAGCAGGATCCTAGTCTTGTCGTTACCTTTGGATCATGACAGCATTTGTCCACGATCAAACTCTTAACTTATAGTTAAGAATCGTGGCACTTTGGCCTGGCCCATTTCGCTGCCAGGGTAGCTCACCGCTTGCCCTGGGTCCATTCAGTCCCTCGTCGGGACCCTGCTTTTGGGGTGTTAGGAACTAAGGGCAACTGAGGCTTAAGTCGAGAAAGCAGATGCCTGGGAGTGAATAATATTCAAGGCCAATCAAATCCTAAGTTACAAAGCATAATGTTAATGGTCTTCCTGTATCTATACAAAAAGGATATTACTTTAAAGTAAACTGTTCATAAGGCATAGAGAGAGGAGAAAGGCAATATTTCACTCATACATATAAAATCATAGATTTCTGGGAAACTGATCTTACAAATTAACAAAGTCTGATTAAGGGGGAAGCTGATTAACTGGGTGGGAAGGAGAGCATAGGGAAGACTGCTTACAGATAAACACAATGGAAGTGGAAGTGCCTCAGGAGCACTGTGATGGGTGTAACTAGATTGATGGGTGTAACCAAATAAACCTAAGCTTCTTGTGGAAGAAGGACAAAGCAATGTTACCCTACACACATGGTGTCAGGGAATCTGCACTCTGGCCTGGAGAACCTGCCCACTGGCATCTCGATCTGGGTCCCGGGCCCAGAGTTGGGACCATGGGGGCATGTGGTCAATTCCTCACCCACCGACATTCACTGCAACGGCCAGAACCCTCCAGCCAGGAGCTGAGACAGGCTGGCCAGGGCCTGCAGGGACCTTGTGGCCTGAGGGGCAGAGGCCAGGCCTTCGGGAGGGGCCGTCCCTGCTAAGTGCCTCCCTGGACCCGTGTCCAGCATGGCGGCTGCATGAACTAGCCCTTGATCCCCGGAACAGAGAACTACAGACACATCCCAGTGACTCTGACAGGGTCGGAGCAGCCTCAGACTCAGGCAGGAGCAGGAAGGAGAGTCCAGCAAGTCCAGTGAGACTCAGGGTCGGGTTTGACTCAGGACGGGAATGACCATCCACTCCACTAACTGCCACAGTGTGGGGGCCGGGTCAGTGGCCAGCACTGTCCCCCCAGACACCATGGGAGCGACCTCGAGCACTGGGCCTGAGCCAGCCCCCCGCAACACCAGGTGTGACCCCAAAACAGAGAGATGTGCCCCCAAACAAGCCAATTACACTCGGACCAACGGCCCTGGTTCCAGAGTGAAACGAAAGCCCTGGGCAACTACAGAGGCCTGGACGCAGCTCGCGGGCTCGGGGGACGCGGGGCGGACACGGGGGTCTGGGGAGGACACAGGGTGCTTGGAGGACGCGGGCTGCTGGGGAGACACATCAGATGCAGCTATTCTCGTGGTATTTCAGGAAAACAGCCAAAAAAATGAACAAGCGTCAAATGACTTAAAAATATCTCCCAACACGGCTTAGAGTGACGAGCCGCTCCTGGAGCCGGACGGTGCGTGCCGGGAACAGGGTCCCTGAGTCAACAATGTTGTATCAACTTTGCTGGGATGTGAGTTCACACGTTTAACAAGGGAAGCGTCAGCTGTGTAAATAGCCATGCAGATGTGATGCTTTCTAGAAACTTCACTTCTCAGGGAAGTAAGTATATCATTAAGAACCTCGGAGGGTGAGCGGGACAGGTTCCGTGTGCCTGTGTGACGGTGTGCATGCAGGCACGACACGAGTGCTCTGTGTGGGCATGTGCATCCATGGACAAGTGCATTAGACGTGCACGTGTGAGTGTGGTGACGTATGTATGCTTTGCATGTGATTCTGTGTGTACATGTGTCAGTGCATTGTGCGTACACGTGTGAGTGCACACGTGCATTGTACACATGTGACTGTGTGCGTGTGTACACGAGCTCTGTGAATGCATGTGTGTGGTTCTGCATGTAATCATGTAAGGGCATGCATGTGTGTGAGTGTATAGCATGTGTGGGTATGTGCTTGTCTGTACGTGTGCATGTCTGGCGGTACAGGTGCATGTAAGTGCATGTGCTTGCGTGAGGATGTACCTGAGTGAGCATGTGTGTGTGTGCATGTCAGCATGTGTACATGTGTGTGCACTGGAGTGTGTGCATCATGAATGCACAGGCCCACGAGTGTGTGTGTGTTTCAGCAATTCCCTTACGGTACTATTCAACCAGATAATGTAATGACAAAAAAATCCTATTAAGCACTGGATACAATCATGAAATTAATAGCAATCGGCTGCAGGAATTGTGGCGCGTAAGAACTTCTTTACTGGAGACACGAGAGACTCCGGATAGAGACGCCTGAGTAATGAGGTTTTCCTGCCGACCAGCTGCAGGGAAACCGGGGCGGGGTGGGGGCCGGGGGGGGGGGGTCATGGCTGGGGGCAGGGAGAAGGGGAGAGAGGAGGAGAGGAGGAGAGAGAGGGAGAGAGGGGAAGGGAGAGGGAAAGAGAGGGAGGGAGGGAGAGAGAGAGAGAAAGAGGGAGGAAGAGAAAGCGAGAGGGAGAGAGAGAGAGGGAGAGAGAGAGGGAGAGAGAGAGAGGGAGAGAGAGAGGGAGAGAGAGAGGGAGAGAGAGCATCACTCAGAGGACCGGCCCTGAACATGGTCTCGCACAGTGTGGTTGTGGGAGCCTGAGAAGCTCCCCGGACACACACACACACACACACACACACACACACACACACCCTGCGGCCAGTCGTGGCCTTCTCTCGGGCGGTGACCGTGACCCCCACAACTGCCCGGGGCAGCATCTGGCGTGGCGGCTGGCGCAGAGGCGGGAGCAGGAGCTCCCCGGGCGCGGGCTCCACGCTGCACGGCCAGGACACGTGAACGTGGCGTCCTCAGGGGCTCCGGCCCGGGCCCAGCTCAGCTCCTCGCGCGGGGATCTCGACGCTGGTGTCTGAGCCGCTCTTTAGCGAGAGGATCCGTCCACACCTCCCGTGAGTGCCGACACGTTGTGCGTATAAATATTATCAGCCGTTTGCCACCATCTGGCCCGCGGCTCTCCGCGGCAGCGTGAACGTGGCCAGATGACGGGCGCGGTGAATCCCTGGCCCCGAGGCCCTGCGGCACCCGCTCGCGCCCGCCCCCGGCTTCACCCCGTCGCTCCCCTGCTCTGAGCTGGGACGGTCCACACAGCAGGCCAGCCGGTGGTGTTCTTTCCCACGGACTCGCCCGCCCGCCCACAGACGCTGCCCTCAGATGGAGCCGTCTGCTGTGTATGGGCGGCCCCTCTCTGCAGAGACCCCCACACCGCTCCTCAACCAGGCCCAGTGCTCGCTTGGAAGAACAAAGGCCGGGACTTCCTCCCGGGAAGGCACCGGAGCCCCAAGCCAACGCCCGCCTGGCACTGGGGGCCCCGGCATCCTCCAGCTTCTCTCTCAGAAGCCACATTTCCCGTGGCCCTGGGGGGCGGGGGGATGCTGCTGTGTGCTGACCCCGGCAGGGGGGACGCTCTGACCAGCCTCGCCATCCACGGCCGCTCCCGGGTTCTGGATCTGCCAGTGTTTCTGGCCTGGCCAGGCCAGTCTCACTGGCTGTGGGTCTGCAAATCCCCACACCTCCCCGCCTGTCCTAGGTGGGGGGATGCTTGAGAGAGGGAGAGCCAAAGCCCCTCTCCCTGCCCCCCTCCACCGCAAGAGAGCCCGAGCATTGGGTGAGTCGCCCCCTGGTGGGGAGACCTCACTCGACAGGGCCCAGGGGGGCGGGCACTGTCCAGGGCAGCGGAGAGCCTTTCTGTCACCGGCCACCAATCGTTAGAGCACTGCAGGCTCTTCAGAGGAGGGACTTGACCCACAGCCCAGAGCACTGTGCTGTGAGCATGACTGCCGAGCTTGGTAGCTGCCTGGTCATGTGACGCCATCAGAGCAGCCCTTGGGAGCCGGGACTCAGCGTGGAGAGGAATCTGCTGCCGTGGGCTCAGCAGAGAGGTCGTAACGGCGGGACACCCTCACCCTCCTCGAGGCCCCGGTGCCCCGCCTGAACAGCAGCCCCCAGCAACGTGCCAAGGCATGCCAAGGCTGGGGGCTGACGCTGCTCTGCCCTGGCCGTCGTGGCCCACCGGAGGAGAGGCAGGAACGGGGATGTGTCCAGGACGCGGCTCGGAGCGAGTCCACCATGGGATGTGGGAACGTGGACCCCCAACGGGCACCGGCCCCCACCCCCAACCCCACACAAAGGTGGGCGGGGTGTCCTTGGGACCTGTCGGGCCGAGGGCTCATGGTTTTCCGAGCTGAGGATGAATTCCTCTGTCGGCTTCTGTCACTGCAGCACCGCGGGACATTGACTGAGGGACAGTCACTTCTCAGAGGGCACAAGAGGGCACCAGACGGCCGCCCCCCCCCACTGACCCCCGAGGCCCCACAGGACGTTTATCACTCACGGGTCCTTTTCAGGAGGCATTTCCGAACCTGAAATACCCGAGGCCCTCTCCACACGCGTGACTCCCGCTCCACACACGTGAGTCCCTCTCCACACGCATGACTCCCTCTCCACACGCATGGCCGTCCTTTCCCACATGCGTGAGACCTCCCACTCACACATGCGCATGATCCTTTGCCGATGCTGCCTGTGAGGTTGGGTTCCCTGGGGCCACAGCTTCGGAGATCAGGTGCCTGGCCCCGCCCTACGCCACGTGGAGCTGGTGTGTCCGTGCCCGCGTGTCCGTGTCGCGGGGAGAAGGGCGTGTTCGCGGGGAGCCCGGCCACCCCGGGACGCCGTCGAGCTCCACAGCCAGGGTCCGCTGCCCCTCTTGCTTCCTCTTCTCTTGTCTGGAAACCGCTGGAATCTCTCTGCTCGTGCCTGCAGAGCTTCTCTCCAGAGGTCTCATTTGCTGAGCAGGAATTCAAGTCGGTTCCGGAGTCAGAGTCGGAGGAAACGCAGCAGAAGCAGGAGTTTAATGACCACCAGATGCTCCGCTCTCTCACCCCAAGAAAGCCCCCCGCCCGGGGGTCTCAGCACCCCAGAGCCCCCCTTCTGAGGGGCCGCACGCTTCATGGGGGCTTCCAGCATCCCCTCCTGCTGGGCAGCTGGTGTCTGGGTGCTGGGCAGGGGTGACACCCCAGTTGGAGCTGGGACCCCGGATTGGAGGTGAGACCCCAGAGTGAGTGGAGACCCCCTGATTTGACCGGCAGCCCCCCAGGCTCGCAGCCCTGGGTCCCTGGTGAGGGGTATCCGCATATCAGCGGGGGTCTCCGAGGAACAACTCCCTGGAGTGTTGGGGGAGGAGGTGCTCGTCGCGGCTGTGGGCCCGGGTGCGGGTGACGCCTCTTCCCCCCCCCCCCCCCGCCAGGCGAGGGCCGGGGCGGGCGGCAGGAGGGGCCGCCAGGCTGCCCTCATATTTCCTGGGTCTTCCAGGGGCAAAACAAACTGCGCGGCTGCAGACACCTCGCTCTCCCTGTATTTCTCCAGAAGTTTCTCGGCAGATTTAGAAACCATGCAAGGATAAGATCAGACGCGGCCACACAATTTAAAGCACCTCGCAGGGCTGATTTATGGCCCTGGCCGTGCGCGCCCGGCGTGCGGCCTGAGCCCGTGGGGGCCGGAGGCTCCCGGCTGACCGCCACTCCCAGCCCGTGGGGCCCCACGCTCAGCCCGATCAGTGCCCACCCGCAGCCTGGCCTGGTCTGAGCGCGGCCGTGGCCGGTACCAGCCGACCCTGTTCTCTGGGGTTGGCCGTTTTGTTGGGAAGAGCCTGAGGTGAGGCCGCCACGTGTGCCTGATCCTGTGACCCCTCCCCAGGCTGCCGGTGGCCCCTGGGCCCTGGGTGGCAGAGAGTCTGGCCCCACCGTCCTGGGAAGGGCCGGCAGAGACTCAGCACCTGATTCTGTCCGAGCTCCACCCCTGAGCGATGGCCCAGAACTCAGCTCTGGTGCCTGGTGCCTTCCGGGCCGGAGGGACCAGAATCATCACGTTCTAGAGACATGGCGGGGATGGTGAGGACAGGGAGCCGTCACCAGCACCCCCAGCCCCTCGACCCCAGGGAGGGGCCCCACCCGACTCAGCCCGCGGGGAGGGGGAGGACCTGGCGGCCTCGAGTGCGGCTTTGTTTCCGCTGTGGCTGTCTCAGCTTCCCTGCGCCTCCCGCCTCTCTGCAGACAAAGAACGTTCACATCTGCAGGTGCTGCTGGAATCCGCACAACATGATCAAGCCAGGAAACACTCGGCCCGCCAGGTCGCCCCAGCACAGGTGTGGGCGCATGTGTGGATGCACTCCTGGGCAGGTCCGTGAGACCCGGCGACAGGGCGTGAGCCTCTCTGCACAGGTGTGCAAGCTCGTGCGAGTGGGGGGGGGGGGGTGTGCATGTTTGCTTGAGAGCACAGGCGTACATACGCGTGAGTGTTCAGGTGTGCATGCATGTGTGGGTGTGCATATACTATGCGTGAGTACACGGGGTTGCACGCGTGTACCTTGTGCAGGCATGCATGCACACGTTTGCACGCCCGACCATAGCAAAGTGTAACTCTGGGGGTACAGACACACGGTTCTACTCGTGGGTGTGGAGCTGAGTGCACCTGTGCGAGCCTGTATGTGCACGAGTGCACATGTCATGTGTGTGCCTATGTGGACACGTGACAGCCTGTTTCCCACATCCAGAGAACATGCCATGAGCCCGTTTGTCTTGAGTCTTTCCTCCCCCAGAAGGTCCCTGTGCCCAGCACTGTGGACAGAGCACACTACCGGCCGGAGCAGCCAGCACTCAGCGACGCAGTGACCCGGGGTCACCAGGTGGCTCTCACCGTGGCCCCGGGTGGCTCTCGTGTGGCCCCAAGCAGGTCTCTGGTGCTCAGGAACGAGCCTCTCGGGGCCGTCGGGGGGTGGAATCTCTTCATCGCAATTCTTATGACATGACGGGCTCTCCCCCAACCACAAGAGTCTTGGGGTCCCTGATGTGGCCGGCCCTCCCCCCCCCAGGGCTGGGGGCTGTGAGTGACAGGCTCTCCCCTGGGGCCCGAGACTCTGGGCCCCGCAGCCCACGCCCCACACGAGCGGGAGGGTCTGCCCAGATGGCTGGAAACTGCTGGAACTGAAGAGGAAGCCTGGCCTGTCTCTGAGACTCAGCAGAGCCCGGACCCCCGGCTGCCCTCCCTGCCCAGTGTGCCCAGAGCAGGCCCCAGGGGCATCCAGGGGTGTCTGTTTGTGGAGCAAGAGGTGGACAAGGTACGCAAGCCCCAGCCAGGGCAGGGACACTCGACGCCCCCTCAGGGCCCCCAGGAGCCTCCTCCCTCTCCCTGCCCTGACCCCCAGTACTCTCCCTCTCTCCTCCCCCACGCACACGCATACACATATGCACACACGTGCAGACATGCCTGCACACAGACATGAACGTGCTCACTTGAGCTCTGCCCAGCCCGTCCTGCTGCCAGCACCCCACACCCAGCCCGGGTCCGGGGCCCAATTCTGCCAACGTGCAGGTGTCCTTCCCCTCCACGACCCCTGGCCTCCCGAGCTCCTGTCTCAGGTTAAAGCCCCCCTTGGCTGTGATATGACTCACCCTGAGGGGGGCAGGTGCTGAGAGGGGCTCGGGGTGTCCAGGAAGAGGGCAGGCACCTCCAATGGCCAAGAAGCTGGACCTCAGCCGCTGGCCTTGATGGACGGGGGGCCTCTGGGGCTGGGGGCAGACATCCGGGCAGCGGCTGAGCCCCCAGACCCGGCACCCAGGCTGACGAGGGGGTGGGAGGCCCAGCAGAGCCCGGACAGTCCTGGAGCGACCAGAAGCCGCAGAGCGACAGGCCCCCAGCGAGCCCCAGGCCACTCGTTTATCACGGCTCAAACCAGGACAGATAAACTGGTTTTAATCCACCTCGGGGTGCGGGAAGCGCCGAGGAGCCCAGGTTAATCCTCGGGGTGCGATTAATAAAATCCGGTTCCGGCCGTTCTCATCATTTTCCGTTACTGTCTGCGGGAGGAGGCGGGGCGCCCCCAAATCAAATTACCTGGCGCTGTGCTCCGCCGTGAGAGGGAACATCCCCCGCACCTGCTCGCTCGCTCCAAGATCCAGGGTGAGACCACAGCCCGCGGCGGCAGCCGTGACCCCGACCTCGGCCCGGGCAGGGGAAGGCCAACTCGTCATCACGCCAGCCGGGAACCACAGAGCTGGCCCCCTGGAAAGTCGCTTCTGAGCCAGGGACACTCGCGGGGCAGCCCCAGACCCCGACGCTGGGCCCGTCCCCCCCGAATCGCAGTTTCCTCTCAGCAGGGCGCGAAGGCCCACGAGCTCCCTGGAGAAGCAGCAGCGCGTTGCTCTGGGCCCGAACCACGGGGACTCGCGCGGTTCACCCTCGGGTGAGCGTTCGCGGGGTCTCGGGCAGCGGCTCAGCCCCTGCGTCTAACTGAGGTTTTCACCCACAGCCCGCGCTCCCGGGCCCCCGAATGTGGCTGCCCCCGGGACCCCCACCCAGCCTTTCCGAAGCCCCCGACAGCAAGAGGCCCCCTCCTTGGCCACCTTTGACTGCCCGGGTTCCTGCCCACGCCCTCTGCCCCCTCTGCGGGACGTGTGTGAGTCTGAGCCCCGTCGGGGAAGAATCTGCAGACATCGCAGGGGCCTAAAGAAAGCATCGTGGCCCCCAGTCCCATTTCACACACGCGCACACATGCACGCACACACGCAGCACACAGACACTCGCACACATGCACACATACACTCACAAACACACGCACACAAGCACAGCCGCACATGCCCAGACACATGCCTGCACACAAACAGATGCACACACACACACAAGCACACGTCCAGGCGCACACACATATATACACGGACACACACACGCACATGCACACGCACACATGCCCGCACACACAAATGCACACACATGCGTACATGCACACTCTCACACACACACGGACACACACACGCACTCAGGCTCTCCAAAGGGCAGATAGAAGATCTACGCTCGCTCCAGTTTCCCGAGCAGAGCCCGCTCCTCGGCGGCGCTGAGACTTCTCATTTATTCATGACTGAGCACCGGCTCCCGGAGTCTCTCGCAAACAAAGGGGCTGCAGGAGGCGCCTTCACGCCGGGTCAGCGTCAGGGCCGCGAGCCGGCATGAAAGCGGCAGGAGGCGCCGGGGGCTGGAGATTGATGAGGTCGGAGAGTCCCTGGGTCTCGGGGCCCTGCACCAGGGCCGGGCCCGCTGCCCCGAGCTCAGACGAGGGGCCACAGCGGGGCGAGGAGGGGCCGGCAGGGCCGGGACTGCTCTGGCTCCTGCTGACCGCGGCGGCACAGCCGGCCCCTGGCCACCGCCCTGCATTGACAATTCTGTTTCTTGTGATTCCGGGAGAGCAGAGCGAGACCTCGCTGTCCCGCCGCTCTCTGCCTCTGCGATCCAGCGGGACACAAAGCACATCTGAGACCCCCCCCCCCGCCCCCAGCTCCCCCTCGAGAGGAATCAGACGGACGACGGGTCTCGCTCCGGCTGCCCGCGGTGGTCTGCAGAGAGCCGCGTCCGGGGTCTCGGCCATCGGGCAGAAAGGGGTCTCTGTCCTGGGCCCACGCCCTGCCCGCTCCTCTGCCTGCCAGCGTCTCACCACGGGCACCAGCTGGAACCTGCAGGCTCGACACAGCCACACACCTGGGGACCCCCGGCCTCCCCAAGACCCCCAGAGGAGGTGGGTGCCCGGGCCGGATTCCACCCCTGGGCGCCCCCTAGGCCCAGAGCCGTCGCGAGGCTGCACTGGGGGCAGTCGTGCTCCTGAGCACAGCCCAGGCCTGAGGAAGTGGGCAGCCCTGTCCCCCGGCCCCCCCAGAGAATGAGGGGACCCAGAGGACTGCGGGGGACGCCCCGCCCGGCCCTGGCCGCCTAGGAAGGGCAGCGGCCAGTCGTCCCTCCACGCAGCCAGAGCGTGGGCAGTGCTTGCCCAGCTCCTCCCACTCAGGCTGTCCACACTCATGGCCAGCCCCGCGCCATCCTCTTCCCTCCCGACCAGCCAGCCCTGGTGGTGCAGGAGCAGCCAGCAGGATGGGGCTAGGACACTGCCCACTGCCTGTGACCACTCGGGGGAAACCGGCTCGCTCGCCGGCAGGGATCACCTCTCTGTCACAGGCCTGAGCCCCTGACCTCTGGGTCTGACCCCAGCACTGACCACGGCTTCTCCAGGGCACACTGTGGAGAGAAGAGGAAGGCCTGAAGGACAGGGAGGAGGAGGAGAAAGAGGAGGAGGAGGAGAAGGAGAAGGAGGAGGACGAAGAGGAGGAGGACGAAGAGGAGGAGGGGAAGGAGGAGGAGGAAGAGGAGGAGGACGAAGAGGAGGAGGGGAAGGAGGAGGAGGAAGAAGAGGAGGTGGAGGAGGACAGGGAAGAGGAGGAAGAAGAGGAAGAAGAGAAGAACAAGGAGGAGGAGGAGCGAGAGGAGAAAGAACAGGAGGAGGAGTGGGAGGAGGAGGAAGAGGAAGAGGAGGAGGAAGAGGAAGAAGAGGAGGAGGAACGGGAGCGGGAAGAGGAGGAGGAGCAGGAGGAGGAGGAGGAAGAGGAAGAAGAGGAGGAGGACCCGGAGCGGGAAGAGGAGGAGGAGCGGGAGGAGGAGGAGGAGCGGGAGGAGGAGGAAGAAGAGGAGGAGGAGCAGGAGGGGGGAGGAGGAGGAGGAAGAGGAAGAAAAGGAGGAGGAGCGGGAGAAGGAGGCATTTCCTTCCGGGGAGAGAGAAGACGGCAGGAGCCTGCCTTGCTTTGGCCCCCCAAGAGTGACCCTGAGCACTGAGCCAGGAGTCAGGCCTGAGCACTGAGCCCCTCAAAGTCTCCCCAAAAGGCCTTTCCTGCGTGTCAGTGTAAGTCTGTGTGTCTGTGTGTGTTTGTGTGAGTCAGTGTGTGTGTGTGTGTGAGTCAGTGGGTGTGTGTATCTGTGTGAGCCAGTCAGTGTGTGTCTATGTGTGTGTCTGTGTGAGTCAGTGTGTGTCTGCGTGTGTCTGTGTGAGTCAGTGTGTCGGTGTGTCTGTGAGTCAGTGGGGGGGGGGGGGGTCTTGGCTGATGACTTTCCCGTGGCGACTGACTCACGAGGGCCCCTGCCTTCCTGGACCTGGCCCGTTCGTCTGAACTCCCACAGCTTCCTGACGGCGGGCGACCCGGGAGAGGCTCTGGGCCCGAGGGAACTCCTCTCAGCGCGGAGTGAGGCCGACGTTGACCCTGATTCCGCTCGCTCATTCCCGGCTGTCCACCCCCTCTGGCCGCGCGGCCTCTCGCCAGCCCAGCTCCCCGCGGCCACTGGCCGGCCCGAGCATCGATCCCGCCGGCGCTGCGCCATCGACCTCCCGTCCCGTGATTTCTGCTTCCCGTGCATTTCTCGCCTGCTCCATTTGCCTCCTGCCTGACGTCTCCTTCCTCGCGTTGTCAGCCGGGAGCCCAGCATCGACTCGGCCCGTCCTGGCTCTCGTCACGGCAGCCAATGCCACTGGCCCTCTGCTCTGCCGGTGGCCGGTGTCGGTGGGCTTGAGTCACGTCCAGAACGCTGCTGTCCTTTGGAAGCAAGTGGCTTCCCGGGCAACTCAGAAATGGGCCGCCTCATCTCACGAGACTTGGAGGCTCCCATCCCCATTTTCCCGGGGGTCCCTGCCCCTGGCTGACGCCGGGGGTCTGCCCAGAGAGGCCTGAGCAAAGGCGGGGGGCACTCCCTAGTTCACCAGCCCCGCTCCTGGTGCCCGGCTGGAGCTCAGGGCCTCCCCTGGGCTGCCCAAGAGGAGGACAGGGGAGGACGCTCAGAGGAAGCGAGATCCCAGCTCCCGAGCCCCTTCCTGCTCGCAGCTGGAGTTCTGAAGGGACCCAGTCCTGCTCCCACCTTCTCCAGCCCATCTCCGCAGAGGGGCTGCTCGGGGCTTCCTTTGCCCTCGCTGAGAGGCAGGGAGCTTCCCGCTGCCCGGGTCAGCGCTGCAGGAACGGGCAGGGACCACAGGACGCTGCCTCCGCCACCCGGGGCATGTGAAGGGCATCTCCCACACCCAGGTGCAGGGCCGATGCCACACGCCTGAAGGACCGTCCTGCCTGTCCCTCTGAGCTGGCCCCTGGGCATCAGACGTGCCCAGTGGAATGGGAAAGGCGTCAAGGATGGGGCTCAAAGGCGACACTCCCTGGCCCTGGTGGGACCTTAGCTGTTGGCAGTGCACCCACAGCGGCTAGACACACTTCCACACATGTATGCACACATGCACACACGTGCACACACATGCGTGCATCCACTCTCCTCGGAGAAGCGTTCCCCACCAACCGGCTCTTGAGGGCGCTCAGGAGAGGCCCAGGATTGATCCCCCAGTGCATGGGGGAACCTGCCCGTGTCCAGGTCCGAGAGGACAAGGCAAGACTGGCAGCCGTGCCCACAGGCCCCCAGAAGCACCGGGACGGTCCGGGCACAGGCTGCCGCGACCTGGACATGGTCTCGTGTTTGCTGTCAGGTGGGGACCATCCGCTCACGGCCCCTCCGGCCCTCAAGCACAGCTCTGCCCCAGCGGGAAGCAGCTGGCAGAGGGACCAGTGGCTCGTCGTCGTCCTTACGGTCAGAAGCCTCTGCTCATGCGTTGTTTTCTGTTTTAGAAAGAACGGATAAAGAAAAATGAAAAAGCAGAGTATGTGGCCGGAGTTTCAGGGGTTTAAGAAAACAGAGTGAGGGTCCCACCCCGTGCCCCACCCCATGGGGGCTACGTTGCCCCCCCAGCCCAGCCCACCCCTGCCCTGCACCCCATGGCGCCCCAGGGCGCTGGCGGGGTGGAGGCGGTGGGGGACTGGGTGTGACTGGGGGTCAGTCTCTGCCCCTGTGTAATTGCGCTGTTGGAAAGGAGCAGGAGGCCCGACACCTGGGAAACTCCTTCGGATGCTGCGAACTTTGGGAGGGAAAAGTGCTCTCCTGTGTTGACCTGCCCTGGGCAGAGACACCCGGGGCGGCAGTTCCACAGACCTGGCGTCCACTGGGGAAGACAGAGACAGACAAACAGACATTCAGACAGACAGAGCTGCTCTCACCTGCGTCCCAAGCCCCTCTCGGACACCAGGAGGCTTGTCCTGGCTGCCGGGGCCTCGCTCAGGGCGAGGGTCTGTGCGGCGGGTCCTCAGCTGCGTGGGACTCGCCTGTGGCTCATCCCTAGCCCACTGCTGCCTGCCCACGCTGCCCTTTGTCTCGTGGGTCAGCTGGGCAGCCGCTGGCCTTCGGTGCTGACGGCTCGCAGCCCCGTGTGCTTCCCATACCTGCACGAGTCCTGTGCCGTGATCCCCCACTGGGCCGTCTCACCTGCAACCTCTCAGGGGACCCCTGTGGCCCCCTTGGGAGACGCTGGCGCTGACCTCTGGGCTGCAGGTGGCTCGTTTCCGGTCCCGAGGCTCCCGGCCTACCTTCTGCCCCCTGTCCCCGCCCCGGCTCATCTCATCTCATCGCTGGCTGTGTCGGAGTCTCTCCAGTCTCCGTGACCCTGTCTGTGACTGGTCTATATGTGCATCTCCCACGGCCCTCCTGAAACAATGTATCAACTTCCAGCTGTGACTGTATCCAGTCGGGCTGAGCTGTCTGTGTGCAGCCCTTGTGCAGGCCATGTGCAGCCGGTGTGGGGGCCGTGTGCAGGCTGTGTGGGGGGCCATGTGCGTGCCATGTGCATGCCGTGTGCATGATGTGTGCAAACTGTGTGCGGGCAATGTGGGAGCCGTGTGCGGGCCGTGTGCATGCCATGTGGGCCATGTGGGGTCATGTGAGCCATGTGGGACTGTGTGCAGGCCTCGCAGGGGCAGCCCCAAGCTCACGCGCTGGCCCTGCTGCCTGGCCCCTCTGAGCTGGAGCCTGGCTCCCTCTCGACTTCCCAGCTCGCCCAAGACCCTTCCCAGACACACACCACAGAGACACACGTGCTCGGGCCTGCTCTCTGCGGGGCCTCAGACGTTGCCCCAAGAGGGAGTGTGAGGGGGAGCCCGCGGTCGGCCCGTCCACTCCGTCTGCAGAGTGAACGGGGGAGGGTCCCACCGGGCCTTCCGGGCGCGCTTGGGCGTCCCAGCAGGTCATCAGGCATCAGCTCTGTCTATGACGTCAGCCGCTCCTAGCCAGGGCCTGGGCCACCACTCGGGAGCAGGGACCCTGGTTTCTCTGCCTTCTCCTCCAAGACCCCCATGCCCACGCCTACACCCACCCCTGCCACATCCTGGTATCCCGCTCGCGTGGACAGGTCACTGGCTGGGAGCAGCGTCTGCCCAGTCTGGGGAGGGGCGGCGGCCAGGGGGGCTGAAGGGGGGAGGGGCTTTGCCGCTTTTTCCCTGCAAAGTGATGAGAAGCATTCCAAGTGCGTCTGGGCCAGGCAGAGGCCTCTGGGCTGACCACACGCCCCTTCAGTGGTCCCGGGGCCCTCCCTAACAGTGCCCGGTCCCTGGGTGTCCCCAGGGGACCCCTGAGCACTGCCGGTAGGATCCCCAAACTAAGAAAATGCTCAGACGGCGTCTAGGCCTGACACGCTGTCTCCCTGCGCACGGGCGAGCCCCACTCAGGCCCGAAGCCCTGGCCGTGCGGGTGGCGCCTCTCCGGGACCCTGGCCAGGACCCGGGGTCAGCCGCGCCGCTCACCTCCCGCCCAGACCCACATTGAAGCATCGCCTGGCAGAGCAGGAAATGGCCGGGTTGGGAGTTGGGGTCTTCAGCGGAGCCGGACGGACGCTGCGCTACCTGTTCTGGGGGCCGGGCCCGGGGCAGAGGTCCGGGCCTTGTGCGTCCTCCGCCGCCCCGGGCCCGGGTCCTGCTGCTCCCCCTGCCGTGCGCCCCATTCTGCGTTCAGGCGTTCCTAGATCAAGCCCCTGATTGCAAAAATGTCATAGAAAATAAGATGGATTGAGAAAATCGTGATCGCTATTTATCTTTTAAAATATGCAAGCACATAAATCCCAGGATTAGAAACGAAAATATTTGTGCTAATGTCATTTGTTTAAAAACTAGGAATAGGAGATTTAATATTGCTCTTTTTAAAACTGGTATTTTAATTAAAAATTAAAAATGGATTATACCCGCTTTCAGCTCGGCTTGAAGCAAACCTTCCGGGGAGTTTTGCTGGGACACAGACAGCCCGTGTGCAGGTGGAAAGGCAGTCATGCGAAGAACATGCGTGCACACGTGAGCAGTTCTGCTGCCGGAACACGGACACGGAGTGTGCACGTGTGAGTGCGGATCTGCCCACGAGCACGTCACGTGAAGCCAGGCCGCGAAGGCTCCTCTCCACGCGCTCGCACGCCACGGGGAAGCGTCCGCGCACGCGGGCAGAGGCAGGACACACCCCCGCGCTGCTTACTCGCAGATCTAGAATTACAAAACAAATTACCCGTGAAATGGAACACTCTGGATTTTCTGCGATATTGTTCGGAGGGATTGGGCGGTTCCGTGTGTAATTACTGACGAGGAAGCCTGAACGCGCAGGGCTGGAGGCGCGTCCCGAGTCGTCCCCGAGTCCGGCCTCGGCCCTCCGCAGACGGGCCCTCCCTGAGCAGTCCCGGCTGCTCGCAGGTGACGGATCTGAGTCTCAGGAACACGTTTCTCCACTTTGCCGTGGCGCCGCTGTCTGCGTGGGACGGGAGCAGGAGGCAGGCCCGGCCCTTCCCGACAGGTCCAGCCTCCAGCTGCAAAGTGGCCCCAGGGAGGGGTCAGGTGTTCCCTCACTGCGTGCCCTGTGCGTGTAGTGTGCGTTGGAAGAACATGCGTGTATTCTGAGTGCGTGCGTGAGCCTGTGAGTGTACTGGGGGTGATGCGTGGGAGGGAAAGACGAAGAGGAAGGAAAGATTAGGAGGGAGGGAGGGAGGAAGGGAGGGAGGAAAAGCTTAGGCGGAGTGAGCGGTGGCCACAGCCCTGCATCATGCCCGTCTGCAGGAGGCTCTGTTGGCTCTGCACCCCACCCCCACCCCTTGGCATCCCCCACCATCAGCACTGCCCCGAAGGTGGGCAGCCCAGCTCTGGGATGCTGCGTCCCCTTGGGAGTCTGGCACTCCGCACCCCCCCCCCCCCGCCCCTCTGCTCTAGCCCCGGTGTGGCCAGGAAGCCCCTCCCCAGCTGAGGCCCTGGGCAGCAACAGTGGACACAACTTCGTCCACCTCTGAGGCTGGGAGGCGGGAGGGCCCAACGCCAGTCCCCGTGGGGGGCGGCCTCAGTGTCCGGAAGTGGGCGGACCCCTGGAGAGGGAGCCCAGCAGGGTGGTCAGAGCCCGGGGCTCGGCTCAGGGCCTGTCCCCGTGCTGTGTCTGTGGCGTGGAGCCTCCCCTGGCCTGTCCCTGCCTCACTGACCCACCACGGTGCGGGCGGGGCGAGAACACTCTAGGGCCCCCCCCGGGTCGCGGTCACTGCAGCAGTCACCGCCCGCCGTGGCCTGGGACTGGCACCAGCGCCCCTCGGTGCCCCCCACCCCACGCAATCTCAGCCCGGCAGCCGCTCTCCTGCATCTGGGCTGTCAGGGCAGAGTCCGGGGGATCCAGAGCCCGCTGGTGTGACGGGCCCTTGGGCGGGCGAGAGAGGTGGTGGGCTCCGGACCCCCTGCCAGCCCCTCGCGGCCCCCGGCCCGGCCACGCTCCCCTTCCCCAGCTCCGTGCCGTGGATCTGCGCCGAGTCCCCGACGCTGGAGTGGGTGATGGGGAGTCAGTGAGACAAAGATCCAATAATCCCCGGCTCGCTGCTCCCCTGCGGTCGCCATGGCAACGTGGAGTGCAGCCCCCCGCAGAGCCGCTGCACAAACCGGGCAAATATGTAAAATTAACAAGGTGCGCCGGGAGGGCTGGGGTGGGCGGCAGCTGCCACGGGAGAGCGGAACAGGCCCGGGGACAGCAGTGACCAGCACCCCGGCCACGCGGGCCGTGCGGGCAGGGGCCCGGGCTTCTCCTCGGCTTCTGTTGCGACCTGGTGAAGTTTCAGTCTCGGTGGGTTCTGGCCCTAAGGGTCACGGCGTCCGCGCAGGCCAGGCCACTGGCCCCGCCTCCTGCACGATGACCCCATCGGGCCCCGCCATGGGCAGGATGCGGGGTTTGGACTCGCCAGCGGCTCAGTGGCCTGAGCCACGGAGGAAGCGTCCCCGGGCCCGTCGGTGATGGCGGCTGTGATCCGAGGGCGCCCACCCACCCACACCTTGGCCCTCCGTGCCCCTGCATGGCTCTTTCCTGCTTGTGTTTGATCCTTGGGGGGAGTTCTAAGTCGATGATGCTGAGTTCAATTCTTCCAGGTCCCCTCAGGAGCTGGAGGCGCGTTCCGGAGCGCGGGGCCTGGTCGGGCTTCCATGGGGAGGAGTGGGGCTGGGCGGGGAGTGGGCATCTGGGACCCCCCCTCACTCCTGCAACCCGGACAGCTCACGTCCCGACTTTCACCAACCGCACACGCCTGTCTGGACCCCCGGGCTGGTGTCCCAGGACCAAGGCAGAGGTCAGCAGCACCCAGGGCTCAAGTCCTGCAGCCACCGCCCCCAGTAACCCAGTGTCATTCATGCAGGAGCACCCCGGGGTTCCAGGCTGGCAGCGAACACCCCTGGGACGCAGCCCTTGGGCTCCCCAGAACTGAAAACCAGCAGAAAGCCGCCCACAGTGGGGGGCTGCAGGGAGGAGACGTATGTTGGTGGATGTGGGCAGCCCGGGGAGCCGGCCCGGCCGGGGCCTGCCCTGAACGCCCCCCGCACCAGCTGGCTCGCCTGTGGAGGCCCCGTCCTGCCACCCCTTGAAGGCTGAGGCGTGAGGAGGAGGCCCCGAACCTCCCCTTCCGCACGTTCTTTGCTCTCGCTGTGCCTTGGCGTCTCGCTTTCCGGAGCGGGGCAGCCAGGCACTTCCTGTTCGTGAGACTGACCGGACGTGAGTGGGGGGAGGCGCCTGCCTCGCCCACGGCCCAGCCCCCTCGAGGGTCCCCGAGCCCGCGGGGGCGATCTCCGGCTGCAGGGCCAGGAGGCAGCCCCTAGCACCGCCGAGTGGCCCCGGAACCAAAGGAATGATGAACAATAATGGGAAGTGTGTGAGCGTGAGCAGACGGCCACCTCCGAGGAAGCCACCGCAGCCACGGCTGAGGGAGGACGGGCCACGGGCCGTGGCGGCCAGATGGCGAGGACGGGAACGCGGGCAGGGCTGATGGCACGGAGGTGGTGAGTTCTGATGGACAGGGCGGTCGTGGTAAGGGGAGTGACGGCACAGTAATGACAGGGTTGGGGGTGGCGGGGGTGGGGACGGCTGGCTGTCACGGGCGTGATTAGGGTAATCATGGCCCGGCTGTGCCAACAATTCTGACTCCCCACTGACCCCAGAGGAGCCCCTGGCGGGGGCCACTGAGAGCCACATCAAAGGAGCGTGGGGGCCGGAAGGCCTGGGAGGACGTGAACCCCCCTCAGACCCCCCAGCTGTGCCACGCTGCCCCTGCCCCAGGGCGGCCAGAGAGGCTGTGCGTCCCCCCTCCCCCATGTGCAAAGGGCCAGTGCTGGGCACTTCCAGCTCTCGTGGCCCCTGGGGTCCAGAGTGAGGCCCCCAAGTCTCAGGCCTGGGGTTGGACCCTCTGCCCCCCCCCCCCTCGGCTCCCAGGAGGGACTCACTGTGGGAGGGGAGGACGCCTGGCCCGCAGAGCCGGGGCCCGGGTTTATTGGTTTGGCTCTCGGCACACATTTCTTGGGTTGATTTATTGAAGGTTATTTGCTCTCCTCTGTCAGAGAAATCACATCTCAGCAAGTCTTCCGCGCGGGGAGGGACCTTGCAGGCTTTCTCGCCGTGACAGACCCACAGAAATGATTTTTCTGGAAGTTCTAGGTGTCACGGCGCTCTCGGGGGCTGTTTGGGGCGTTCCGATCTCGCGCACTTCAGAACCCAGACGGAGACTGTGTCTCTTCTGGAAGTGAAAGCTTAAAATCGCACAGACATGGGAAAGAAGACGGTCGGTGAGAAAATGGCTAAATTAAAACCAGGATATTTTTCCAGTGAAAAATTAAATATTTCAAGAGGAGAGACAGCTGGTTATTAACATAAATAGATCTCTGAGCCCTACGGACGATGTCGGAGGGGGGAGGGGAACGACTTAGCTGAGTGAGCTGATGTACAGGAAGGTTTTGGGGGGGTGCCCGCATCACGGGCCAGGGCTGGGGGTGTGCCACTGCCTGGACTCTGCAGTCCGGGGTCTCTAAGCCCCCCACAGTGGGGCTTGGTGGCCTCCAGAGTCACAGTGGAGGTGCTGAGGGGACGTGCAGTGTGAGGGATGAGCTGGGTGGGGCGCGGGGGTGGGGGGAGGGCTTAGCCCCTGGACCATCTCCCTGGCCCCTCGGAAAAAAATATTTCACCTTAGGAAAACCGGGCCCGAGAGGCAAGTCCAGGGCGAGGCGTGGCTCTGCCTACAGCAGACGCGACCCCTGCACCACACGGCCAGGGGGGCCTGGGAACCACCAGGTGGACCCCCAAAAGAGAAAACACAAATAAGCTTTATAATTTTACTTGAAACTCCCTGTCTCTCTCTGTGTCTCTGTCTCTCTCTCTCTGTCTCTCTCTCTCTCTTCACACACACACGCACACACACACACACACACACACACACACACACACACACACACAGTTTCCCCCTGTGCCCTTAACTTTGCCGCGTGAGCTTGGAGGCGAGTGAATTGCCCAGAGCCCGCCTTGGCCTTCGCCCGGCCTCCCGGGCTGGGGCCTCCACCAGCTCCCTTCTGACGGGCCGTGGAGCCGGTGCAGGGCAGCTGCCTCCCGGGAGCGACAGAGGAAGGGGCTGCCCTGCTGGTACGCCCCTCCCCGGCCCAGTCCCCAGCCTGGGGGTCCCCGAGGATGCTCTGCAGGGTCTTGGCACCGGAATCTGTGCGGGAAGCGACACATGAAGGGAAGGTCACGCAAGGACGTGGCAGGCGGGGGCACCTCCTGGGCTGAGCGTGAGGCCCCTCACGCCCTGGCCCACCCGGCCTCTGGGCACTGAGCCAAGGGCACGCCGGCCCCTGAGTCTGCAGCTGACAGTATATAGGAGCTCGGGCGGGCAGCTCCTGCGTGTGTCCTGGCCTGGGGCTCCTCAGACCCCCTAGCTGTGCCACGCTGCCCCTGCCCCGTGGGACGGGCCCCCCATGCCCACCCGCGGTCCAGAGTTTCAACACAGAGTTGCTGCTTTCCAGAACTTTCCGTCCAGTGGAGACGCCACCATGAAACCTGCCCCATTCCTTGTGGTGATCCAGAAACCTGCGACCGGGAAAGAGCCCAGGGGTCCCGGACATAACAAGCCCACACACCCAAAATGCGCCCATCAGGGGCAGCGGAGGCTCCATCGCTGAGGACTCACTGGGCTGCTGCGGAGAGTGAGTGACCAGGGTGGCGGGCGCGGGGACCCCCACGGGCCCGGCCCTGAAGGGGAGATCGTGGCGGAAGCGTCAGGCACCAAATGCTCCCAGTTAAAATGTTTGTGGGGTGCTGTGTCTTGAAACGGGAACACTAAACATTTTTGAAATGTAGATTCTATTCAATAATTTACTTCCAACCAAACTCCTCAGCTAAGTTGTTTAAAGGGAAAAGCTATTTTAAAGTTTTATTGGGTAGCGTCAACCTCAGAAATGGAAATGCTGAGGAAGAAACGTAAGCGGGGCGATCCGTCAGATGAGCTCCGCTGAGATGTAGGAATTGTGGCGAAGGTTTTAGAAGATTAAAAGAGCTTTGGAGAGGCGTTGTGGGAACAATCGTACAATTCAGGACGTGATTAGGGCCTCTAAACTTTGCGATTTGAAATGGTCAAGATGGCAGACTGTATTAGGTGTATTTTACCGATTAAAAGCCGAATTCTATCAATATACAGAGATCAATGGACCGAGAACCAGTCCCACAACCTGGCATTTAGAATACGGTCTAGCAGTCGTATGAATGGGAAAGGCACCATTACATGAATGATATGGGATTCATCAAAGCTAAGAAAAAAATTAACTCAAAAACACCATTTCCCGGACATTCGCCGAATACACATCTGACAAGGGGTTGATACCAAGGATATATAAAGTACTGGTTGAACTCCACAAGAAGAAAACATCCAACCCCATCCAAAAATGGGGCAATGAAATGAACAGAAACTTTCTCAAAGAAGAAATCCGAATGGCAAAAAGGCACATGAGAAAATGCTCTACATCATTAATCATCAGGGAGATGCAGATCAAAACCACAATGAGATATCATCTCACACCACAGAGACTGGCCCACATCCAAAAGAACAAAAGCAACCGATGCTGGCGCGAATGTGGCGAGAAAGGGACACTGCTTCACTGTTGGTGGGAATGTCGACTGGTTCAGCCCTTCTGGAAAACAGTATGGTCAATTCTCAAAAAATTAGAAATTGAGCTCCCATTTGACCCAGCAATACCACTCCTGGGAATATATCCCAGAGAGGCAAAAATGTATAGTCGAAGTGACATCTGCACTTGTTTGTTCATGGCAGCGCTCTTTACAATAGCCAGAACCTGGAAGAAACCTGAATGCCCAAGAACAGATGACTGGTTAAAGAAACTCTGGTACATTTACACAATGGAGTACTATGTAGCTGTTAGAAAAGATGAAGTCATAAATTTACATACAAGTGGTACAATATGGACAGTATCATGCTAAGCGAAATGAGTCAGAAAGAGAGGGATAGACATAGAAAGATTGCATTCATCTGGGGGATATAAAATAACAAAATAGGAGATTAATACCCAAGAATAGCCGAGATCAGTACCAGGAGGATTACTCCATGGCTTAGAGGCCAGCCAGGCATTCTAGGGGAAAGGGCAGCTCAGAAAGAGAAGGAAGCGCCAAATAAAGGGTGTTTGGAGGATCCTCCCAGGGTGGGAGATGCATGTTGAAAGTAGACTATGGACCGAACATGATGGCCACTCAATGCCTCTTTTGCAGACCACAACACCCAAAAGGAGAGAGAAAACAAAAGGGAATGCCCTGCCACAGAGGCAGGATGGGATGGGGGGATGGGGGGTGGGAGGGATACTGGGATCCGTGGTGGTGGGAAATGGGCACTGGTGGAGGGATGGTATTTGATCATTGTATAATCGAAACCCAAGCACAAAAATTTGTAAGTCTACAACTGTACCTCATGGTGTCTCACTAATAAAACTCAATTTAAAAAAATACCATTTCCCACATCAAATAAACCCAGATGCTTTAAACTTAAATGTGGGGTCAAAGATTCCTGGCACTCCCGGGCCCCCAGCCACCTGCTGTGGCTTGCAGGAGGGGGGTGTCCCCCTAGCACTGCCAGATGTGGCCCCACTGCGGTGGTCCAGGACCCCACGGCCCACACGCCCTCGTACCTGGCATCAAACCCCTCCCCAGCTGACAGCACCTGAGAACCACTTGTGAGTCACCCGTGTGAAATACAGCAACATGCCGGAAAAAATTGTCTGTTACGTAATCTTGCAGAAAAGGGTCAGTTTTCTAAGCAGGATATAAAAAATTTTAAACAAAAACCTCTGACATATTTGACCAAACAGAAGCAAGGCCTCACACACACACGAACACACATGCGCAAACGCACGCACACACACAGACACGTGCTCATGCACACGCATGGATGTGCACACACATATGTATGCATACGTGCTCACATATGCATGTGCACACACATGCACATAAGCACGCACACGCATGCACATGCACACGCATACACTCGCACGCGTACATACATGTGCACACAGACACACGTGTGCACACACACTCACAAAGTGTAAGGCTGGAAGGCGAAGTGGGAGGCAGCAGCACGTGTGCCGTGGGCCGGTCCCTGGCGCAGACACGCCCTCACGGTCTGCCAGAGACAAACCAGGCCCTGCCCGGCCAGCGGAACTCAAGGACAGTATTTCCAAAGAAGAAAGAAGATTCTTCACTCTTCTGGTTAATAAAGGAAAAATTCATCACTGAAATGACCAGCTGGCGACTCTCTGAAGCGGCCGCGCTATCAGAGCGCCACAGAGCTTTCACCTCGCAGCCTCACTCGCGGGCGCAGGGTCCTGGCGCGCTCGGCGGAGTGAGGCGGTAGAAGAAGGCCGGCTGGGAGGACCATTGCGGGGAGCGGTGGGGGCAGGTCCAGGTGGGGCTCCGGCAGTCCCCACTCCCACCGACACACCCGGGCTCGGCCCACGCAGCGCCCGGGGGGAGGGACAGCCACGAGCCAGGCGCGCGCAGAGGCCCCGTGATGCGCTCGGCCCCCCTTCCCCAAGGCAGGTTTCCACAAGACCCCACTGAAGCCACCCCTGGCTCTCCCCCGAGGGTCCCCAGGCAGCTGCCCACTGGCGCCTGTCCCGTGGGTCTTTGTTCATTCCCACTCTGATATTTCCATTTTCCCTTGATCAGCTCATCTCTCTGATTCCTAGTTTCTTAAGTGGAAGGTTTGGTTACTGATTGAACATCTTTGTCTTGAAAAATATCTTCATGAAATTGTTTTCGACGATAATGATTCCACTGGCAGAGACGATAGACGCAAAAATAAAAAGACCATTTGTTGTTTATTTAACTGCATCAAATGAGCGATGGAGCAGGGCGCTGGCGCACGGTTGGCCTGCATCCAATTGTGGGTCCCCCGAGGGTCCCTGAGCCCACCGGAAGCGATCCCTGAGCACCCAGCCAGGAGTAAACTGGCCAGAGCCAGGATGGCCCAAAATAGTCTTTAAAAATTAAATGCTTTCTGCATGACAAAATAAACATGGGCTGAACCTAAGACAGGCAACAAAGCAAGACAAATAGTCACACTCGACATGCCAGATAAAGGGTTAATATCCCAGCTGTAGAAAAAAATTCACAAAGATCAACAACCCAGAACTCCCAAACCCTGTCCCAAAATGGATCGAGGAAATGAGCAGACACTTCTCTGAGGAAGACAGAGCCCGTGGGCTCCTGGAGAGTGCTCGCTCACCCCCACCGTCAGGGCAGTCGGGAGGAGAAGGCCCCCTGCCCACCCCACACTTCCCAGGCCAGCAAGCGCCCAGCCAGGGGCGGCGGAGTCTAACCCGGGGCCATTCGGGGTGTCCTAAGATGGTCCGTCCACCTGTGGGAGCCTGGGGGTGCCCCGAGGCCGCCCAGACCCGCTTTGCCAAATAACACGCTTGGGGAATTGCCGCTTCGGGTCTCCCCTGCCGGCTGCCTGCAGATGTCCACCCCGGCACGGGCCTGAGAGATGGAGCTCTCGCCTTGGACCTGAGCCCGCCCGAGCAGACAAGCCGCGGCTACGCGTCAGGCGTTGCTGGGTCTCCTCTGGCTTTCTGTGGGGCTTCCTGCCACACAGTGAGATATCCTCACTCCACCTGGACGACACGTATCAAGTAACTGGGGGAATGTGCGGGTGGGCCGGGGTGCCCCAGGAACCCCCTTGCCGGGTGCTGGGTGCTGCTCACTCAGTCCTGTGGACGCAGTGCGGAGGCTTCCCGGAGAGGGAGCAGAGAGCGGCCATCTGCCCGCGACACAGAAGCTCGGGTCAGAAAGACAAGGGCGTGACGCCGTTCCCTGGGGCTCTCGCCCGGGAGCCAGGCAACGGCCCGGGACGGGGCAGCTGGGGGAGCTGCTTGGACCAGCACCTGGACCAGCCCCTCACTGCTCTACACAGTGGGGGCAGCAGGAAACCGTGCAACTCACGGTGAGCGGGTCCGAGGGGGCACCGGCAGACGTTCTCGCTTCTCTGGGCCACAGAGCAGCCAAGGAAGGAGGCCGCGACGACCCTGGGCCTTCCAGGACTGAAATGACCAGGCAGAGAAGGAGGCGGGCTGAGGCCACCAAGGGGGCCTGGGCCGGGGTCATGCGCCTTGGGTACATGGGCAGGGCGGGGCGGGGCGAGGCTGGCCAGCCTGGGAGGAGCTGCGGCCACCTTGCGGGGACCCCCACCCCCTCCTGCTCGCGGCCCCTTGCCCGTGGCTGGTCTCACTCCCGTTTCAGTCCCTCTGTCCTTTCTGCCTCCTGAGATCTGCCCCGTGTCTTCCTACCGACTGGCCCTTACCTGGTCGCAGCCGTGCCCACTGTCGCTCCTTACGTCCCAGGACGTCGTTCTGCTCTGCTCAGAGCCAGCCCAGCCTCTCCTCGTCGCGTGCTCCGTGGCTCTCCTCGGCCCTCTTTCCCGTGTCCCCTGCAGCTCACATACGTGTAGGTTTTATCTAGCCGAGATGATTTAGACTGGAGTGCGGAATACAAAATCACGGGGGTGGACTTCTAGCTGCCCTCCCACTGGCTCTCTTCGTGTCGGATCTTTCAAATGACGCATTTATTTATCCGAGTGCGTGGTGGGGCCGGGGGCCAGGTGAGGTCGCCCGCAGGAATGGCCTGAGGCTCCCTGCCAGGTCACACGCCGGCCCTGGTGACGTCTTTGAGTTCTTCTGTTTTGTCATCCGTGCCTTCCGGGCAAGTAAACATACGTTCTCTAGTACAGTGTTTTCGTTCTCTTTATTTCATCTACTCCACTTTTTTAGCATTTTCTTAGTGGTTTCCCTGGGGATTATAAACAGCGTCTTAGAATCACTTGTCTTGGACCCGAACCAAGTGTATTTCCGTCGTGCGCAGAAGCTCAGCTCCGGTACGGCTCGCTCCTAACCTCCTGGTGCTGTTATTGTCACACGAAGTTTGTCTTCGTGCAGCCCAGACATCAGCAAAGCTTTCGCACGGCGGCTTTCCCAGTTGCCCTTTAAATGAGACACGAGAGAGAAACGGAGCACGTCGCTCACCGCCGCGCGCCCTTTCGTCGGGGCCTTTCTGCGCGCGGGGCCGTCTGTGCCTCGCCGACTCTCGGCTGGAAGCGTGCCAGGGCGTCTCGCGCGTTCTCACCGGCTGGGGAAGGTCCGTGCCCGGTCTCTGCCCACCGTGGTCGCCTTGTGGGTGCTGGCTTCTTGGGCGACAATCTCCCCTCCAGCCTTTTGACGCCGCCCGCTGCGGCTTCTGATGGAAGTCGGCACTGCGCCTTACCGACGAGACGGGCTTCCCTTTGGTCAGTGCGATAAGAGGAAGAGCGAGACTGGTCGCTCCCCCGTCCCCAAGGGCCGCCTCGGCTGACGTCTCCGGCCGGTTCCAGACGGGAGGCCGATCCTCTCCGCTGGGGTCCCCGCGGCCCCCGCGGGCCACAGCTCCCACCTGCCTGCTCCCTGCTCCGACGCCCCGTGATGGGCAGAGAAGCCAGGGCTCACCGCACCTCCAGCTGAACCCCTCGGAGTCTTCCAGGGCAACACATCACAGACAGGAAGGGCGAATCTGACCCACAGGTGGCAGAAATCAGCAACATCATCGAGGCCTCAGGTTCAGTTCCTGGAACTGAAACAGTCTCGATTTCCCAGCAATGAAACAATGTGTCACTGGCCAACCTGAACCCACCTGGGAAAGTTCCTGGACCGGCGTGGACTCAATCTATCACTATGCCTCCGGTCAAAATGCCCCAGAAATTGCCTTTTGTCAACCCTAAAGAATGAGTAGCTATGTAACCATGAACTGTTACTGGAAACTATTGTTTAACTGTTGCCTGTCCACTGTTACCCTAGACACTTGCCAAAACACTTTTTTTTTTTGCTATTTTGGGTCACACTGGGCAATGCATAGGGGTTACTCCTGGCTCATGCACTCAGGAATTACTCCTGGCGGTGCTCAGGGGACCATACGGGATGCTGGGAATCGAACCCGAGTCGGCTGCGTGCAAGGCAAATGCCCTGCCCCTGCGCTATTGCTCCAGCCCCGCCAAAACACCTTTGTTTGGTAACTAGGTAAGGTTTTTTCTGAACCAATAAGGCGTGTATCATTTATGTAACCAAACCCTAAATAAATTGCTTGCTGCCTGAAGTCGGGGTCGCTATCCAGAGACCATCTGTGGGTGGGATAGTTGACCCCAGTCTACTGGAAAAAAACTCCTACTGCTTTTGCATTATCAAGTTCGTGTCTCTGTCCGACTCGCTGCTTGGGAACCCAGAATCCCAGGCTTAACAAGACTCACCCCCAGCACGGCAGGAACACCAGGAGACCCATTGGGGGACCTGCAGAAGCCCACCACGCTCAGCGAGGACAAACAGCATCAGCAGAAGCAAAAACAACGCCAGCAACTCCTCAGGCAACGTCTCAGTGACTCTGGTAAGGAGGTTGAACGAGCTCGGAGAAACGATGGCCCAGGTGGTCAGCAGGCAAAGGAAGTCTGAGGGTCGGGAGGGAAGGACGGCGGCAGTCCGAAGTGACAGCTACGAGGGGAGGGGAGCGGAGGGGACGTCAGACAGCCACCGGACTCTGAACAGCAGAACGACAGCAGCCGGGCAGGAAGCTCGGGAGGAGGAATCAGCAGAAGGTGGAGAACAGTCTGGAAGGAAGTGGACTGCACAGCAGGGGCTGAGCTCGGGAGGAACAAGAGAAGAATCGGGGCTGGAGCGATAGCACAGCGGGAGGGCGGTTGCCTTGCACGCAGCCAACCCAGGTTCGATCCCCAGCATCCCATATGGTCCCCAAGCACCGCTAGGAGTAATTCCTGAGTGCACAACTGCAGAGCCAGGAGGAACCCCTGAGCATCACCAGGTATGACCAAAGAGGGGGGGGCGGGGGGGGAATCATCAGGGGCCCTGAGTGCAGGAGACACACATGAGGGAGACACAAGAGCTTCCCAAAGTCGTCGCCAGCAGCTCCCAGGGCTGAGGCTCAAGGCTCTGGGGTCCAGGAGCCCCGAGGGTCCCGGCGAGGACAGAGGCAATCAGGGAAACCCCCAGACGCTCTCTACTCAAAGTGACAAAATCCGAGATAGAGACAGACTATCACGAACGGCAAAATCCGAAACGGAGCCGACGTGAAGGAGAGCCCGTTAGATGCGCAGCAGCTCTGCCAGACGGGCTCGTGAGCTGGAGAGTCGGGAAGGACCGAGCACAGAGACTCACCGACACCAGCACCTCCCCAGGAGCACTCTGCCATGAGACTATCACTCAGACCTGAAGGCGCGACACGGAGCTTCGTGGGCAGGCGACAGCTCAGGGGAGTCACAGCCTTGATACCAGTTTTTCAAGAAGTGCCAAAAGTGTTCCCGTAAGGGACAGGAGAGGGTTCCCATCATCACTAAGGGTGCGTACGCCCTTTACCAGACTAAGAAGGGTTAAGAACAAAGTAATTAATCATCACAAGTTAGTTTTTATTCATTTATTTGCTGAGGATTCTAGCTGCCATTCCTTTGGGTGTTATTTGACCAAGTAACATGAAATAAATGTCATATGCCTGCCGGGGTGGGGGGAGGGCAAAGGGGGAGGGCACCTGGGGACATGGCAGAGGCAGGGGACACTGGTGGTGGGACTGGGGGACACTGGTGGTGGGATTGGTGTTGGAACACTGTGCCTGGAATAGCTGTCATGAACAACTCTGTCCATCACGGTGCATCAGTGGACATTCCTGGGGGAACAAAAAAACTAACGTGACATTTCCATCTTCAGATTTTGAGTACACGGGCCCGAGACTCTCAGTGGACTCTCGATCCTGTTGTGGCCTCACCACCGCCGTGCCCGCCGGGAACTGCCCTGAGCGCCCAGAGCACAGTGGGCACCTGCACTCCCCCTCCCTGTCTGATCACCCGCCCAGTCACGCTTCCTCGCTTACCTTTGGTCGACGTGCGGGGTCTCCGCATTTTATCTGTCGGATAAAATGCTCCTAGAACATGGGCACGACCCCGCTTGGAGTCCTGCGCGAGCGCGCTCAGAAGTGGGATTTGTGGATGATCTCCTAGTCCTGCTCTCGGCGTTTTGCTTTGTTTCAGGACTTGGCTGCTTCACAGAGCTTCGCCGGTCCTGCGCTCTCCTGCCCTGCCGAGGGCCCCCCTCCCGTCACCTGCCATTTTCTGGGTTTCCGTAGAAGCCACCTGAGGAACACAGCCTCTCTCCTGGTGCCTACTTTCCCTTTTCTCTCCCCTAATAATTAGTGACGGGAAAGCCTCGCTGTGTCGTTCGGCCTCGTGCCTACCATCTTCGGGGGCGTCTGAGGCTCCTGGGTAGGCTTGGCCGCCCCGGGGGTCTCCCACACTCTGAGCACCGACCCAGGGATGATCCTCAGGCCTTCTCCTCCGGGTCGTTGATTATGTTTTTACTCCACTGATGCTTCTTGAGCCACGATTTGCTTTGAATGTTCCTGCAATTCGGTTGGTTTGTTGCCCTTTTCTAGGCTGCTAACCGGGCCCTGCCCCCACCACGCCCCCAGACGAAGCTCTCCTCGGCCCTGGCGCGTGCCGTGCCGTGCCGTGCGCTCTGGTACTTCCTAACTCTCCGTGACTTCCTCTCTGGTGTTCGGGGACTCAGGGTTTCAGGAGTCGGGACACACACGGGCCGGGGTTAATTCCCCAGCATCAGGGCCCCCAGGGCCGCTGGGTACAGAGGCCCCCTGAGGCTCTGCGGGGCCCGAGGCTGAGCGTCCCTGCCCGCCGGGATGGGCACCTCCAGGACTGGCCCCCAGGCCCCCGTCACCCTTGGGGACCCCCCACGGTCACCCTTGACTTTGCCCAGGC
The DNA here is from genome assembly GCF_029834395.1 of Sorex fumeus. Lineage (NCBI taxonomy): Eukaryota > Metazoa > Chordata > Mammalia > Eulipotyphla > Soricidae > Sorex > Sorex fumeus. The sequence goes on from NW_026606250.1 coordinate 1,120,232, forward strand.
GCATCAGCGTCCGATTCTGCTGGTTGCGGATCCCTGACTTCCTACTGCCATGCCCAGAGGAAACGTCGTGTACAATCTCCAGCTTCTAAAATCCACTTAAACTTCCTCTGTGGCCCAGTCTATGGTCAGGCCTGGAGAATGTGTGGGCTCAGCTCAGCCCACCAACTCCGGGCAGGCGGCAGGAAGCCTGTTCCTCAATCCTGTCCCCTCTGGGCTGTTCTGTCCGCGCTGAGGGGAACACCGGGGCTCCATGTGCAGGGGCGTGAGTGAGTACAGGAACTAGGTCCCCCCGGCCAGGCCAACGCCCAGCACTCCCCCAATGGGGTTGGTTTGGGTTCTTTGGGGCCTCATTCGGCAGTGCTCAGGGCTGACTCCTGGCTCTGTGCTCAGGGATCAGTCTTGGCGGGCTCAGGGGACCACGTGGGGTGTTGGGGTGAGGCACATGCAAGGCCACCGCGCTTCCCCAAGATCTGGGTGGGTGGTCCCGGTTCGGGGGGGCTCCACAGACGAAAAGACAAACAGGTCCAGTCTCCCTGGCAACCGCCAACTCTGGCCTCCAAGGCTGGGTCAGCCAATAACTCTTCCAAACGGTTTGTCGGTAGGATGCTATAGAATAGCTCTTCGCCGATGGCTGTGGCAAATCCGGCCCCGTGGACGCGTGTCTGGGCTCTCGTCCAGGGTCACTCCGTGAAGAATAAATAACATCGCTCCGGAGAGCCAAACTCCGCGGCAGAAGGACGGTCCTGTCAGGCCGTGTCTCTTTTAACGAAGAGAAATGGGTGCTCCTGCGAGGGCCCCCTCCCCCTCGCCTCTCGGGCCCCTCAAGGCTCCGGGCTGGAACCTGGGAGGAGGGAGGGGCCACACCCAGCCGTGCTCGGAGCTGACTCCAGGCTCGGTGCTCCTGCCAGGGGTCCCTCCTGGCAGACTCGGAGGCCCAGGGCAGCCATGGGCAAGGCGGCACCTGCCTCATGGCCCGGCTCTGTTTCCAGCCGTATGTTCCTTTGTGTGCTTCTGTCTCAAAGCCCCCCAGACTGTGGGGCGGGGGGGGGGGGGCGTAGAGCTGGGGTTGGGGGTGAAGTTGAGTGGCTGACCCCAGGGCCCTTGCAGGAAGTGGGATCTCATCGAGGCTGGGGGGAGCCCCCAGCCTACTCTCCCGTGCACCTGCCCCCAGCCCATCAGCAGGCCCGGAGCAGGATCAGAGGTGGGACACTGTGTCCAGGGGCCCGCAGGCCGGACCTCCAGCCTGGACAGAGCTCAGCCAGGGTCCTGCGAGGGGGTGGGGGAGGGGCGGTTTTCAGGGTCTCCCTCCGCCCAGCCCCCGTCCTGTCCCAGCTGAGCGCCCACCAGTGTCTCCCCACGGAAACGCACAGGACGAGCTCGTGCGGCTGCCCCCACGCGGGGTCCTGCCTCCCGGGAGGGGAGCAGCAGAAAGCATCACCCCAAGGCAGCACCTCGACAGACAGACGAAGGGGCAGGTGGGAGGGGCAGGTGGGAGGAGCCAGGCAAAGGTGGGGCTGGGCCGGGCAGCTTGGACAGTCCCCCGCAGTGGGCAGGGGCTGGGACAGGGTGCAGGATAGGAAGGGGTTGCAGAGGGGGCCATGGGGGACACATGGGGACGCAGGGAGGGGACAGGAGGGGACGCGGGGTGGGGGACGCAGGGGGCTTCTCTAGGCAGAGCTGAGTCAGCAGTCAGAGAGCGTCTGGGCTGCCAGACCCTGCCCCCGGGTCCCCAAGCCTGGCTTCTACTCAGGTTCTCTGCTCAGTGTGGGAACGGGTGTGTGGGTCGCGGGGGCGTGGCCACGTGGGGCTGTGGCTGCGTGGGGGAGGGGCGGGTGCTACTTGCCCGAGCTTTTCTCTTCCAGGGAAAGTGCCTCAAAGCCCCTCCCCTCCCCCCTGCAGCCACCAGGCAGGAATCCGGAGCTGTTTTCTTCAATTGCGGCTTTTGTTTCCGAAAGTCCTCGGTTTCTGGTGGTTTTGTTATTAGTTGAGGTATCAAGCAATAATCAATATCTCTCTTTAGGGCAGTTCTAGCCATGGCTCTGTTCTAACCTATTTTCTCCAAACACCATTTTCTCTGGGCGGAAAATCCATAGCTTGTGAATTCACATCTCCCAGGTTCCATATTTTCAACCCAACAAAATCCAATTAAACGAGAGTTTATAAAGTGATGATCGTGCAGGGGGGTGGGGCGGGGCCTTCTCAGGGCTGCGGGTCCCCTCCACGGAGCCTGAGGGGGCAGAGCCCCTCCCCCCATTCTCACACGAGGCGGAGCCACGACCCTCCACGGAGCCTGAGGGGGCAGAGCCCCTCCCCCCATTCTCACACGAGGCGGAGCCACGACCCCCGGGTCTTCCACAGGACTCCAGGGACGGCCAGTGTCCCCGAGGGACACACAGGCCTGTCCCTGCCGCCCAGGAGCCAGGGAGGGGCCACCCCTCACTCCCTGCCCCGCATCCCCTCCGCCTCGGCCACGAGAAGCCGCCCCAGGAACAGGCAGCCCAGGCGCCGAGTGTGCGAGTGAGAACAGGACGGTCACTGCCCCGCAGCCCCCAAAGGCAGCTGTGCCCCTTCCCGCACCACACACACAGGCAGCTGGGGGCCCACACACACACTCACACTCACACACACACAGGCAGCTGGGCCCCACACACACATACACACACACACACACACACACACACACGGGTCTGAGAGGCCGGGCAAAGGAGGTGCTCCTGGGAACTCCCTGACAGGCCTCCTCCCGCAGGGTGTGGGCCTGGCCCTGCCTGTGCCCTCGGAGAAGCCCCTGGCAGCCCTGGGCTGACCCCGGCACCTGGCACCTGGCGGGGGCTCAGTGGGAAGCGTGTCCAGGACCTAGGAGACGCTCAGGAACACGCCCAGGTGGGAGCAGCTGCCCCTTGGCCAACATGCGGCCACAGCCAGGCCCCGCACGTCATCACAGCGGGCGGCTGTCCTCTGAGGGGCTCTGGGGGGAGGCCACCACGGCTGCCCCAGGCGCCAGGCCCGGCGTCCCTCCCTGCAGCCCCGTGCACCCTCCCCAGCGCTCCTGCCCGCTGTCCCCGGGACCCCACTGTGTCCCTGGGCTCTGCCACCTCTGAGGCCCACCCGACACAGGCTGACCGTGTTCTTCAGCCCGAGTCTGCAGAAGGTTCTGGAAGAGTCCAGCTCCAGGCTGTGGCTTGCCCCTCCCAGCACAGCCATGCAAGGTGACAGACCGCGCCCCCCACTGGGCCCCGGGCTCCTCCCACCAGCTGAGAGCTGATCCCTGGAGGCACAGAACAGCCTGTGTTTGAGGATGGGTGTGATGGGCCCAAGTCCCTGCTCAGCCACACCCCTCACCCAGCCAGTCCCCCCGGCTGGGGCCTCGGCACTGCCAGCTCCAGACCAGCCGCGCCCCCTCACTTGAGCCGGCCTGGATGGCAGTGGGGGCCCAGGTAGGTGGGGCAGGGCAGAGACCCCCATGGGGAGGACCCAGGTGAGGGGACTCAGGGGGCGGGACCCAAGGGGGAGGAGCTCAGGTGGGAGGAACCAGGTGGGGGAACCGGGTTGGGGGAGGCCCAGGGAGGCGCCACCCCATGGGGAGACACACGCTCACATGCGCACACGTATGCAGACTTACATGTGGAAGGGCACACAAACATACACAACACAGACGTGTAAGTACCCACACAGGTCACTTGCATGCGTGTGCTTTACGACGCATGCACAGTATGGGGTCACATGTGCACGTGTGCACGTCTGCACGTACCTGGGCTGTGCACAGATGCTCTTACACAAGCATGTGTGTACTTGCACACACAGGTCCCACACACTGCCAACACACCTGCCTCCGGCCGTCCAGTGTGATGGGGGCAATGGCTGCCAGTACATGCCAACACACAGCTCCCACACACGCACAAACGCACACATGCATGAACAAGCAAACAGATCACAGCTGCATGTACGTATGCAGAACCATGTGTGAATGCAGATATTCTCGAGCAGGCATGCACATGTGCGTGTACCTGTATGCACAGACGTGTTCTGGGCTTGAGCATCCTTCCCGCAGAGTATGTGAGCGTGTGTCCATGCACTGCACACTGTGCTTCGATGTGCACGGACACACATGCGTGCCCAGAGCCTGCACACACACGCACTGTGCACAGACCCATCCTGCATCGACACAGACACTCGGGTTCACACAAACACACAGAGGCACACCCCCTCGGGTGTGTTCATGCGTGCCAGGACCCACGCGTCTTTCTGCTGCACACACGCACGTACGCGCACACGAGAACCGCCGACCTTATTTGCTTCTCTCTTAGTCCTGACTCTATGCATGGCTCGATGTGTACACAGGAGTCTCCGATCTCTGATGAGTATTTTTGAAAGTCACATTTCATTTCAGAGCAAGAACTGCAGAGTGCTCATTTGGCTCCGGCTTTCTGCAGTGGCTAATTGACGGCAGAGAAAACCTGGAGAAAATCCTTCGAGTCACTTCCCTGGTTCTCCTGGAAGGATCTGGAAGCCTGGCATTTGCTGGGGCAGCTCTGCCTCTGCTCACTGCATCATGAAGGGGACAGCTCCCATCCTCGGGGGACCTGACACAGGTCCCCACACAAGTTACGGGTGAAGTTAAAGCAGTCAGACTGATTTTCTTTAAAGACAGATTTATTTTACGGCCACAGTGAACTGTCGGAGGCTCCAACACATGCCTCAGACCCACACAGATCTACACAGACCTACACGGATCAGGATCTACTTGGAGACCCGGCCCCAGGCCTGCTCCCCTGCAAACAGCAGCAGCAGGTTCTAGAACCCCTCGTGATGGAGACAGCCACTCCCCTCGGCCAGCATGCGGGTGAAGGGACTCCCCGGGGCTTCGCAGAGAAGACGGATCCCAGATCCCGCCTCCGCTGGATTGATCTGTTAAGCTTCTGTAAAAGTAAATATCAAGACTGACTGGTATCAAGCACAAAAATACGACCCAGGGAAGCCCCTCCCCAAGCCGCCAAGTGAAACCCACGTGCTGGTGTTGGTGTGTGTGTGGGGGGGGGGGGGGGCAGGAATGTGTCTCGTGGGCAGGACCCTTGTGGATGGGGCTCTTGGGGTTAAGCGTCGTCCACTCACTCCTTTGCCAGCAGGGGCTGAAGGATTCCTCGCTCGAACACTCTGCACGGATCCTCCTTCAGGCACGGCTGGATCCAGGCGTGCAACGAGGCAAGCTCCCCTGCAGTGCCCCTCAGCCTACCTGGAGGGTGGCCTGGCACCCCCAGAGACCCACCAAGCTCCAGGCTCTGGGCACTGGCACCGCCCACAGCCCCACTGGCCCCGCCCATGGCAGCCCCCAGCACACTGGCCATGCCCACAGCCCTACACACTCGTGCGCACATACACACACACACACACACACACACACACACCTGTCTCCAGCCGTCCAGCGTGATGGGGGCAATGGCTGCTGACAGAATCCCCGTGGCTACCCAGAGCCCGAGCTCGGCCCACTGGGCAGTGGTGGGTGTGGGCCCCCCACCCCCGCCAGCCAGGATGCACCCTCTGCTCCACCCCCTCCCACCCAGAGGCCCTGGGGTTGGGTGCAGGGAGTCTGGCAGAAGCTCCTCCGCCCTCTCCTGCCTGTTGCCCCTCAGGGGGTCTTTGTCCCCCCCAGGAGAGGCCAGTCCCCGGGGGGCACCTCCCGCAGAAATCACAGTGTGGCCGCGGGCACCCTGGGGGCCATGTTCTGCCTGTGCGTGACGTGCTCCGGGCCCTGTCTCCCCCTGTCTCCCGGGAAGTCCTGTCAGCCCCTGTGAGTCGGTGTCGCCATGGCGACCCGGTGCTGGTGCCAGAGGGAGCCTGTGGCTCTGCCCAGCTGGAACCGCCCACTCCCCCGCCCAGGACCCCCTGGCCAGCCGGTGAGGACTCGCCCGTCTCCCGGGCACCCAGCCTGCCCACACCTGTGCCTGGCACGGCCCTGGCTCCAGTGCCCACCGCCCGCCGGCCTGAGCAGGACTCCCGGAGCAGGGGCAAGGCGTGAAGGGCCCTGCGGCCCCCGAAGACCCTGGAAGGCGCCCCAGGCAGCCTTGGCTGCCGGCTCCTCTGGGGAACTGGCTTACCCTGATCCCAGGGAGAAACTGAGGCTGCCGAGAGCACCAGGGGCGGCTCTGAGGAGGCCGTGGGCGGCTCGCCCCTGTGGGGAGAGAGAAGGCGCGGCTCCTTTAAATTTTATGGGACACCTTTCATCCCGACTCCAGACCAGCTTGACAGAGCTCGGTTATTTCTGGAGGGGGGAGGGAGAGAGAGAGGGAGAGGGAGACAGAGAGGGGGAGAGAGGGGGGAGAGAGAGAGGGAGAGAGGGAGAAAGAGAGAGAGAGGGACAGAGAGGGGGCTGGCAGCAGAAACGGTGGCCTTGGCCCCCGGCGGAGTGAGGGGCAGCATCCAACACCGCGGCTCTGAGCCACAGAGCGATCTGGTAAATAAGGAAGCAAAGGCAGGACTTGACCTTCACGTGCAGGGGCTCCCAGACTCTGCGACACCCGGAATCAATGACCAGACCCTTCCCTCCAGGCCAACGACTCTTAGGGGGACCCTCGGTGCCGGAACGTTCCTCGGCCAAGGAAAGCCCGTAGCTCTGAGTCAGCGCTTTTGCCTGCCACAGCCGGATGCCACTGGGCTTTGAACGCGCGTTTCTGTCTGCTGCTCACGGGGACACGTGGGACCCCAGAAGCCCCCGCCACGTCTGAGAGTGTCTGTCCCCGGCCTCCTGGGGTCTCCTCACAGCCAGGAGAGCCCACGAGCCCAGGCTTCCTACAGAGCCAGGCCCCTGCCGGAGTGTCTGCGGTCACCGCTGGGAAGCCCAGACGCCCCCTCTCAGAAACTCAGGGGAACCCAAAAGCCTCTCCCGCCAGCCGGGACACTGGGCACAAGGTCCTCAAACGCCCTGAGGAAGTGTGTTTGGAACCTCAGCCCCGTTTCCTAAGTCTCCTGGGGACGAGATGCTCTTCTGTCCCCGAGAAGAGAATCGGTCTGACACGGGGCAGAGGCAGGCACTCACCCCGCGGGAGAGGAGGCCGGGCTTGGCCCCGAGTGGACCCTCCACGGTCCCCACACAGCCCCCTCTGCCGGGACCCCAGTGCAGTTTTGCAAGGCCAGAGCCAGGAAGAGGCTCGGGTGGGCATTCCCAGGGCTGGTCCACACGGTCAGCGCCCCGAGCCCCATATTTCACAAAAGGGACCACAGCTTGCCAAGGGACGACTTAGGCGGGTCAGTCACAGATCAGGGGCAGGCAGGAGAGCCCAGGCCGGCAACGCTTTAGGCTGACCAGGCAGAGAGACAGGGAAGGGTCTGGGGCCGCGGAATCCCGGGGGGGTGGGGACAAGAACAGCGGCCTCGAGGCTGCAGAGCCCCCCGCGGACACGGGACCAAGGCCCGAGAGAGTGTCCCTGGCGCCAGAGGAGCTGGACCCCCCAGAGCAGCCCCAGCAGGATCAGAGGCCAGGAGTGGTTCAGAGAGGACCACGGACACCCCCAACTCCCCCCTTGGCCATCGGCCGGCAACGGGCTCTTTCCCTGCGTGGGCAGGTTGGGGAGACCCTCCAGACACCACCTGGAGTGAAGGGAGGCGCCAGCGTTGCCCGCCGTGTGCTGTGCCTGTGGCCGGGCATGGGTGGTGCCCACACTGCCCCCTGGAGGTGTGCGCGGGGCCCTCGGCCCTGGAAAGAGCCATGTTCCCTCTCGGCGCATCGCTCTCTCCCGTCCTCTCCCTCCTCCCCTTTTTCGGAGCCTCCAAATGAGATCTGTTCTTACTTGACCGCTGGCCTCCCTGAGACTCCCGGGAGAGGAGCGGGGGCTGGAGGCCTGGTCAGTGCCTGTCCCAGAGTCGCTCCTTCGCAGCCCAGAAGGGGCTCCCGGGGAGGGGGCGGGGGATCTCCAGGGCCGGGAGGCCGAGGGGACTCAGGGGTGGCTTGGTGGCCCCCCGTGGGGCTGGCAGGGCTCACGGCCGACTCCACCAGCCCGAGCCTCCCAGCCCGGCCCGGGTGCAAAGGTGGGTTGAGAGAGTGGCTGCGTCTCTCGTCCCCACCTCTCAGAGGCCACCCCTGGGGACCCCGGGCTTCTCATCATCACGGGTTTTGTCGGCTGTTTCCATTCTGGCTCTGTGCTGGGAGGGGCTGCGGGGGCCAGACTCCGGGAGGCTTGAGTGGAGGTCGGCAGGGGGAAGACGTTGCCCAACAGGGTTGGAAAGAAAACGTAGCCAGGACAGCACTGGCCTCGCACGCAGAAAACACTGGTCTGAAGCCATGCACCTCAGAGCCCCCGAGCCGGCAGCCCCGAGCACAGAGCTGGGAGTCAGCCCTGAGCATAGAACTGGGAGTCAGCCCTGAGCACAGAGCCGGGAGTCAGCCCTGAGCACAGAGCCAGGAGTCAGCCTTGAGCACAAAGCAGGGAGTAAGCCCTAAGCTTAGAGCCGGGAGTCAGCCCCGAGCACAGAGCCAGGAGTCAGCCTTGAGCACAGAGCCGGGAGTCAGTCCTGAGCACAGAGCCGGGAGTCAGCCCTGAGCACAGAGCCGGGAGTCAGTCCTGAGCACAGAGCCGGGAGTCAGCCCTGAGCACAGAGCCGGGAGTCAGCCCCGAGCACAGAGCCGGGAGTCAGCCCCGCGCACAGAGCCAGGAGTCAGCCTTGAGCACAGAGCCAGGAGTCAGCCCCGAGCACAGAGCCTGGAGTCAGCCCTGAGCACAGAGCCGGGAGTCAGCCCCGAGCACAGAGCCGGGAGTCAGCCCCGAGCACAGAGCCGGGAGTCAGCCCCGAGCACAGAGCCGGGAGTCAGCCCTGAGCACAGAGCCGGGAGTCAGCCCTGAGCACAGAGCCGGGAGTCAGCCCCGAGCACAGAGCCGGGAGTCAGCCCCGAGCACAGAGCCGGGAGGGTCCCTAGCACACGGGATGTGCTCTCCCGCTCCCCCAAATAGTTCATGCAACAGCCAGGAGTCTGGGCGCCCCTCCTCCGGTGACCACCTCAGGCACGAGCGGAGCAACTGCCCCCCCTCGGCGAGTCTGGGCCCAGCAGAGTGCCGGGTGGACGATCTCGCCGCCGCGCCCAGAGGCCACGTCCTCCCCGTCCTGTTGGCCGAACCAGAACCGAGAGGGAACTGCAGAGGACGCCTGGGGAGGAGGGAGGGCGCCGGCGCCAGCAGAGCTCAGGGCCGATGCCGGGTGCAGCTGGCGGCAGGGGGTGGCAATTCCATCTCAGCCTCTCTGGCCTCGCTTTCAGGCCGGCCAGGACCCCCCGCGGGCCGGGCAGCAGGGACACGGGGGCTCTGCTGCCTCTTGTCGGGGAAGCTGACCCGACTGTCCACTCCGCCCGGGTGTCCAGCACTAGCCGCTGCCCCGGAACCAGGCCCTGTCCCTGCTGCCTGGTAGTGGGCCTGGCGGCTTCCGGCTGCTGGTGGGATTTCAGGCCCAGCCCCCTCCCCCCTCCCCCCTCCCCCCAGCTGTGTGACCCTGAGCCGTCGGGGACCTCTCTGGGCTTTCTGGGGCCAGGATGAGGGTGGCTCGTGTCCCCCGCCCCAGGGTTCAGACCTTGCTGGGGGGCCGCGAGCTGAGCCGGCTAAGGCCTGGGAGCCTGAAGGAAGACCACGTTCCTCCCTCCTATGTCCCTGCCGGGGACGCTGGGTGTGCCCAAGGGGCTGTGAGTCCCGGGGGACCCCATGTGGGTCAGGCATGGCACCAGGGTCGAGCTCACTTACCCAGGCCTGGGGTGGGCGGAAACCCAGCAGGGCTGGGAGCAAACGGACCCACCCAGAGGCTGAGAGCCGGAATCACCACCAACGCCCCCAACTGCTGCCCCAGGCCCTCTGGGCTGAGCAGTGGGCACAAGGACACCTTGGCCATCCTGACACCCGGGCGGGGGGACACAACCGCAGGCCAGCCAACGCACCCCGTGCACGCGGGTCACGCTGAGGGGCCTGCGGGCTCCAGGGTCTCAGGGCAGGGTGGGGGAGCTGGGTTTGGGGACAGGGAGAGAGCCCAGCACTGGGTCCGGCTTGGCTGGGCCTGGGCGGAAGCGTCCCAAACCCCGGGCTCCCCTGGGGATGGCCCTACTCTCTGAAAGCCGAGAGGTCCGAGTCTGTCCCGGGAGCGGCCTGGACACGCGAGCTCTGGTCACACAGGGCGTGTGATGGGTGCCGTGTATGCACGCACACACGCGGGGCAGGACGAGGTGAGGTCGGCGAACCTTCCCTGCCTCTTTGGGCGTGATGGTATTTTTAGCCTCATCAGTGATTTCCAAGTGCCTGCCCACCCGTGAGCGCCTGAGAGACATCTTACTCGGCCGTGGTGTCTAACTGTTTCCCCCGTGACCAGCCTCCCCAGGCGGCCTGAGCGCGGCTCCTGACACCCTCTCCCGAGGCGCTCTCTCTCGCCCCCTTCCCGGTGCCGGCATCGGGCTCGGCCCCACACAAACACCTCCAGAGTGTCTCCTCAGCTCCCAGGAGAAACTGCGTTCGCCCTATTCTCCCCGGAAGAGCGTGTGCTTGGCTGGGACGTGGCTCAGCCCTGACGGCGCCCGTGGGGAGCCCGTGTCCTGTTGCCCGGAAGCCCCGCGGGCAGCTGCACCTCGAGGGACTGACCCAGTCCCTCCGAGCCATCAATTGGCGACCCTGTACCCAGAGTTCCCCAGACCCGTCCTTGGGCCAGTAACGAGGACGCTCTTCCCCCTCCTGGCCTGAGAACTTGTCACCTGCCCTGGTCCCCAGGGTCGGCTCGCCTGCGGCTGCCTGCGCTTTGTCCGTCTTCTCACGGCCTCGAGTCTGCGCGTCTCCCTCCCCTCTTCCGTGCCATTCGGTCGCTCACTTTCACCGCCGTCTCACTCCACTTGTTTAGGCGCCGACTGTTTCCCTCTCTGCCTCTCCTGAGGTGGAAGCTTGGATCCTAATGGTTTCCGATCTTTCTTCTTTGCCAGGGCTGGAGCGATAGCACAGCGGGAGGGCGTTTGCCTTGCACGCAGCCAACATGGCCGACCCGGGTTCGATTCCTCCGCCCCTCTCGGAGAGCCCGGAAGCTACCGAGCGTATCTCACCCACACGGCAGAGCCTGGCAAGCTCCCCGCGACGTATTCAATATGCCAGACACAGTAACAACAAAGTCTCCAATGGAGACGTTACTGGGCCCGCTCGAGCAAGTCGATGAACAACGGGAGGACAGTGACTGTGGCAGTGACTTCTTTGCCAATGTCTGCATGCACTGCCGCGACCCCGCTGGGCACTACCACAACCCGCCAGGCACTGCCACGACCCACCGGGCTCCTTTCCTGCCACGCGTGCTGCTGCTGTCCCAGTCTCCGTCTGCTTGAACCCTCTTCGAAGACTCCTCTGCCGCCCTCGGGGAGGAGCTGCTGTCTGCTGCCTCGGTCCAGCGCCCGGAGCCCTGAGGCAGCAGCACACACAAGCACACGCATCCACACGCAAGCGCACGCATCCACACACAACACATACGTGTGTACACACCAAGCCACTGTGGGACACGTGAATGCTCCTTCGTGTGGAACATGAATGGGCGCATGCATACAGCCATCGATACGCACATGCATTTACATGAAAGACACATGTACACATTTACACGCAAAGCACATGTATGATCACATGCCCATATGGAAGACACACACATGCATACACAGAGCACACATGCAGGACACATGGAGAACACACATGCAGGGAGGGAGGCGTCAGTGCCGTGCCTGGGGCTGAACGAGCCCCTCCTTGTGCTGGGGGGCGGCTGCCGCCGACACCCCCCTTGGCCGGCAGAGCCCCAGGAATCTCAGACACGGCCCAGAGCCAGCCGGGCCTGAAGGCGCCTGGGGACAGACCGCCGAGGGTAGACACTGCCAGGGGGTGGACACTGCCATGGGTGGACACTGCAGGGGTGGACACTACCGGGAGGTGGACGCTGCCGGGGGTAGACAGCCACCCAGTGAGCCCTGGAGGGGCTTCTGCCCCTCAGGGCCCCCCTGCCCTCTGCTGGCCTGGGAGACGACGGCCCTCAGCACTCTGCAGACGGCCGCGGGACCCCTCAGCAGAGCCCCCGGCGCCTGGTAACACCTGCAGGCGGCCCCCGGGGCCATCAGGGGCCCCTGCCACCACCCCCGCACGGCCACCCACAGCTGCACCGAGGCTGCAGACCGGGAGCCTCTGCCGGAGTCCAGGCCCGATTATTCCGTCCCCAGGTTTCTTGTCGAAAAGCAAAAGCTGTCCAGTAGCTGCCCTGCTCGGGGTGTCGCTCCCAAAGCACTCGTCTGCTCAGCGGGCTGCACCCCTGCAGCCCGCACCCGCTGCTCCCTGCGTCCTCCTGGGCCCTCTCCTCCCACTCCTGCTCTGCCTCCTTCCTCCTCCTTTCCTCCTCCCTGCACCCCTGCTCCCCCTCCTCCCCTCACCCTTCCCCCTGCTCCCCCTCTTCCCCGCACCCCTCTCCCCGCTCTCCCTCCTCCCTGCATCCGTCCTCCTGCTCCCCCTCCTCCCTCTCCTGCCTCTAGGGTGCTGCCCGCTTCTCCCCCAGGGGCTGAGTCACTGTCTGGCCACAGCCTTGGGAGAAGGGCCCGGGACAGTGCTGGGTCACAGTACTGGGTTGCGGTCGCTGAAGCCCCACCCCAGAGACCACCATGAGGGGCTGTGCAGGTTCCATGCTGGTCAGGGACCTGGTGCCTGTGTTCCCTGAAGGCCTGCGGGGTCACCTTGTCCTGTGAGGGGGGAGCTTGGACCAGGGCAGGGGCGGAGACAGACGCAGCCCTGCGAGGCCTTGGGACGGCTCCTAAGAGTGTCCAGAAGGAGCAGAGAGTGTCCCTAACCCACAGCCTCGAGACGAGAGCAGGTCGACGTGCAGCGGGGCTGTCTCAGGAACCAGGAGAGGAACCGGGATTGTGCCGCGCGGGGCTCCCACGGTGTCACAGCCAGACATGGCAATTAAAGCGTTCGCGATGAAGGCAGAGTAAGAAGTCGCGGAGAAAGAAAGGCTCATCGGGCACGCGAAAAACCCGCGTGCCGCGTCCCAGGAAGCCCCGTAGGAGTCACCCCACAGCCCCACGGCTCCGAGGGTGCAGGGCTGGCACACAGGGCCGGTTCCCAAGAAGCCCCCGTGGCCCAGGAACTTGGCACAGAGCTCCCTGGCTGGCCAAGGCTGCAGGCGTCCACCCAGCCCGTGAGCACAGTGGGGCGTGTTCTATGACTGCGTGGGCTTTCTCCACGCGGGGAAAACCAGGGGACACGCAAAGGAAAATAAAGCTCCCGGGAAAGGCAGCGGTCTCGGGCATCAGACACCCACGACCTCGGAGGGGAAGGCAGGAGCAAGTCAGCGGAGGCGACGATTAATCAAGGAAGACGGAGCATCAAGATGGGACGTGCGACGTCCAAACCAAGAGGAAGCAAAAGCGCATGGCGAGGGGTCCCCACGCGACCCGCTGCCGGGCCGGAGAGGTCAGACAGCGGTTCCACACTCGTCTTGCACACGCCAACTCCAGTTTGACCCTGATACAACATACGGCCCCCAAGCAGTGATCCAGGAGTGATCCCTGAGTGCAGAGCCAGAAAGACCCTGAGCACGGCCAGGAGTAGCCCCAAACCAAATGCGTTCACACGTGTATATATGAAAGCCGGGCTGTGGGTGGGGGGCCCGGGGCCCGGGGACAGGACGTGCAAGGTCCCAGGGGACAGGAATGGGTGCCATGTGGCTGGGCATGAGGGGGACTGTGGAGGGCAGAGGGACCAGGCGTCCGGCCTCCCAAGGCCACACGGGGGCTCAGCGCCCTCAGCCCTCTGATCGGGGCCACCCTGATGCTGGGTCAGCAGGACGCTCTGGAGTGGGACAGGAGAGGCCCCGGGCACGAGTGTTCCAGTGCTCACGAGCTGGCAGGCGGCCAGGACCCTGTTTCAGATCCTCAGCCGGTGGCCAGGAGACACAGACCCAATGGTCACTTGGTCAGAGCTGGGCCACGGGGGAGAAATGGCGGCCCGGGGAGGCAGGAGGTAAAGGCCCCAGAGGGACACGCCTGTGGGTGCCCTCGGCAACCGCCTAAATGCAGCAGCTGGGCCACCCCAAGGGGCCGCCCACTGGGCTCACCGCCAGGGCCCTGTGCGGCCCCAGGAGCACCTGAGCTGTGGACAAGGCAGCCCCCACGGCGCGGGCAGGATGCTGGTGGGGGCCTTGTCCATGCAGCCCGGGAAGCCGGACGGGCGGAGAAGCAGCATCTGAGAGAGCCAAGACCGTCCCCACCTCAGGCCCTGCCCGGAGCCCCGAGCTGGTTGGGCAGATGCGCTGAGGGGCCTGAGCAGGCCGGGTGGCCGCTCCCCGGCTCTCTGCACCCAGTAGCCACGTCCCTGTGGCCCCCGCGGCTGCTGGCACCCGGCCGGGGAGCCAGAGCTGTGCTGGGGCGGACAGGGCCCCGCTGTGGACCTGAGACCCGGGTCTGCCGCCGGCTCTGGGCCGCACCAGTGTCTGCCCCGTTGCAGACCTGGGACAACGGCTACTCCGTGGCGGCACCTTCCCGGCCTCCTGGGCCGACCCAGAGCCCGGCGATGTCCCCTTGCAGACCTGCCACCCCCCGCCCGCCCACGCAAATCATCCACTTAGGTGCACACAAAACCCAATGGCCAATTTGTCTTTTTATTTCTTACACTTAAAGTGATTTGCCTCCCAAGAGCCCAGGATGAAGTGACCACTCTACAGCCGCGGAGGCCCTGGGGTCCGGGGGTGGTGTGGGCCGCCATGCCCAGTGGCCTCCCTGTCCCTGCAGCCCCGGGCAGAGGCAGGAGAACCTGGGGGCTGTTCCCAGGGCGGGCGCAGGCCAGGGAGAGGACAGCCCATCCTTGCTGGGAAGGACGAGGGGACAGGGAATGAGTGATGGGAGAATGGATGAGTGGGTGAATGGGGAAAGGAGTCAAATGAGTAAGGGAGGGGGTGAGTGTGGGGGGGGGGGTGGGTGCGTGAGTGTGTGGGTGCGTATGTGGGTGCGGGGGTGAGTGCGTGGGTGCGTGTGAGCATGTGTGAGTGTGTGGGTGTGTGTGTGGATGTGTCAGTGTGTGGGTAAATGTGTGGTTGTGTGGGTGTGTGGGTACGTGGGTGTGTGTGGATATGTGTGGTTGTGTGGGTGTGTGGGTACGTGGGTGTGTGTGGATATGTGTGGCTGTGTCGGTGTGTGGGTGTGTAGGTGAGTGTGTGGGTGTGTGAGTGTGTGTGGGTGCGTGAGGGCGTGAGGGGTGCTGTGCGTGCCGCTGTCTCCCCTCACACTGGGTGCGGTGCAGGCAGGCGTACCCCAACTGGAGGAACCACGCCCCCCTCCAGCCCCCAGGCCCCCCGCGTGCCGCCAGCTGCACCCTGGCGGGCTTCCAGGCCCAGATGCCGGTGGTGAGACGCAGGGGAGGGGGGAGGGTCCGCACGCCCCGGCCTCTCCCCTCCCCCCGCGGCGCGGGGGGCCCACTTCCAGCTGACGCACGTGGGGCTGCTCGTCCCCTCGCTCGGGGCGCTAAGGAGCGGGACCCTGGGTGGGAAGGCGGGGAGAGCCAGAGGAAGGTTCTGGAAGCTGGGAGCAGCGCCGCGTGGCCCTTCAGGGGCCTTGTCGGTGACGCCTGTGCGGCGGGGACAGGAAGGCGGCCGTGAGTTCCTGCTGACCCCTGACCCCCGTGGCCGCCGCTCCCCCGCAGGGCGGCATGGAGCACCCGTGCTGTTCCCCTCGGACAGTCCCCCGGCACCTCCTGCCCAGGCGTCCCTCTGCAGGGTGGGTGCTGGAGGCGGGGGCCCCGCGAGGCCCGTCCCCTCTGCCCCCTCCCGGCCCGGCCCCCTCCCCCCTCTGCCCCTTCTCTGGCTCGCGAGAGCCACAGTGGAGTCTCGGCTGCGGGCGCGGGCGGTGCTCCAGTTGGCTAAATGAATGAATGATTCAAGTTAACTGAGGAGTGATCAGCTGCCGTTTTTCCGGCTGCTAGGAAGGTCCTCGCTGTGGAAGCCGCTTCCCAGGATAGAAGCGCCCATCTGCCTCCCGCGCGAGCCGCTCTGCCCCACGCCGGCACAGGCCTCGCCGGGGCGCGGCTCCTCACAGCAGGTGGCCTGCGCGACGCCCCCACCCCGACCCCGACCGCAAGGCCCTGGGCACGCGGGGCAGCGCGGCCCCTTCTGAGCCCAGTGCAGCCTCTGGCCCAGGCTTGGGGCCGCAGTGAGGAGCGCGCCGTGGTCGGGCCCACGCAAGTGGAGGTCTGCTTTGTGAAAGTCACCAACAGACGTCCCTCGCGTGGGTGGCCGAGGGCGCAGATGTTGTGGCCCCGGGAGCTGGTGTGTCCGTGCCCAGGTGGCCGTGAGACTGAGGGGCACTGGGACACTCTCCAGCGCCTGGGCCGAGGGTCAGACACTCTGAGTGGCGCCGGCTACCCTTCCGCCATTCATTCGGGGCTTCCTCGAACAGCCGCTCTGGCACGAGACCTGGGTCGGGCCGGCTGAGGCTCTGAGCCGGCCGCCCTCTCCTCCTGCCCTGGGCTGATGACGAGGACGAGCTGCTCTGCGCTCGCGACTGCTGTGCGCTTGCAGCCACTTTGAGACCACGTGGTGGGACAGGGAAGGGGAAGGGACCTGACCTCAAGGACGCCGGGGCCCCGCCAGACCCTTTTGCTTTGGTGGAACTGGGGTCTCTGCAGCCTCGGGGGCGAGACCTTATGTCGTGCCCAGAACCCAGCTCCTCCTGGCCACAGGCAGGGGTGAAGGCGGGAGAGGGGCCCAGGGCAGCAATCTGAGCGGTGGCCCTGCGTGTCGCCGCCGTTTCCAGCAGCTGGGGTTGATCTGCAGAGACTCGCACACAGCCCCAGGCGGCGGCTGCTCCCCCTGCCTCACCCCTCGGCCCCCGTGAGGGTCCGGGCAGCCCCACCAGCAGCCTCTGGCACCTCAAGCCCGTGAGTCCATGACGTGCCAACGCTCGGAGCCGTGAGACCCCACGCACCGTGCAGGACAGAGCGGACATTAAGGGGCGTCGCACCCCGGGCGTCCCCGGGACCCTCCTCCTGGGGCTTCGGGCCTCCCTGGCCTCACAGAGGACCCTCGGCTCTGCCTCCTGGTGTTGGTCCCGGCCCGGGGCAGGATGGGGCGGGTGGAGAGCTGCCCCCCCCCAGGCCCGCCATGCCCCAGAGCCCCAGACGGGACCCACAGAGCGGCCAGCACCCCGGGGGTCTAAGCATTGACCCACCCGGCTCGGGCTCCTGCCCTCTGGTCCGTCTCACACTCCAGTGCTCCCACGAGCCTGGGGAGCCCGGGGGACGCGGGTAAGGGGGGGGGGGGTCAGCCCTCCCGGCCCCCGGTCACACCAGCCTTCTCCCGCACCTGCATTCGGGGCCCTGATGTGACACAAAATGCGATTCTGAGTTTCCTGGCTCAGGGGACGCCCCGTCGCTCTCTGGCCCTCGCTGCCCACCTGCCCGCTGCGGGGCTGACCGGCTCATGGCCAGCCCAGGCAGCTCCACAGAAAGGCCGCGCTAGCACTGCAGACACACTTGGGGCCGGAGGGTCCCCTTGGGGCAGGGGCGCCTCACCCAGCCGCCACCCCCTCTGCGCCCCACGGGCCCTGTGGTCAGCCCAAGGTCAGCGGCACTGCAGGGACAGAGGGGGACATGCGGGGCTCGGGCAGGGCTGAGCTGGGGAGAGGGTGCGGGCCTGCCCATGCTGCCTGCTGGCCCAGCCTTTCCCGGCCGTGACCTCGGCTGAGGCAGCCTCAGCCGGTGGCGCTGACCCAGGAAGGTGTCGCGTCGGGTCTGGGCCGGGCCTGCGGGGCCCCTCACTGCCCAGACTCACGAGGGTCCCAGGACACGACACGAGCAGTCGGACCCTCCGTCTCCTCGCGGCCTTTCCGTCTCAGGAGTCCCGCTGGTCTTCACCCAGCCCCAGCCCTGAGCTGACTGACCATGCCCTGGAGGGGGCAGGTGGCCGGGGGCAAACTCGGCACTCGGCTCTAGAGTAGCAGGGCTAGAGGCGAGGCCGCTGGCCGCTGGCCTGGCCACCATGCCCAGAGCTGCAGCCCCTAACTGGCCGCCCGCCGGCTGCTGCCCGGGCGGCTCTGGCTCCTGCTGTCCACTCCCGGTGGCTCCACGCCACGCCTGTTCAGGCGACCCTCAGGCCACGAACAGCTGCTCATGGGAACTGGGAAAGGTCAGGGAGGAGGGCAGCGGCCACCCAGCCTGGCACGGAAGGGCCTTCCCGTGGGGCTGCCCCAGGCCAGTTCTGGGCCCCCGGGTGTAACGAGGACCCGAGTCCCCGCTGACCGGAGTTGCTGCCCTGACCACTGTCCGGGGTCCCTCCAGCCCACATGGGCAGCAGGGTCCCTGGGCTTCCGTGAGCTCCAACCACACAGCCCCGGGGGCAGGTGGCCGCTGGACGCAGCCCATCCCGACTGGACCAGAGCAGTGCCAACCCCAGCCGCGCCCAGAGCTCGCACGCACCCACCTCTGCCCAGTCCCAGGACAGGCTCAGCTGGCTGCCGCCTCAGGGTCCCGCCACAGGCCTGCAGCTGCCCCAGGGCTCCAGGCTTCAGCTGGGCCGGGGTCCCCCAGCCGGAAAACACGCCAAATTAAGAGAAATTAACCGCCTGTCAGCGTTCCAGAGCTGGGCTATCATTTTTTATCTCAGTGTTTAATATCAGAACAGAAATCTGGCACACAGAGCAAGTCAGCATCCGAAGGGATGGCGCCTTCAGGGAAGTAAACGCCGAGGGCGGGGAGCGCGTGCGAGGCCGGAGGGTCCCCACCTTCCCGGGGCTTCAGGGTCCTTCCTCCTCTGAGGGGGCCTGGGAGAGGCTGCTGGACCCCAGGGCTGCCCCGCACCGTCCAGCCTGTCCTGTCATGAGCACTTACTCGGGGATCTGGGGTGGACTGAGACCCCAGCACTCTCGGCAGGCGCGGCGGTGACCGAGCCGTGGAGTCCCCAGGCCAGAGGTCAGCCCATACGGCCCCACTGGCTGCGGTCACTGGACCCGCTCCTCTGGGCCTGACTCCAGCCCCTGTCCCCTGGCAGCCACGTGCCGCCCGACCCCACAGCTCTGACCCCGCAGGCCACACACATGCCTCTGTCCTGAAAGGACCCGGCCCCCCCCCCCCCCGCCAGCAGTGACCTGTCCCCAGACCCCCGAGCGGGACAGCAACTCCTCAAGTGGGTGGCAGGGCCACACACCACCTCCCGCTCAGCAAGCCCTGATCTTAGGAGCTTCTGCCCCCCCGGCCCCCCCCCCCGCCATCTCTATCCCTCCCCTCTACCCCGCCCCTGCCCTCCCCACCCCTGCCCTCCTGTCTCTACCCTGCCCCCTGCCCTCCCCATCCCCGCCCTCCCCCTCCGCCCTCCCTCCTCTCCTCTGCCCTCCCTCCTCCTCTTCCCCTCCCTCCCCTCCCCTCCCCCCAGCGCTTCCCTCTGGCCATGAGCCTTCTCCAGTCTGACCTCACCAGCCCCTGAGCGCCCGGAACTGCCCCTGGCATCCCTGCAATTAGCTGCCACTCGCCAGTTCGCTGAGGAACTGCATGGGGAGCAGGAAACTTACGTAGCTGAGATCAAAGGTGGGCGGCTGGGGGAACGAACGGGCTGCGCCAAGCTGCCCCCCCAAGCTGGCTTCTGTTCTGTTTTGACAGGTGGGTTGTTCTCCGCGGAGAAACATTTACATCTGAGCAATAGTTAGAAGACAAAGCCTCTGTGTTTGACGGGCATATGCTAATTTGCAGCCGCATCAGGCGAGCAGGAGAGGAAACAGGTGTGTGAACCGTGAGCCCTCACCCGTCTCGGGGGCAGCAGGAAACGCAGAGCCCACAGCCGGGCCCGAGACCCAAAAGACCGTCAGCTCGCACCCCTCGGTCACTCACGCCGCAACCACCAGTCACCTATGAATGGTCTGTCACTTGCCAATCACCAAGCATCTGTGGACGGTCCACCAGCTATTGGTCATCCATGAATCGTCAATCACCAGCCATCTGTGAGCTGTGCCTTATCCATCCGCCTGTCTGCAGGCCCTCGTAACCCTCCGACACTCCGGATACCCACGCACGGAACAGCCAACAGATGCCGTCCTGACCCGCCCCCGTGCAGTGTCCAGTGTCCAGGGCCCTCGCTGGCTCCCGTCTCCTCCCACATCCCGGGGAGCTGTGGCTGCAGCCCGGCTCGGTTCTGCGTTCCTCTGACCCGTGTCGGGCGACTCTGTGCTTTGTGTGTTCCCATGGCAGCTGACGGGGAGGAGAAAACCCCAGGCTGCCTGTTCAGAGAACCCAGACTGTAGAGAGCGTCTGACTAGAGAACGTCTGTACCCGACTGTAGAGAACGTCTGGCTTTAGAGAGTGTTTGATTGTGGAGTCCCTGACTATAGAGAGTGTCGAACCGTAGAGGGTGCCCGACTGTGGAGTGCCCGGCTATAGAGAGTGCCCAGCTGTGGAGAGTGTCCGAGTGTAGAGAGTGCCCGGCTGTAGAGAGAGTGCCCCGACCTGGAGCTTTCAACAGTGGCGATGTCGGTGGAGCCCACACCCAGGGCACAGCCGCCGGTCCCCTGTCCCCAACCCCTCCCCCACACACACAGCAGGCAATTGATGGCGTTTCCCCTCTGCCCCCCGGCCCAGTCTGGAACGAGCCCCAGTGCGGCCCAGTCAGCATCAGCTCCGACAGCCACTGCTCCTCGCGCTCCGCTTCTCCCACCCTGGCCTCTGCACTGCCTCTCCCTGTGCACCTCTTCCGAGCAGTCCTCCTAGATGCCTCGGTGTGGCTTCCCAGAACTATGCAGCTGCCTGTCCACAGGGCCTGGGGTTACCCCATGCTCCACCCCCGATGGTGGTCCCCACCGGCAGGTGTGGGGGGCCCCACCAGACCACTCCTCCGGCCCGCGGAGGTGGCCCTAGGGTCCGTAGGTGCAAGGAGAGACCAACCGAATGAACACAAGACTAAGAGACAGAGTGCAGTTTAGAAGCAGAGAGAAAAGGGGACAGGACAGGACTTTATTCAGGGCAGCAGGGGTATTATATACCTTGCGACGCGGGAAACTATGCTTACGTCACAGAAGGCAATTACATCTCTAGGTCATATCATATATGGTTAGGAGAGTTACAAAGTCTACACGTTTCATATGCTTGGTCAGTCAGTGTCAGTTACTTCTTATTCTTGGGCTAGCTGTGACAAATGTTTTCTTTCAGATAACCAGACATAGCTTAGGCTATGCATAGGCTGCAGTCAGAGCAGATCAGTACCAGATTTGCGCTAGTCAGGACCCGCTTGTTCAGGGTCACATAGGCCAAGATAACCATACATAGCATAGGCACATAGGCCCTTGGTCAGTTGAAGGGCCAGCTTCCCACAGGCAGGGTTGGCACCCCGGAATCAAGAGAGCACAGGGTTGGGGTACACCCAAAGCCACCGACCACTGGGCACCTTCTCTCCTGCCTCAGGGTGAGCACCTGGCAGGGGCGGGGGGAGGCAACAAGGCACATCGGGGTCCCTGCACAGCCGGGCATGCGAGTGGAACCACGGGGCCCCTGGGGACACATCTGGGGTCCCTGATATGTCCCCAGGGGCCCTGCCCATGTCTCGGGCACTCGCTCCACAGGCACAACACGAACAGGCAGAGGGTCGCCTCCCGGCAGGGCACGTCAGAGCTCTCGGCACAGGGCCCTGCAGGGAGACGCAGAAGGAGCAGGATGGGGGCGCCGGGCGGGCAGCGAGGGGCCAGGGGCTGCCTGGTGCCGCCGTCCTGCGAGTGCCCCTGGGTCCGAGCCTGTCTCTGAGCCCCCAGCAGAGACCAAGGCCGGGCTCGACCCACCCAGTTCACCTGTCCATCCGCAGCAGGGGACGCGGCACCTGTAAGGGTGGGCCCAGCCGCGGGCAGAGGCCGTTAGCCCATCACCGTGCCTAGGACGAACCCTCTGTCTCTGGAACATTCCAGCTTCTCTGACCGTGGCGCTCACTGAGGCAGAAGGGGCACAGAGACAGTCACGTGTGCAAAAGTGTCCGAAGAGAAGGAGCTTTCGTCTGCTCTGTTCCCAGGGGGCAGGGGCTGGACAGACATTCAGGACAGTGGGGAGGGGCTGGTCTTGCATGTGCCTGGCCTGAGTTTGATCCCCGGCACTGCATCTGGTCCCCTCAAGCTCTGAGACCCCAGGGGTGACCATGGAGCAGAGCCAGGGTCCGCCCTGAGCCCCCCGGGGGCTCCCCAAAACAAAACGTGCATCTGGATCTGCCCAGCTCTGTCTGCTGACTCACTTCCTCCCACAGTGAGCTCAGCATCCGGGCCCCGTGCTGGGTCCCACCACAGCGCAGCCCCCCAACACGGTTCCCCCACTCCCCGCCCAGACTCGTCCCATTCAGCCACCTTCCTATTGCACTGCCAGCCCCCAGGCAGCTCCAAACAGCAGAGAGGAGAGCCCGGCAGCCCCCTGGGCCCGTCCCCAGCACAGTTTGTGGGCCCCCAAGCCCCGCCAGGAGCAGTCCCTGAGCACAGAACTGGGAGTCAGCCAGAGCACCTCTGGCCATAACCCCAAATCCCCAAATCAGCAGCAACACCCACAGCCCCCACTGCGCAGGGCCGCCCCCCGCCCCACCCTCATGCCTGTCCGGGTTGGTCACCAGGATGGACAGCCAGAATGGGGACTCATACCCAGCACTCCAGGCCGCTGGGTCTCCGGAGCTGCTGGCTCGGGGGTCACTGCCCAGTAATTCTATTATCTTCATGCCTTCCTGGGAATTCACGTGGGGGGGCCTGGTCTTAGGAGGGGCCTGGGGTCTGAGTCTGTGCTGTCGCCTGGGCACCTGCCTGGAGAGAAGCGGCCACCGCTACGAAAGGGAGCCGGGAACAGCCCTCGCCTCCGACAGGCGCTCAGGCCCCACTCGAGGGCCACGTCGGGAAGAGGCGGGCCTGGGCCTTCCTGCCGCTGAGGTCATTTCCCATTTAATCAAAATCCCAAGGAATGGCCAGCGGCCGGCTCCGCTTCGGACAGGAACCCAAATGCCAAGGGGTTCACGACGTTCCTGAAGGAAAAGATGAAGTCCATCCTGAGTCTCAAACACGCACGCATGCACGCACACACGTGCGCACCCACACACACACATGCACACATACACACACGCACACACACATGCACATGCACACACACGCACACACGCACACGCGCACTCTCTCTGCACAGTCCTGGAGCCGGAGTCCATCCTGCGAGAGCCTCTCGCCAGCCCACAGAAGGCGCAGCTCTGCTCAGCTGAGTGACAGCGGCATAAAGCTTCCTGTGTCGGGTTCACCTGACCCCCACTTGCACGTGCTTCCCAGGTGGAGGGGCGGGGCTGGTGCTGTCCCCGAGGCCCCCTGGGCCCTGGACACCGAGGGGTGCGTGGCTGTGGAGACGATCTCTGCACCCCGGCAGGGCTGGGGTTGTGCTGGTGCGCCTTCAGCAGAGCATGACAGAAACAGGGAAGGCAGAGGAAGGTTTTGCCTATTATTTACTGATCCAAGAGATAAGTGTTGTGGACAGTGGCAGAAGCGTCCTGGGGAAGCCCCTCAAGCCGCTGGACCCTCCCATGCCTGCCCGCGAGGGGACACGTCGTGAGGCAGAGCAGAGAGCGGGCCTGGAGTTATTTCCTAAAGTGCACGAACAGGCAGAGTGTTATTTGGAGAATGACTCTGGAATAACACCGGAATCATTCACAAGCGCACACTGCAAACTCCAGGGTAACCACGGGAGAGAGCGGAGTAGCAACTGCTACGAGCGAGGAAGCGGCTAAACCCCGCGGAAAGCCCAAACCCACGGAAAGCAAAGACGAGCGAAGGGAACGCGGGACCAGCGCAGTGAGGACACAGTGGATGATGGCCCCTGCCGGGAGGCGCCCGCGAGGGCTGAGAGCCGATGCACTGGCACGAGAGGGGGAGGGGGGACAGAGGGGCGCTGGAAGCGAGGGCACCAAGACCCCTGGCCGGCACACCTGAGCGTCCTCGCCTGTGCGTCCTCACTGGCGGGCACACCTGTCGTCCTCACCTGTCACCCTCACCTGTGTCCTCACCTGGCCGGCACACCTGTGTGTCCCTCACACCGACCCCAGGACCCTCGTGCTAGCTGGCCCCTGGCCTGCTCCTTCTTTCTCTCGGGGTCTGGGTGGCCTCGTGTCCAGGTTTCGCAAGGGCCCAGAGTCCTCACGGGTGCTGCTGGTCCACTTCAAAGCACTGGGACCGCTTCAACCTGCCCACTGCACCCCAGGCCCGGGCAGCCTGGGGCCCGGGTCCTGCTCCACCCCGAGGCCCAGCCATCCCCCGGCCTCTCTGGCTCTGACCTCGGGACGTGCGAGTCCCGGAGCTCACAGACACCCCCGCTCCCCAGGGCTTGCAGAGCCCCCGTGCCCCGCTCCCCGTGCTCCCGGCAGCCCAGTCCAGGCTGGCAGGAAGGAGCGCCCGGCGCCAGAGCACGCACGCCAGCGCCTCCGAGCCTGTGTGGGCACCTCTGAGCTCTGCCCCCCACCGAAAGCGCCCGCGGCGCTTCTCGTTACCCCGGACCTCGAGCCCCGTGATAGAGCCCCCCGCCAATGAGGGGTGCCCGGCTGCGTGTGCGCCACCATTAGCAGCCAGCGAGGCCATCAAAGGTGGAACTCAGCAGAGCCGCAGATGAAAAGGAATTTCAAAGCCGCCTCTCCCCCGGACTTCTTTGAATTGCTTGTAAAAGAAGAGGGGGAAAAGCAGGACTTGATTCCAAGCTTGTTTCGGGACTGCGAATTAATGAAGTGTCCTGTCTCTGCGACTTAGCTCCGAGCGCGGCTCGAGGTGGCGTGGCGCACAGCCCGGTCCCCGGGCGGGCGGCTGCAATCCAGCCTTTCATTCTGCATCTGGAGCCGAGCGGGGAGCTGACGGGTGGGTGTCTCGGCGCCTCGCTTCCGAGGAGCAGATTCCCTCTCGCCCCTCCCCCTCCCTGCAGAGGCCGGATCCGAGAGAAACCCGAGAGCTGCATAATTCTTAAAGGCAACAGTTAAACGCCCGTGAGCACAGCCGCGATTAGACGGAGCTTTGCACAAAAGGCGCCGATGCTTGCCTGCTTTGAAAGGACCTGCCCCGCGGAGTCTGACTTGGGGATTCTCAATCAGCGTGAACATCTCCCAGCTACTCCTCACAGCGAGGCAACCGTCAGCACGCTGGAACAAAGCCGGCCGGCACCACCACCGCCCCGAGACTGAACGCTGCCCGTGCCCCCACCAGGATGGGCGACCCCCTCCAGAGTGGGTGGCGCGCAGGGCCCTGGTTAGTGCTGGGGTCGCGGGAACCATAAGCTGACCCCAGGACGTTGCTCCATGGACCCCACAGAGAGGGCAGAGATGGAGGAAGCATCTAATAAATCAGCAACTATTTAAAGACCCTGAAGTGCAGCCCTGTGGGGGTCACCCGGTGGGCTATGGACCTCGGGCCGCCTATAGTGGTCAGCCCGCACTGGTCACGGACCTCAGGCACCTGCAGTGGTCAGCCCGCACTGGGCAATGGTCTTTGGGCCCGCCTGTGGGGGGTCAGCCCGCACTGGGCAATGGTCCTCGGGCCGCCTGTAGTGGTCAGCCCGTGCTGGTCACGGTCCTCGGGCTGCCTGCCCGCAGGAATACCTGGGCCCACCTGGTCCTGCTCTGCACCTATGATTCAGGCCAAGGGAGGCCCCACGTCATCCCTGGCATGTCCCTCTCTGTCCCCTCATTCCCCCTCAGTGTGGGGTGCGGGGGGTGCAGCCCACGTGGACTGAGGTGGGTGCCCTGTGCCCCCCCAGCCCCGCTATTCCCTTCCCAGCTGGGTGGGGCCAAGGTGGTGGCTGGGCCGGGCACAGCCCCGCGGGAGAGCCTCAGGAGCTGTGTCCCCGAGGCCCTGCTCTGCGCCGGTGGTCGCTTCCAGCTGCCGTCAGCTCATCTCCACGCGGGATGGTGCAGTTCACGCTCCGTCAGCCCTGGGCAGGCCTGAGTGAGCAGAGCGGGAGCCGGTCCCCTCTGGGGACGGGAGGGGCGAGCATCTCCTCCTGGCTGCCATCGGGTGGGGGTGGCTGCCCCTGGACCATCTCCCCTCCACCGCCCTCTGCTCCTATGTCCGGAAGGTGGCCAGAGCTCACAGGACAGCCCAGGGACAGCCAGACTCCAGATGAGCGCGGGGATGTTGGGGGCAGTGTCGGGCACCTGGCAGGGGACGGGGGACACAAGGTCCTGTTCCAGTCTCACGCTGACTTCAAAGAGCAGCACTCGGACCTTGGCCTGGCCTGAGCCCTCAGCCGGCAGGATCAGCCCCATGCCGCCCTCCTGCGGGCCCTGCTGCCCCGAGTCCTGGGGGTATGGAACGTTCCGGCTGCTGTTTCTCTCAGAAGCAGGGTGAGGCACCCTGCACAGCCGCATCTCAGAGCAGCCGCTGGTGAATGGGTGCTCGGAGCCCACGTCTCACGCCCAGGCTCGGCGGGCGGCCCCAGGGGTCTGCAGAGAGCGTCCAGCGTCCAGACAGGGGCTGTCTGCCTCCAGGAGCCCACGCCTGGGGAGGCCAGCTACTGGCCCAACGCCCCCCTTCCAACACGGCCACCCACCTGGGCCTGAGAGCGGTCAGGAGTAGGAGGCCCAAGGACGTGCCTGCCCGGACAAGCTCCGCGGCCACTTCCCGCCAGCACAGCCGGCGGGGGAACAGGACCTACCCGGGCAGCTCCGGAGGACAGGGAGCCGCTGGCCACGCGCAGACCCCAGGACCAGGTCAGGGAGGGCGAGTGCGGGGGCAGGCGTGGCCCAGGCGGTCACCGCGGAATCTGGAGTCCCCGCCCAAATCTCTGCACTGAAGATCCACCTGGATCACGTACACGGCAGGGACAGTACACCCAAGCGCTGGACACGCGCCCCCACAGGCGCAGAACACGCCCCCACAGGTGCGGGACACGCCCCAAAAGGTACAGGACACGCCCCTCACAGGCACAGAGCAAAGCCCCCAAGGCTCGGGACACGCCCCCACAGGTGCAGGACACGTCCCCACAGGCGCAGGACACGCCCCCAAGGCTCGGGACACGTCCCCACAGGCGCAGGACACGCCCCCAAGGCTCGGGACACGCCCCTACAGGTGCAGGACACGCCCCCAAAGGCGCAGGACACGCCCCCAAAGGCGCAGGACACGCCCCCACAGGTACAGGACACGCCCCCAAGGCTCGGGACACGCCCCTACAGGTGCAGGACACGCCCCCAAAGGCGCAGGACACGCCCCCACAGGTACAGGACACGCCCCCACAGGCGCAGGACACGCCCCCAAGGCTCGGGACACGCCCCTACAGGTGCAGGACACGCCCCCAAAGGCGCAGGACACGCCCCCACAGGTACAGGACACGCCCCCAAGGCTCGGGACACGCCCCTACAGGTGCAGGACACGCCCCCAAAGGCGCAGGACACGCCCCCTCAGGTGCAGGACACGCCTCCAAAGGCGCAGGACACGCCCCCACAGGCGCAGGACACGCCCCCACTGGCACGGGACGGGCCCCCGCAAGCGCAGTTGGGGGTCTCCGTCCTGCGCCCTCCCCCACAACTCCTTGCCCCTGCGGTTAAGTTCGTGCTACGACTGCCGCTAACTTCACATTTCTAGAACAGTCAAAGCAATTTATTTGAAGATGAGTTCAAGCCCCCAACGAAGCACAGATTGGCGAAGGCTGAGCCTGAAAGACAAACGGCTCGCGGCCAGCCCCACCCCTCCCGCCCCCACCCCCGCCAGGTCCCTCCCCGCCCCTCCCTGCCCCCACCCCACCCTTTCTCTCCCCCTCGCACCCCTCCCTGCCCCCTCCCTGCCTCCTCCCCACCCCCCCCCCCCCCCCCGGCCAGGTCCCTCCCCGCCCCTCCCTGCCCCCACCCCCCCCCTGTCTCTCCCCCTCGCACCCCTCCCTGCCCCCTCCCTGCCTCCTCCCCACCCCTCCCTGCCCAGGGCCCCTCCCCACCCGCCCCGCCCCCGCGCAGCCGCCTCGCTCACCTTCCCGCTGTGGGGTGGGTCTGCCCAGGCAGGGAAAGGTTCGGTTCTCCCTGACACGCTAATTGCAAACAACACGTTTCCAATTCCAGGCAACTTGGGGGAGGGAAGAGCCGGTATTATGTTGCAGCCTTTTAATTTTTATGACGCAGCTGCATTTCCATAGAATGTGAGAAACAAAAGTGTGAGCTTTCTCCTGGACCAGAATGAATTGCCCAGGGGCCAAGGAGCCGTTTCTCAGGACCCCTGGGAGAGTCTCTCCGTCGGACTGGCCTGCTTTGCTTCCCAGACGCAGCGGGGAGCAGGGCTGGGGCGCAGGGGCCCCGGGTCCTGGGTGAGCACGGAGGGGCGGAGGAGCGCGGCCTGGCTCCCGGCCTGGGTAGCCCGGCCCCAGCCGAAGGGGCGCCCCGCCCACCCTGCAGACGCCCACCTGCGCCTCACAGGCCAAGGGTTCAGAGGGTCCCTCTGGCTGGGCTCGGCAGAGCCCCCTGGCCAGGCCCTGGGGGGGCAGAGAGAGCACCAGGCTGGGCACAGACCCCGGGCTCCGGCCCCCCGGACCCAAAGGGCACTGTCGGTCAGATGGGGCTGAGCTCAGAGCAAACCCCCTCCAGGCAGGATGGAGCAAAGGCAAGGGACAGGTGAGGGAGGGGGATGGCGTGGGGGGGTCCCTCCCGGGGCTCACAGGTGCTGAGCCTGGAGTCTGCACCCCGGGGGCACCTGGAGCTGCAGCCAGCCGGTAGGAGGCTGGGCTGCGTCCATCTCGGAGGCCCGGGCAGCGGGCAGTAGAGCAAGACGCAGCGAGGAGCCGTCTGGAGTCCCCCACCCCCCGCCCGCTTTGACAGACACTCAGCAGTAAGAGCCAGGAGAGGGGGAGCACGGCTGGTAGGATTCCAGAACCTTCTTTGCAGAAGGTGCTGGGTGAATGTGGTCCCACGGCAGGCACCCCGACCCCACCCACAGCCCACGGGGAACTCACGTCCTCACCTTCCTGCGGGGGCACCGAAGAAGTCAGGAGACAGAAGGGGTCGGCCCAGAGCTGTCCGGCAGATACAGGGATGGAAAGTTCTGGAAAACCATCTGAACAAACCCCAAGACACAGGACTCCTCGGAGGAAATGAGGCAGGGACAAAGGGGCCCCTGCCGGCCCCGCAAGAGGCGGGGCTTGAAGAAGCAGCAGCGCCAGCCCAGCTAAGCCCGCGTGGCCAGGAGGGCCGGTGCCCAGGCCAGTGGGCAGGACAGACACCGCGCAGACAGCAGCCAGCCCCGCCCACTGGCCCTCCTGAGCACCCCACGACAGCCACACAGGCTCTGCCAGGCCGCAGCCGCGTCACCCCCTCCGGCTCACCCGCGGGGCTCTGCAGGGGGTCTGCGTGTCCGTGCACATGGGGCGCGCATGTTCCCGTGACATTGGAGTTATTTTTAAACATCAATGCAGCAAACATCTGTCCAGTCCAGTCTACCGGTACGGCGGCGATGTCTTCTCGGGGAGGAACGCCTGCCGCTCCTTCCCGCCCACGACCCCCGCGGCCTCGACGAAGGCTTCTGTCTGGACACGCGGGTGCTGGTGTCAGTGAGATGCTGACGAGCCCGGCCAGCACAGCGTCACGCGTGCTCACAGTCTCACACGCCTGTTCACAGCCTCCCGCACGTTTAGATGCTCACGGTTGGCAGTGAGGCACACGTGACCGTCAAACCCGACCCTCGGACCTGCCGTGTTCCGTCCTGGTAGAGAAATGCCGGGATGATGCCACGCGCCGGCGTCGGCGTCAGGAAAGTGATTATTTCAGAGACAAATACTGAGTGTTCAAGTGTTCCTCATGAGCAGAAAATGCGCTTTTTATTGACCTTTAATATGTCTCAGCGTCGCTCTCGGGAGCTCAGATCAAATCATCTCGTTTGGCTCATTTTCTTCTCTGTGATATGAACAGTGGGGGGTTCGGTATAAACACTGGGTACACACAGGCACACGCAGGCATGCACACAAAGGCGTGCACACACGTGTGCACACACAGGCACAAGAGGCACAGAGAGGCACACAAAGGCACATGCAGGCACGCAGAGGCACACAAAGGCATGCACACATGTGTGCACACACAGGCACACAGGTGTGCACACGCAGGCATGCACACACATGTGCACACACAGGAAAACAAGGGCATGCACACAGAGGTACACAGAGGCACCCAAAGGCACACGCAGGCACACAGAGGCATGCACACACAGGCACACGCAGGCATGCACACACGTGTGTACGCACAGAGGCACACAGAGGCATGCATACGTGTGCGCACACACAGGGAGCAGATGAGGCCCAGGGCCGCCTGGCCCATGAGAGCCATTGGGACACTCGAGAAGGACCTGAGGGAACCTGCAACACCCAGAGCACCAAGCTCTGGGCCATTTCCGGGGCCATGAAGGGCTGGGACGGACTCCGGGGCCCCCAACGTGTGACCCCTCGCTCGAGGGTGAGGGGCTCCACCCCGACAAGGGACCCCAGAGTCGGGGAGTCATCGACTGACATCCTAGCTGGGATTGGCTTTAGATCTTTCTTGGTGTTTAATTAAGTCTAACTAAACATCCTCCCGCGTCTGTGGCAGCCATGCTAAACATTCCATGTCGGGAAGGGTCCGCAGCCACCGTGCACCTCCCCTGGGGGTGCCCGTTAGTCCAGCTTTCGTGGGGTGAGCTATTGCCTGGCAGCCGCCAGGCCACACCGCTGCCTGGAGGACGGGCACTCGGGGGACACGGGGGCTGGTGGCCTTGCGCAGCCGCAGGGTCCCGAGCCCCCTGGGATGTCCGGCAAGGGGGAGGTGAGAAGGGGAGAGCAGCTTCTGGGGGTGTCGTCCCCGGGAGTCTGCCACGTGTCCTTCCGGCTGCCGGTGGCCAGTCCCGCGGGATCCTGTGCCCACCCTGCCCTCCGAGGCCCATGCCCGCACAGTGGAACCAAGACCCGCACTCTCCCCACACGCGCTGAGCCCCACAGGGAAAAGGCGGCCGGGGTTTCTGGGCGGGCGTGAGTCTCCAACAGAGTCGCCATTTGCAGGGTGCCAGGCTCCCCTGAAGGAGGCGCCTTCCTCGTCACTCGTCAGGCCCGAGAAACCGGAAGTCTTGGGCCACGGTTAGCCCTCAGGGTCGAGACGCGTCACGGGTCTGATTCGCTCTTCTGAAGAGCTCTAATGTTCTTCCCATGCTTAGGAACAAAAGACGGAGCCATCCAATTAGCTTCCTGTTGGTGGAATCTGGGCAACCCGCTTATCGGGGTTCTTAAAGGTCTTCCCTCCGCAGCCGAGCGTGGTGCCTGCCGTGGCTCGCGTGGACGCAGCAGCCGCGGGGCTGGAGCCTGAAGGAGGGGCAGCCGCAAGTCCGGGCCAGAGGGGGGACGGCAGCAGCTCCTCGACCCCGGGGCTCTGAGCCACGAGAGGGACCCTGGCAGGGAGGACTCAGCAGGCCGGGCTGTGCAGTGCCAAGCCCAGGGGCCCGGGGCCCTGCCACCCGGGACCGCAGCCCCACAGCCAGGCCCCTTCCAAAAACGACCCCAAAGCCCCCCAAGCCCAGGCTCAAGCTGGGGCCAGGCTCCCGACAGCTGCCGGGGGGACAAAGCTTCAGGCACGTGCCTGGCACTCTGGGAACAACCTCTAGCTGCGGGAGGGGACAGGGCTGGAGCGGCGGCGTCTCGCGGGACCGTTGCCCTCTAGTGAGGCGGGTCAGCATCATGCAAACGACGGCAACCCCTCAGGATGAGTGCCCCCAGGGAGGGCCCGGGCAAGCCCCCCCCACCAGCAGGGGCCAGGTACATGCAACGGGTGCACGCACAAGCGTGTGTGTGCATGTGCATGTGTGTGCATGTATGCGTGAGTGAATGCTTGTGTGTGCATGTGTGTGTGAGTATGCATGTGTGTATGTGTGTGCATGCATGTGTCTGCGTGTGTGTGCATGTATATGTCCGTGTGTAATTGTGTGTGCACATATGTGTGTCTACATGTGTGTGTGCTCATACGTGTGTGTGAGCCCCTCCCCCCTTAACATGCAGAAGCTGCTCCCTCCTGTCGCTCGGTGCTCAGTGTCCGAGCTGAGCCATGTGTGGCCGTCCCCAGGCGGGAGCGGACGGGAGGAGGAGGAAGTGAGCAGGGCTGGGAGGCGCAGCCTCAATGCAGAGGCCGCACCCACTGTGTCTGCTGACAGAACGTCGAACCACGCAGCGCCAAGACGGCACTCGCTGCCCGTGACCGTCACACCACCCTTGACTGCTCAGAGCGTGCAGCCCCCGCCCTGCTGCTGGCCGTGGGCAGAGACCTGCAGGCACTGCTCTGTGGGCCCAGCCCCCCTGTGGCTGAGCCCACCACAGCAGCCCGCCCGCCGCCGCTTCCTTGCAGTTTCCACGGACCCCACCCGGGGCTCCATCCCTCCCTCTGCACGCGACTGTGCAAAGTGACGCCCAAAGTGCCAGCCCAGCCCATGCTGGATAACAAGTGGGAAAGGGGTCCCTGGCCAGCTCCCACCCCTGGCCCCCAGCCAGTCAGCATGGCCATGGTCGTTTCTAGAACCTTCCTCCCCAGCAGGCCACGCGTTGTGCTGTGCTGAGGTGTCTGTGTCCCTGGGACTGAGCCTGGCGAAGGGGCAGTGGACAGGGGCTCCCGAGGGCGGGAGCATCGGGAGACTGTGGGGGTCAGCGGCCGGGGTGCCCCTCGAGGCTGGACTGGAACACCGCGGCAGGGTGGGGCCCGGCCAGCATGGCAGACGCAGCACCTGACAGGGCCCGGACTGGTACTGCGGCTCCCTGACACCGGGCCAAGGGCCATAGCACGCAGTGCAGACCCAGAACCTTGACCGAGAATGCAGTGAAGGTCGGGGGCAGCCTCGCAGCCCTGGATGGGAGAGCCCTCGGGCCACCAAGGAAGGTGCCGAACCGAGTTCCGCCCCGCCGTGCTGAGTGCTGTGACGGGATCCGGCACTCTCGGCCTTGGAGACGTCTCATTAGGGAGCAGGAGAGCTTCCAGCACACCCTGCTTCTCCCCTCTCCTGGGAGAATAAAAGGTCCCCGCTACCCAGTGACATCTAAGGGGTGTGTGTCCCCTAAGAGCTGGCCACCCGGGACAGTGTCCTCACGCGGCTTATCCCTGCCGGTCGGGTCCCCGCCCTCCTGCCTCTCTGCCCTTTCCCGGTGCCCCACGACCTTGGTCTGTTCTGCAGAGCGAGGGGCCATCCACGCCCGTCTGATTAGCCCCCTCGGCAGCTCTGGGAGCTGGAACCACACGGCTGAGGACCCCGCGCTCGAGCCGGTGCGGGCCAGGCCTGGCGCTGCTCGGCGAGCACTGGAGGGCCGGTGCCAGTCCCCGGTCACGCCGGCATCTGGGCTCAGGAGCTGCCGCCCGCCTGCAGACCTGACTTCTAGCGCTTGTTACTTAGCCTGCTGCATCTGGGGCGTAAACGGGAACGAATATGTAACCAGCCGTGATTTAACAGAACTGACATGCCATTTATTCAAGTTTTTCCCACAACCCTGTGTTTGCAGCATCGACCTCATTAAAACGCCTCCAAGCTGGGTGAGGATCTGGGTCCTGTATATATTAATAAAATCATCGATTTCCACCCAGCCCGCTTCTCACTGGCGTCGGGAAAGCCAGCAACACCGTGTGAAAACATCGCTCGTGTCAATTTCCAGCGCACCACTGTTAATATCCAATTTTGAGAGCACATCTTTTATTTGTAAAAGCAAATTGGTAGAAAAAGCAATTGCCACTGGCTGGCTGTTCCCAGCCCCGGCATCTTCACAGGAAATTTATAGGGGACATTCCCCCGGCTTCTCCCTCACCCGCACGGCCCGGGTGTGTGTCATCGATTCAGATACGTGTATGACTTGATTATTTTTTCTAAATGACAGCCCGTGTGAATTTGAAATGAGGCTACTTGAGGCGGCATAGTTTGTGGAACGTGCGCGAGAGGATGGAAAAGTGAAGGCACAACGTCTACGGCTGCAGTTTTCAGAAAAGCCGGGGCCGGGCCAGAGCACTTCCCATGGGCCCCCGCGGCCGAGCGCGTGTGTCAGCCCCGCAACCCCGCTCTGCGGGGAAGTTAACAGGGCGGCTTCGGGAATTAAAGCAAGGAAGTCGGGACACCGCGGGGAGAGATTTCGGGGAAACCAATTGTTCTCCAGAATTATTGACTGAATGATAAGTCAAGTACTGTCAGCGTCAAGTGGAGTGGGACCAGCGCGGTCAATAAGGGAGCGACGTGTCTTAAACGCGCTTGTTCTAAGGGGCAGGGAGCGGAGACTCTGTTAAATTCTCACCCGCCGCCGGGTGCCCCTGGAGGGTCCCCGTGTGGCAACGCAGAAACCACACGGGCAACCCGGACAGTCACCCGCCAGATCGGGCTGCTGGGAATGGTGACCCCGCCGACGACAGGTCAGAGGGTGAAGGAAGGACGGTGGGAGCCAGGTCAGGTGGGCACGGAGGAAGCAGGACCCCAGCCGGGACCCCCGGCACGGCCGACCCACCACTCTGCCCCTTTCACATTTTCATGGCGACACCCCACTTCAGGCTTGGAAGGTTTCACCCCCCCCAAGCCCCAGACTCCTGGCTCTCCTCAGAAAACCTCGCACTGCCCAGCCAGCCCCGGACTGGACGGGGTCGCTGAGCTCCGGGAGCCACGGGGAGTTTCTCTCTGCCCGGCCAGCCCACGCGGACTCGTGCCCGCGCACGGCTCAGCCCCCAGAAGCTGAGTCCGGGGCCGGCCACCACCCCCTGCATTCAGGTGCAGCCGCGGGCTTCCTTATGTATCACTGTAAAGATGATATAAAGATGATAAGAGTTTGTGTGCTGTGCCGGGAGAAAATCAATTTCTCATTCTCCTCAAAAGCCCACAATGCGGCTGGAAGCTCACCTGAACCCAGTAAACAAAATTGTCATCTAACTTGAATGAGGAAAAAAGAAGTGCGAGAAAGTCTTGATGGTTCTATTTCCGTCACGCCGATTATCACTGAGCTTGACGGGTTTTTCCAGGACGGGATTGTCGGGGCGACTCTGAGATGATCCCTCAGGAAGCCGCCTGGGCTCAGAATGAGACGTTTTAAAATGCAAGTCGCCCGAGCCGCCGCGGTTTCCTCGTGGCCGTTCATTTCCTGTGAGCTGCGCAGGCGGGGGTCTCAGAGCCTCTGACACGGGCGCCATGGGACGCTCACTGCCGGCCAGTGTCAGGTTCCTGGGAGCCGCCAGAGCCACTCGCCAAAGTGGCTGGCGGGACCTCCTGGCCCTGGAGATCCAACACGTCCCGGGCACCTGGTGCTGTGTCGGTTACGAGGAATCTCACACACACACTCTTACCCACTCACACACACTCTCACACACACATGCACACACACTCACACTTACCCACTCACACACACACACGCACACGCACACACACACATCCTCACACACTCACACATGCACACACACTCACACACACTCTCACACATACTCACATGCTCACACACGCACACACTCACACATACTCACATGCTCACGCACACACTCACACATACTCACATGCTCACACACACACACTCACACTTACCCACTCACACACACCCATACATACTCTCACACACACTCACACACACTCACACTTACCCACTCACACACACTCATACACACACTCACACATCCTCGCACACACATGCCCACACACTCACACATACTCACATGCTCACACACGCACACACACTCTCACAATCACACTCACACCCTCACACATACTCACACATGCTCACACTCACACACACTCATACACTCACTCACACAAACATTCACACACACTCACACACATACACATTCACACAACTCAAACACACACACTCGCACGCACACACTCTCACGCACTCACACACATTCGCACATCGTCTACACACCCGGGAGGAAACAGGCCTCAGAAGCTGCCGTGGGCAGAGGCACAGCACCGGAGCCGTCCAGGCCTCGGACATGCAGAGAATTCTCTGCAGTGTCCAGGTGATCACATGCCAACAGGCCGGCACAGGCTGACACCTGCCCGACACATGCTTCCACATGTCTAAAGCACAGCGAACTTTGCTGACGCTCTTGGCCACAACACATTTACACACACCTGACACAACACACACAAATGGTGCGATATGCTGACCCACACCTGGCACAACACACACACATCAGACACAACATGCTTGCACACCTGACACACATGCGTACACGTGCCTGGCGGCGTGTGCAGGTGTGCGGGCCTCTGTGCCCAGGGGGCACTCGCCACTTCTCAAGCAGAGCGAGTGGCACTCGGCCCCGCCTGCACCTGTCGCCTGGGAAGGACACTTGGCTGGTTTGACTCGGGGCTGCCCCGTGGTGCTCCTGGCTCTGTGCTCAGCGGTCAGCCCCAGGTTGGTGCGTGTGAGACCAGCGCCTGACTCCTGTGGCGTGTGGCCGAGAAACGGGCTCGAGGAGCTGGCCTGGAGCACTGGGGCAGTTCCTGACCTGTGAGGGTCCCACCAGGGGGTGGAAATCGAGGCTGGCAGCATGGACGTAGCCCGGGACCATCCTCACCATCGGTCGTTGGCCCGACCCTCCCCACGACCGTCCCTCAGGAGCTGCCTGGACGCGGCTGGGTAGATTGGATGCCCACGGCCAGGGGCACCAACTCCGAGAACTTGACATGGCCTCTTCCGGACAATTTGGGAAGAGAGAGTAGAGTTCCGGCAGTGGGACCCCAACTCTATCAGGCCCCCAGGGCCTGTGGTGGGCAGGACCAGCTGTCCAGGTTTGCTCCATGCTGTGGCGCTGTTCCTGGCACGGCTGCAGCATAGACTTCACTGTGTCTGGCTGCAGCGTAGACTTCACTGTGTCCACAGCGCCTCTACCCCCAGCCCACTGTAATTTGCTTCCCGCCCCTCCACAAGCCGCAGCCCATCACAGCACAAAAAACCCTGCAGGCCCGTGGCACTGTCTGGTCCCAAGCTGGCACGACGGGGCCTGGTGAGGGGTCTTTGCTCCAGTGATCCCAGTCAGAGCATCAGGGTCCTGGGTGGCCAAGGCCTGCAGACAGTGATGCGGCAGGGGGCATCATGCTATCTGGGGAATTGGATCTCGCTGGGCTTTGCCCAGTGGGACACACCCGGCCACACCCAGACACGCACCCTCCAGCCCAGAGAGGGAACCCGCCATTCCCGGGCTCCCGGGCTCTGCAAACTGTAGGCGCCCGCCTGGGGCGGCTCTGCACCTGGGAGCCTGTGCCGGCAGCCCCCACCGGTCACCCAGGGCCCCCCGCCCCTCTGATGGTCAGCAAGCCCACCGTCCCTGTCCCTAGGCCGAGTCCACCATCCCCTCCTGACCCTGAGCCCACCGTCCCCCTCCCCAGTCCACTCTGACTGCACCAGAGGCTCCTGATGGCCTTCCGGGCAGCCCTCTCTGCCCCAACTCTGCCAGGGCAGGAGGCTGTGAGGAAAGAGTGTGGGTGGGTTTCCTGCCCCACCCCCATACCCTGAGGCTGGAGAATGAGGAGGGGCACGTCCACCCCCCTCAGGGAGATGATTCCACTTAAGGGGTCACACTGGTCACTAGCCTGCCCCGTCCTCAAAGTCTCTGACCAGATTAGACGGTGATGAAGGGTGAGGGAGGCCTGGCCAGCTGCTGACAGCCAGCGGGGGGGACCCCCCCTCCAGCCAGGCCACCCGACAGTCTCGCAGGTATGAGAGAATCACCTGATTTAACACCGTTTCAGCCCTAATTGAATTCCATTTTCTAAATCCTGAATAAATACGTTCCGGCCACCTCCTCCGGCTCCCGTGGCCGTCCCGAGTACATCGAGGGGATAACAGCCACTTAAACACGCCGAGTCCTTGCCGGCAGATAAGTCCTTTTGTTTGCACTTAGGAAGATCAGAAAGTGAGTGTGCGGGTGTCCAGTCACCAAGCGCAGTGCCGCCCTTTGGGACGGGAGCGGAGGGGACACGGGATCAGCAGCTGTGGCTCCCCCAGGGCCCGAGCCCAGAGCAGGCCTAGCCGCCGTGCCCGCGGGTCAGGGTCTCTAGGCCCCCTGCCCTCCCTCTGTCCGGGGCTCTGCTCCTCTGCTGTCCGCGCCCCGAGACCCCGCCTGACCCACGCCAAGTGACCAGCTCATCTCTGGGCTGCTGGGATACGGTCCCACAGCGCAGCCAGCAGACACCGCGACCCCTCTAGCGGGGAGCCCCCAGGTCACGAACGCAGCTGGGACCCACAGGGCACCGGGCCAGGAGGAGCCGCTGGACTCAGGCCGGCTCATGGACTGGACACTCGCTGTGCCCACGGGGCTGTGTGGTTCCTCCGCCCCAGGCCTGCGGCACTGTGGGGTGAGGGTGGGGCTGGGCCACTCCAGGGCCATGGGATGGGGGGGGTCAGCCCGCCCTGAGGCCCGGACCTCCCTCTGCGGGGGCTGGTGGCCTCCTGTGCTTCCTCCCTAGGCGGGCAGGGTCAGGGGGGCTGAGATGGGCTCCTGCCCCGGCCCACACACGGTGGCCAGCCCGCCGAGCGCCCAGCCTCACCCTCCCACGGCACCAAGTTCCCACGCGCTGCCTGTGTCCCCGGCTCTGTCACCGCAAAGCAGCAGCCCCGCCTGTCCACGGCGCAGCCTCGGGCCCCGGGCACACAGGTGCCACTCCCCCCCCAACACCCACACACACGTCCACGTCTCCCTGTCCCACATTGGGCGGGGACAGCACCCAGTGACCACTCCCACCCTCCACGCCTGATGTCCACTCCCAGCCTCAGCAGACAGTGCCCACTCCCAGCGTCCGTGCCCGGTGTCCACTCCCAGCGTCTGTGCCCCGTGTCCACTCCCAGCGTCCGTGCCCGGTGTCCACTCCCAGCGTCCGTGCCCCATGTCCACTCCCAGCATCCGTGCCCGGTGTCCACTCCCAGCATCCGTGCCCGGTGTCCACTCCCAGCATCCGTGCCCCGTGTCCACTCCCAGCGTCCGTGCCCGGTGTCCACTCCCAGCATCCGTGCCCCGTGTCCACTCCCAGCGTCCGTGCCCGGTGTCCACTCCCAGCGTCTGTGCCCCATGTCCACTCCCAGTGTTCGTGCCCAGTGTCCACTCCCAGCGCCAGACCCCCTCGGTGCCCAGCGCCCATGCCCAGCTTCCCTCTTAACCCCACTTTACAGACACAAACGGGGCCCAGAGGCCTCGCCATGGCGCCCACTCGCAGCCCCCAAGGAGGGTCACTGCCACTGGGTAGACCCCGGGCACTCCCTGTCTCGTAGCCTCTCGTCAGTGACCCGTGGCTCTGCTCCTCCTGGCCAATGGGCAGCTAAGCCCGGGCGCCCGCCGCGGCTCCCCTGCCTGCAGCTGGGCCTGGGAAGTGTGGATAGGATGCTGGCCTCACGGTGGCCCCGCCTGGCACCGTCTGTACCCGGGTCCAGGGCGTCCTGCGCCAGCCTGGCTCTCTCAGTGCTGCCTGGTGGCCGGTGTGGCCATCTCTGTGACTGGCCTCCTCAGCGGATGTCGCCTAGGCCTGAGCTCAGGCTCGTGGCCCCTGTGGGCACTGTCCCCTCCGCGGCGGGGACCCCTGAGCCCCCCTTGGGCTCCAGCGCCCGTCCAAGTCAGCCCTCGCCAACTGGTGCTTTGAGGGTGAGGAAGCCGGCCGGCCCTCGCTGGGAAGGGGCTCTGGGCCGCGGTTCCCGCGCCGACCCTCCCCTGGGCCTCTCTGTCCTCCCACGCCCGGCGGGGCACGGCCACCTGCTGACCTGTGCGTAGCAGGGCAGCGGTGGGCAGCTGGGGGACGCGCCGTTCCTCTCTGAAGTGGCCGCCCAGCCCGCTCGCGCTCTCACGTCTCGCTTCTCTCCGGCCTCTCGTGGCGCCTCCTGCAGCGCAGGCAGACGGCTCTGCCAAGAACGAACTGCAGGGCGGGCCGCGAGACGGCAGCGGGAGACAGTGGCCCCGGGGACCCCACCTTGACATGGAGGTGGGAGCCGAAGCAGGACCCCCCGTCGGAAGAGCTGGCAGAAGCTTAGGGCTGCCGCAGGGAAACTGAGGCACAAGAGCTGCTCCCTGCGATGGAGACGGACACGGTCACGGCCAGGCCCAGGTTTGGTGCGTCGAGTCTGAGGGGTGGCCGGAGCACTGGGCAGAGGCCAGGGGCAGCTGGCAGCCGTCTGGGGCGAGGGAGCACTCACTCTGCAGACTCCCACCCGAGCCGTCGGGAACACGGCGCGTCTTGCGGACGAGACCCCCTGGGTGGAGCCACCACAGGGAGGTCGCTCACCAGGCAGTGCCCTTCCTAGAATACCCGGGGCACGAGGCTGGCCTGGTGGCTTCCTGCCGGGTGGCGGGAGTGTGAGGCCCGCACAGGGACGCCAGAGCCCTGTGGGCGGGGAACAGAGGCTGGGGCGGGTGCGAGGGTCGCCCTGTGGGTCTCCTGCTCGGGGACGGGGCCGGCGACCAGAATCGGAGCCTCACTCAGGGAAGGGAGACAGGGACGCCCGCCCACCCCCACGGCGAGCAGGACGCGGTTCTGCAGGCAGACTCCTCAGAGAACTGGGTCACGGCGCTGCAGGAAAAAAACAACCGGGCCAGAGGCGGGCACTCCGCGAGGGGGAAGCTCCTGCTTCCCAGAGAGAGGTGGGAGGCGCTGGCCTAGCTCACAGCCACCCCAGGCCACATATGGTCCCCGAGCCCCACCAAGAGGGAGCCCCGAGCACAGAGCCGGGAGTCAGTCCCAAGCACAGAGCCGGGAGTGAGCCCTAAGCACAGAGCCGGGAGTCAGCCCTGAGCACAAAACTGGGAGTGAGCCCCGAGCACAGAGCTGGGAGTCAGCCCTGAGCACAAAACTGGGAGTGAGCCCCGAGCACAGAGCCGGGAGTCAGCCCCGAGCACAGAGCCGGAGTCAGCCCCGAGCACAGAGCCGGGAGTCAGCCCTGAGCACAGCCAGGCATGGCTCACCTCCCCCACACCCCCAAATCCAGTCTGAAGCTCCCAGCACGTTGCTCCGCCCAGCTACGGGCAAGGTCCCTCCCACGTGTGCTCACAGGATGAGGGGCCAGACCCCCTCCTTGGGGCACAGACGCAAAAGAGAGGAAGAGGGCAAGCGGGGGGTGGGGGGGCACGGGGTTAGGATCAAGTTACATCCCCCACTCACCACCAACGCCGCCACCCACGTCCCCCACCCACCACGCCAGCCCTGCGTCGCTGGGTATGTCAAACTTGGCCTCGCTAAGGTGCGTGCCGTAAATTCTAGAGCAAACATATTTCCTTAAATAAGAGGTGCAAATAATTAACAATAAAAGTGGAATCACAGAATGATCAGTTAAGCCTACGAAGAAGCAGAGAGGAAAATAAAGAGAGCAAATTAAAAACATCTCTAAAATGGTGGCTTTTAACGCCATTCGTCAATAATCATTTTAAACATGAATGGATTAAATACAACAGTCTCAAAAATGCATTTTCCGATCGGGTATTTTCAAAAGGAAGCCTCGGCTAAGCTGTCGAGAAGCGC
This sequence comes from Sorex fumeus, assembly GCF_029834395.1. Lineage (NCBI taxonomy): Eukaryota > Metazoa > Chordata > Mammalia > Eulipotyphla > Soricidae > Sorex > Sorex fumeus. The sequence continues at coordinate 1,161,615 of NW_026606250.1, forward strand.
ATTTAAAATTAATAGCATAGCTGCGGTGGAAGAGGAGGCGAGGGTGACGTGCCAGGCAGAGAGAAACCCACAGACGTGGAAATCGCTCCCCGAGCTGGCAGCCAGGACCGTCGTCAGAGAGGAGGAGCGAGGGCCTGACGATCAAAAGATAGCGCCTGTAAATATGTATGCAACCAGCACCAAGCTTCAAAAACTTACGGCAAAAGCCTGATCGATATGAAAAGAGACAGAAAAATCTATAATTATAGCTGGAGACGTCGACGCGTCCCTGTAGAAATTGACATGCCAAGCAGGCCGGAGCCAGCCGGGCGAGGGGACAGACCAGGCCGCCCCCCCTCGTGCCCAGCCGCTGACCCTGACGTGGCCAAGGGACACGCGCCCCTCCCCCCGAAACCCCAGGGGCAGACCCGGAAAGCCCACCTTCAGCGCAGGGAGAAGGCAGCAGGAAACGTGAAGAGCCAAATTCGGGGGCCCCACACCCGGACAGGCACTGGCAGGGCCCGGGCGGGGCGTGGAAGGTGCCCACAGGCCAGCTGGGGACAGGACAGCGTGCGGGAAAGCCGACGTCAGCTCCTGCTCGGAGATGAGTGATGGATGTCAACGTCCCTGGAAGTAGCGGGAGGCGTAAGTGATGGGTGCAGGACATCCGCGATGCCACAGGACCGCGAGAACGACGAAGAGAACCAGAAGCCGGACCCCCAGAAGCTCGGGACAGAGAGGCTCCACCCCCGAGAAACGGGCCACCGGCAAGCGTGCAGAGAACAGGAACCTCCACGCTCCCCACCCCATGAGGGGACTTGGAGGGGCTACCCCCACCCCCTCTGGAGGGGATTTAGAGGGGCTACACCCCATGAAGGGGATTCACAGGGTGACTCTGAGCTCCGGTGAGACATCCCAGTTCCCGGGAAGACAGGAACTGTCAGACTCAGGCAGAAGGAAGTCGTGGGCACGGCCTGACCTATACTGAAGGGACGAATCTGTGCCGATGCCCTGTCCAGCGGCCTGACCGGCACCCCAGCGCCTCCACGTGTGCTCTACAGCCCCCAAGTCCCAGGCCTGCTCAGCTGAGTGTCCCCGGGAACAGCACCCGAGGCCTCCAGAGCCTCGCTGGGGAGCAGCCCCAGGAAGGTCCTTCCCGGGAGAGGGACAGGGATGCCGAGGTCCACGACAGCCGGTCCTGGGCAGCTGAGGCGTCCCGGGAGCCTGGAGAAGGAGGACGCTGCTCGCTGAGAGTGTGAGACCTTCGGGCCCGTCCCGGCACGGGGCAGGACTATCGCCAAGGACACAAAGGGGCGAGAGGGCCGAAGAGGGGAAGGCGAGGGCCGCCTGCCGCAGCCACCCAGCCTGGCCCAGCGCCACGCCTGCTCCCCTGAGCCTGCCAGGAGTCACCCCGGAGCTCAGAGTTGGGAGTCGGCCCCAAGAACCCCCAGAAGAGGAGGAGGAGGAGGAGGAGGAGGAGGAGGAGGAGGAGGAGGAGGAGGAGGAGGAGGAGGAGGAGGAGGGTGACTAAGAGGAGGCACTGCAGAAACGCGAAGTTTCTCGCACAGTCGCCGAGTCCGGGTGTGATCAGGCGCCGTGGCCAGACGACTCGTCCAAGAACCGTCAGGCCAGTCGACAGCAAGACGCAATGGCAGGACGACGTGACTGGCCAAACTCAGACGAGAAGAAAAGAACCTCCCCTCGCCGAATAAGCGCAGGGAAACTACCGAGGCAGCACCAGCCTCCCTGCATGGCCGCTGGCCCCCGACCTGACCCAAGGGAGGTAGCAATAAAAGCAAGACAAGGGAACTTGCAGCCGACCCTCTCCAGGCTGAGCACTTTTCCGCGAGGCTGGAGCAAAGCCAGGTGGTCCCCATCCACCCAGCAGCGGCTGGGGTCACCGGGGGCCGTGGACCGGCGCGGGGAGGGCAGCTGGCCGGCCCAGCGGGCTGCGAGAGCCCGGCTCACGCCTCTCCCCTCGTCCCGCCTCTCCTCTCCTCCCGCTTTCTTCTCTCTCCCTCCTCCCTCCCTCCCTCCCCCTTTCCCCTCCTCGCTCCTTCCTTTCTTTCCCTTCCTCTCCTTCCTTCTTTCAGACAAAAGGCTTTTCCTCTGGAAAACCATCACGAACCCCAGAACGGTCCCCAGAGCCAGTCTGGGGAAGTGAGGTCTCAGGTTTGAAGAGAGAAAGCGTCTTGCTCCTTCCGCGAGCCTCTGGACTCCGGAAAGCTGAAACGATATTTAAAGTCATCAGGCCTGTGAGCCAGAAAGCTAGGAGGGTGCGGGCCGAGCCCCTGGGAAGAACCCGGCGATCCCTCTGAAGAGCGGCAGAGGCCCGGGCGGGTGGCAATAGGTACGGACAGGCCGAGCCATTCAACCGCAGAGGGGTACACTGAGGCCGCGCTGGGCTGGCTCGACACCCCCTTACTAACCCGAAACACGGACGTGAGCACGGCCACCGCCATGGGGAGCCTCAGCGGTCCGAGCCCCAACTCCCGCGACCAGCCGTGCCCGAGAGACCGAGAAGGGTCGAGAAAAGTCCAGGTGGGTTCCTAAGCACCTCATCTGTCACGGCCGCTGGAAGCCATTCACACCTCTGGAGCGGCCAGCGGCCAGCGAGCGTGGTCAGAGCACCCACCCGCACAGCCCACAGCCCACTCACCCGCGGCTGCCCCCAGGCTGAGCCCACTCCCCCGTGTTCCAGGAAAGCAAACCCGAGAGTACCCAGCAGAGAGCCAGGGTCGGTGTCGGCCAGTGCAAAGGCCCAGGGAGGGAAACTGCCCAGCCGCCAAGCGCGCCCACTGCCCCTGCTTCTTCCGGCCACGGCCCCTGGCCTCTTGCCCCTGCCCTCGAGGCCCCCGGTCAGCAGCCCAGGAACCCGCCGCCCTTACGAGCACAAACAGGAAGTGGCCACTCGCCCCGAGCTCCTGCAGCCCGACACCCTCCCAGGCCCACTCGGACAGACGCCGGGAGAGGGTCAGCGTGCCCAGGGCCGGGGCAGCCCCGTGGCGAGGGACCCTCGGAAATAGCTCTCTGGAGCGCCCAGGGCCGGGGCCGGCACGAGGAGGAGACCCCCCGCCCCGCCACGTTGCCTCCCCAGCCACCCGCGGCGCAAGCCTGAGCACGGCAGAGGGACACTGGCTTGGCTCCAGCTGCCCAAGGGGGTCAGCACGGAAACCCCACAATGGGGCAAAGCTCATGGCAGCCTCCACACCACATCCCCGGAGGGGCCTGGAAACTGGGGGCAGACACGGGGCCCTTCCACGCCACGTCACCCAGCCACGGCCCTTCCGCTCCACGCACCACCCAGACACACCTTCCGCTCCCACGTTCTCAGGCCACGTGTGAGCAGACGCACTAGGGTAGGGCGGCCTTTCCCGGTCCAGCAGCCACCCAGGAGCCCCTCCTGCCTCCTGCCCTCAGCCGGGTCCTGCCGTGCCCCCGGGGTCTTTGCTCCCACGGGGCCAGCCTCCCCAGCACCCAGCCCCGCGCGGGCCAGGCCCCCATCAGGAGGCGTGAAGCCCGCGAACAGGCGCGGGAGAGTGAGGAGGACGGGGCCGAGCACGGGGCAACGGGGGGAACCGGGCAGCCCTGCTGACCACGGCCTCCTCCCACACAGCCGGAGCCAGTGCCGGGACAAAGCGCCACAGCTCTGGCGATGGACGGGGTCCAGGGCGCCTTCCCGGGGGTCACGTCTGGGTAACTGGCCAACACTGCTCAGGCGCAGGGAAGACTGTTGCCATGGTGACCTCCCGGCAATTAGCTCCTTGGTAGGGTGCCAGGCTACCCCAGAGCCAGCCGCTCCCAGGCGGGCGGGGACAGAGGCTGGGTGGGAAGCGTGGGCTGGCCCAGCTGGCGCCCACCCCAGCCCCCCGGGGTGGGGGGTGGCTCCCTGGCCAGGAGGGCTGGATTGGACGTGAAGGGCAGCATCGGACACGGAGATGACCAACTCCACTGCCAGGTCAGGGTCCAAGCATGTCCCCGGCCTCGGCCAGGAAGCAGCAGGCACTGACCGGTGCCCACGGGGGACCCTCCTGTCGCCTGTTCTTCAGTGGATATTTCTTGCCTACGCTTGAAATTCATCGTCCACCTTCTTCCTGGTCCATGAGGGAGCCGGGCCCAAACACTGGGACAGTGCACGGCCAGCCCATGCTTTGCCAGGACGGGTTCGGGCCCAGACCCCAGCCAGGATGCAGCCCCCCGCCCAGGCGGCCCCGACGCTGCTCCAGCCTGAACCCTCCTCCGGGGGCTGACACGGCGCCCAGGCAGCAAGGCTGTCCACAGGTGGCCACGCCATGGCCACGCCAGACAAGTCCTGGCGTCTGGCAGCTGTGCCTCGTGGAGAGATGTCCAAGCTGGTCCCCCAGGGACACCAACTCCTGAAGGGGCCCGGGCAGGGGCACCCCACAGGGCAGGAGTGGGCCGGGCTGAGGAGGGGCTGGATGGGCCCTGAGTTCTGCCCCCACCCACCAGCTCCAAACTGGGCTCCGACCCCCCAGCGCCGAGCATGGACTCCTACCCCAGCCCAGCAGGGACAGAGACCCCCTGGGAGGTGACAGAAAAGATCCACAGAAACCGGGGTCCTCAGCACAGCTGGGGTCTTTGCAGGGACAGCCAGGAGCTCTGTGAGGACAGTGAGGTCCTCAGCACAGCCAGGGTCTCTGCAGGGACAACTGGCAGCCTCGGGGCCGCCCGCAGGTGGAGTCACCCAAGTCTGAGCGGGTGCACCTGGGGACCCGCCTTCCGGGATACATTGGAACCGTCCCTCCACCCACCCAGATGCCCAGGGGAGCTGGACCGACCATGGCCCGGGGCTCCCATCCCGGGGGAAGGGATACGGGCTCAGGGTCCCGAGGGCTGGGCCTGGGTGCATCCGCGTGTGGCCGTTCCCACACGCCCCCGGCCCGGCTGCCCGGTCCCTCCCTTGGGAAGCAGCTGTTTCTTCCCCAGGATGCGGCTGAGTCAACCTTGGCATCAGGTGGTTTGGGAGCGACTGACGTGACCACGGCAGCCTCGGTGCGCGGGTGCCGGGGCCACTTGTGGCCAGAGGAGGGGAGGGTGTCATGTTTCTCCCTCACCCTGGAGGGGTTCTCCCGCTATCCGAGGGCAGCGGCTGTTTCTCCCGCACTGCGCGAGGGGTTCTCCCTCTATCTCTGTCTCTGGGTCAGGAGCCACACTCAGCAGCGCCTGAGAACCACACTTTGGGGACACACCGTGCAGGTCCCTCTGGGCCAGCCCCTGCCCCAGATACGATTCTCGATGGAACCGTTTTAAGCTCCACCGTCTCACTGAAGCAGCCTCATCGGGTCGAGGTGGGGAACGGGCCACACAGGGTGGCACCCAGGGGCTGCTCCTGGCTCTGTGACCAGTGACCCTTGCAGGATTGGGGCCTGTGGAGTGCTGGGGACCACGCCAGGGCTGGTCACATGCAAGGCACGTGCCTAACCCCACCCGTACAGCGACCCCGCACCCTGGCAGAGGCCACACCGTGTGTCCAGGACCAGCCCTCAAGTCTCTGAGCACCCAGGGGTGCTCGTGCACCCTGGAGCATCCCCCAAAAGGCCTGGACAGTGTCCAGGGACACACACGTGCATCTGGTGGCCTGACTTCCAGAACATTCTCACGGAAACCATCCCGAGGAGGGAACCAGGAGGCCTTGGGCGGGACGAGGAGGGACAGGCGTCCCGCAGAAGAGTCTCCTTCCGGAGCTGCCGTGACCTGGAGGGACCGGCCAACAACTCCCAGCGTGGCCCCAGGGACCTGCCCTGCACACCCACAGGCCTCCTGCTGCTGGGCCCAGGCCACAGGCCTGCCTGAGGCTCTGGCCAGCGAGGCCCTTTGCAGTGCTGTGCCCCCGTGTCCAGAGACATACCCAGACCACTTCCAGGTGTCCTGGTTGCTTGTTCCAGGCGGCAGGAGGCGCTCAGCTGGGGTGAGGGAGGGCTGGGTGAGGCCCCTGGGTCCCCCCGAGACACAGCAACGGGCCTCAAGGAGCCGTGAAAGCCGGGACGCATGCAGTGGACCATTTGGGCCACACAGCGGAAGGCCACGCCATGGACATGCCCCGCTTCCCGCAACCCGGGCACCGTGCAGAGGGTGAGACTCACATACAGGGCCAAATTGGGCCAGGAGCGAGTTCCCTCTCCAGGGCTGAGACGGGTCTCGGGGGAGAGAAGGACGTCTGCTGACAGACAGACAGACAGACAGAGTCAGTCCTTTGCTGAAACGACCTATGGCTTCGGCCACTGACTGGTCCCGCTGTCCACGCCTCTCGCACAAGGTCTTTCCCCACTGGGCCCATGGGGGTCATTTTCCCGCTTCTTTCCTGCCCCGTTCCCCCCACCCTGCCGGGGGGTGGGGGTCTGCCTCTAGGCAGCGGCGTCCCTGGGAGAAGAGCTGGGAGGTTGTCCCTGGACAGCAGGAAGGACAGACCATCACATGCAGGGAGAGAGGGAGGGGGAGGGAGAAGGAGAGAGAGGGAGAGAGAAGGAAAGAGAGGGAGAAAGAGAAAGGGTGAGACAGAGGGAGGGAGAGGGAGAAAGAGGGAGAGAGAGAAGGAAGGAGGAGAGAGCACCCCCTTGATGCCCTTTCTCCAGGGCACCCCCGTCTCCCCCAGCCCCCCTTGCCACGTGCCCCTCCCCACGGGGTCAGGGCCGAGAAACCATCTGGCTTCCGCCTGCTGAAAGGGGCCGAGGTTTCAGGGCGTGGGTGGAGCCCCCGAAACGCGGGTCTGCCCATGGGCTCTCGGGCAGCACAATTTCTCAAATAAAATCTCAAATCAGAAAAGGAGATGGAAATGAAAGAGCACGCACGTGCTATCAAAAGATGTCAAACTCAGCCAAAATTCAGTTGAATTATGAGACATTATATATATTCAAGGATTAATGAAATAAAGATAGGAAATTATCATGTAGCAGAAACAATTAACATGAAAAGAAGTAATATACAAGATTGGAAAGCAAAAAAATGTCAACAATTGTGAGTGGAATTCCCAGAAGATGTTTTTTAAAAGTTTATTAAGGTACCAAGAAAAAATATTAACACAAAATTAATTCTGTCGCTCTCTACCAGCAGCAAACAGAAATGAAAATTGAATGCACATTAATTACAAAGGTGCCAAAATGCTAAACACCCATGAATAGTCAGCCAGGATTTCTGTCACAGTCACATGAGACAAGTATTAAATTTTACTGATGCATAAAAGGGTCTCGAGTAAATAAAAAGACACATCATATCCCCGGGCCCAAGGACTCACTATTTCAGGGGTGGGGATAAGAACACTTGGGGTGGTGCTCAGGGTCACTCCTGGGTGGGCCCCGGGGTCACTCTTGGCTGGGCCCTGGGGTCACTCCTGGCTGAGCCCTGGGGTCACTCCTGGCTGGGCCCCAGTGTCACTCCTGGCTGGGCCCCAGTGTCACTCCTGGCTGGGCTCCAGGCACCCTTGGGTGCTAGAAGGCAATGGGTGCCAGCCAGTGCCAGGCCAGTGGTCACTCCCGCTCTCTCTCTCTCTGGCTGCCCCGAATGTGCTTTCTTTCGGTTCCGGTCACGAGTGTTGTACTCCACACTCACTCCCAGCTCTGTGCTCCAGGCTGACCCTGCGGGCCCGGGGCTGGGCGGGGCGGGCCTGAGCGAGGGCAGCCTCCAACCCCGCACTGCCTCTCCGGCTGAGTCGCCGTTTGGGTTCGTCCTCTGGGAGCTGCTGCTGGACTCAGCTCACCTCACAGGACCGGGACACACCTTACACTGTGTGTGTGCTCGTGTCCTTGAGGGTCACGCGGGCTCTGTCTCGAAGGACGTGCAAAGGGACAAGGAAATCAACCAGGGGCAAGAAGCAGCTCTGGGGGGATTCCGCTCCCCCAGTGCTGGACGGAGAGAGCCACCCTGGGGCTGCGGGACCGGCCGCGGGCAGGCCAGGGTGGCCGCTGGTGCTAGCTGGCAACTCGCTGCCGCTCCTTCAGGGAAAAAGCGGGAAAAATCTCTCACCCCGGCCTCCGCCAGCAACAGACGGGGCGGGGCGGCGGCTGCCTGGGCCCAGGGGCTGAGCCCGCCGTCCCCGCCGGCTCCATCTCGGCTGCCTCCACTCTCCGGCTGCTGGACGCTTCGTCTCGTCCTGAGTTCCGGGAGTCCGAGTTCTGTCCATGTGTCCTGCTTCCTGGTGGCAGCCCGTCTTGCCTGGCGCGTGGGCTGCTGTCCTCCCAGGCCGGAGGTCCAGCCGTGGCCTCTGTGTCCCACCGGCTTAGCCGCTACGAGGGGCCGGGGCTCTGGGCCAGCCTGGGCATCAGGCTCCCTCAGGCGGTTGTCCCTGCCCCGGGTCCCCTCCCGTGGCCTCTCCGGCTGCGTTTCTGTCTTGCCCGCTCTCCTGCAGCGTCCGCGGCCCGCGAGTCTCCTTTCTGGCCCCTCGGTCTCCCTTACTCGGGTAAACACTTGCTCCCCAGCTTGCAGGCCGTGTTCTCCCCTCTCCCTGTGTGTTCGCTCTTCCCTCCAGCCCAGGGAGCCGGGCCAGGCTTGGGCGCCACTCACGGCACCCTGGGAGCTGCTGGACTGGCAGGAGCTTGTTCCCTGGGAACTTGGTCTCAGGAATTCTCCCGACCTGCTCATTGCCTTTCTCTGCAGGTCTCTGAGACCCCTGCCGGGGCGGCTTTGAACCTGCACCCGCCGGGCTGTGGGTGCCGGGTGCCTGCCCCCGCCCCAGCCCACGGTACCCCGCGGTCTCGAGGGACAGAGGTCTGGGGCCCTGCAGACAGGTGCTTCACTGAGTTTGGTGTAGTCCGTGGGGTCCTGCTTTCCGGGGCGGGGTGGGGGGGTGCCTGGTAGGGTCAGTCCCTGGGACAGAGGCTGCGGCCCTGTGTGTGCTCGTACCGGAGCTTTGGGGCTCTGGGCAGGACGCTGACCCAGGAAGAGCAGCTCCTGGCCCATGTGGGCTCAACAGTTCCCCCGCACACATCTGTTCTGTGGGTAACCCAACACTTCCGGTCAGCCTCGGCGGAGTTCGTCATTTGGAGCCTGGAGGCGTTCTCCCCCGCCCTGCAGGGACGCCGCCTCACGGACGCCCCTTTCTCGCACTGGCGCAGGGACGGCGGCTTTGTCTCCGGAGGGCTGTTCTGGGGGCGTCTTCGTGAAGGAGTGGGCACGGCATCAGACAGCCAAGTGTGCATGCGTGTGTGCACATGTGCGCATGTGTGTGCGTGTATGTGCACACTGCAGGGACCCACACAGACCCCCGGCACACGGTGTCTGCCCCGACTTCTGCTGTCGTTGTACTTGGAAGCTGGAGCACCGGGACGCCGTAAGGAGCCCGCACGGGGTCTGGCGTCACTCGGAGCCTCGCAGTCTGGTCCACGCGCTCACACTGAAGCCGCTGAGCCCCGTGGCCGGGGGCCCCTCCCTGCTACTGTGCCGCACGCACCTCCCGGCCACCCCCACTCCCGGCCCCGCTCCCCTTCCCCAGCATCAGCTCACACCTGGGAGCCTCCCGACCTGGCAGAGGCCACCTCGCGGGCCCTGCTTGCCCTTGGCCGGTTATTCACTGAGTTTTGGGCCACTCCCAGCTTTTCTCAGGGCTCACTCCTGGCTCTGTGCTCACTCCCAGCTCTGTGCTCAGGGCTGACTCCCGACTCTGCTCAGGGCTGACTCCCAGCTCTGTGCTCAGGGATGACTCCTGGCTCTGTGCCCAGGGATGACTCCCAACTTTGTGCTCAGGGCTCACTCCTGGCTCTGTGCTCAGGGCTCACTCCTGGTAGGTTCGGGAGGACTTTGGGGTGCAGGGGATGGAGCCCAGGCCAGTGCCCTCCCTGCTGTACTATCGTTTCGGCCCTGTTTTATTTTTTAATTCAGGAAAATTCCAGGATCAATTAAGGATCACAAATCGCCTTTAATTGGCAGTTCCCTTAATCCCGTTGTGATCCAGAGCGCTCCGACACTCTTTCATTCTTTCCGGCGCCCTTCTGGAGGCGGGTCCAGGGGACTGTCTCATGGGCTGTCCCTGGCCTATCGCCTGGCCGGGAGGCTGTGGAGGAAAGTCCCATCCTGGGGGGCTGGGGAGAGTGACCGGCAGCGCAGCCTGGGCTGGGCACCTGCTGGCCGATATGTCCCACTCGCCCGTGGTCGCCTCCGTCGCCCTCAGTGGGCCTGTGTGCCAGGATCATTCACACCTACCTCACACTGCTGTGGAGTCAGCCCCGAGCACAGAGCCGGGAGTCAGCCCCGAGCAGAGCCAGTGTCTATCCTTGACTCTGCCTTGGGCTCGTCCATAACTCCTTGCCCAGTGCTCATCTGTGACTGCTAGGCCGGCCTCCTGGTTCGAGTGCCCCGGGTCATACATGGAGCCATTCATCCCCTGCCGCCACCCTGGCCCGGCTCCCCGCTCCCCCCGCGGCAGCCCCTGCTCTGTGCAAGTGTCAGCCCCTCCCCAGCCCGTCTGGAACCTCTTCCTCCGTCCCCGCTTCTCTCCCGGGTTGCCAGGCCCTGTGGAGACGCCTGCTCCCCGGTGCCCACCCCCGCGCAGGGCAGCACAGCTCTCACGGGGTACCCGCTGCCCCTGCTGCGAGAAGCCCCAAGAGCAGCGCCCAGAGGCGCCCGTGACCCACCTGCCCCCTCTCCACGCCTGGCCCACCTCAGAGCACCTGCCGCTCACCTGCATGCGCGGCACCAGGCCACCTCCCTCAGCGAGGGGCAGGCACTGTGACACGGGGCGGAGGCTGAAGGGCCCCGCGCGCCCACGGGGACCCACCCTGTGCCCGTGACTCCTCCCCCACCACAGCTGACAGAGCCACGTGCTGGGTCGGTGACCGCAAGAGGCCACCAGGCCACTGTCGGGGCCCCGAGCCTCCCCGCCCTGGGACCTGGGGGCGTCTCCCATCTTGGCTGCACCCCACAAGGCTGGGCCCACCGGCCCCCGTGGGGCCAGCCCCCAGCGTGCGGGTTCTGCTGCGAGGCCTCCTTGGGCGGACTCCCCGGGTTCCTCTCTCTGCCCCGGGGCTCCTGCCCTTCCCGCCCTCCCGCTCTCCATCCGGCCCGGGTCCGGGTGCGAGGGGGGCACCGCAGCCTCTCCTGTTCTCTGACCCTTGTTCCCGCAGAGACACACGGGGCCGGGGGCAGGGCGGGGGGGGGGGGGGGGGGCAGGCCACAGACTCAGGAGCAGAAGCGGCTGCGGCATCGAGTAGACCGACGGGGAATCCCTGACACCGCTTGGCTGCCGAGACACTGTCCTCGGCCCCTCGATGGTGCCGGCCCTTTGCCTCTTGTCTGACGGCCGCTAGGGTCCCCAGCTGGCCGACGCTGGTCAACCCCCCACACTCCGGCCGCCGGCCAAGTTCACCGACAAGCAGGGGATGAAAATTCTTGGTGCAAATCGAGCTGGGGCCGAGGAAGTGAGTTCCCACGCCTGCTCCAGAGGCATGAAATCACGCTTCCTTTATTTAGTCTGGGACGACTTTCTTTACATCGCACAAAAATACCTCCCGGATTGAGGAACTGGGATTCTGAAAACAAACACCCTCCCTCCTCGAACCCTCTCCGGCGAGACGACGGACCGGACCGTGTTTACTCCTCGCCCTCCAGGGCCCGGTGGGAAGTGACTCACCCACAGGGCCATCCCCGAAGCTTCTTCCTCGGAGAGCAGCCGCTGACCCGGCCCGGGCTCTGCCCAGCGGGGTGGGGCATGGCAGGTTGGGTGGACGGGGAAAGGCGGGTGGCGGCATTCAGCGTGGGCGAGCACGGCCCCTGCACTGGTGCGTCCGTGCAACATTTGGGTTCTGCGGGGGCCGCACACCGCGACTCTTTCACTGGGGCATCACTCGCTCTTTACGTGCGGTCGGTGGCCTCAGACCTGTGGGTGGGCTGAGTACAGGCTGCCTCAGTGGCCCGGACCCCCCCGGGGCGGCAGAGCAGCCGGAAGCAGTCGCACAGCACGGGAGCCGGAGGCCTCGGGGGCGGGACACTCACCGGCCCCGGGCCAGCTGTGCTAGACCCTTGCTCTGCATATCGGGGGCTGCGGCCCCCCCTTCCCACAGCTTCCCACAGCTCTCCTGGGCTCAGGACGTCCATGTCCCTCTGGGGAGGCACCTGGGTCCGAGTGAGCCCAACGCAGCCCAGATGCCCACAGCCCAGAACCCCGCTGGGACACGGGGACAACCACACGTCTGTGGCGCTTCCGTCAAGGCGAGCCTGGCGGGCTCGTGGCCACGTTGCCAGGAGGGGAAATCACGAGCCCCAGAGTTGGGCCTCGGAGAGGAAGTCCGGGACGCGGAGGGGCGGCTCAGGCAGCTGGAGCCAACGACCCGGGGCCCCCGGCGTTCTCTGGGCTGCTACCCACACGGCGGTTCAGCACCGCCAGCTGCCACAAAAGCTCCCTTGGGCCTCCTTCCGCTCGAGCGGCATCTTTGGAAATCTGCCCGGGGCAGAGGCAGGACCCGCCCGTGGCACTGAACCGGGCCACGCTGCAGGCTCGGACACAGCCGCTGCCCAGCCAGCGCGCCCGTCCTCCAGGTGCTGGTCCCGGCCACCCAGGGCTCCCGCACCTGCCCCACCCCCCACCCCCCACCCCCAGGCAAGTCTCAGCACCTGGGGCCCCACAAACGTCCCACCCCCAACCCCGAGCGAGGCTTGCCTCCTCCCCAACTGCGAGCATCAGTAAGACTATCGCGATGTTTCGCTCCTTCCCTCATTCCCCGGACCCTCAGCCCGGAAGCCCCGCGCTCGGGCCAGCTCCTCTCTGCGTGAGGAAGAGACCCCGGCAAGTCCCTTTCCACGCGAGGAACCCGGGGCGCGGGGCCCAGCAGCCACCAGCAGGAAGGAGAGTTGCCCCCCGACCCCCAGCACCGTTCCCAGACTTGTTCTCGGAGGAAGCTGCAGTGTTGTGTTAAGCGCACCAGTGGCCAACATTGAGCTCCGCGTCTTCAAACAATCTCCTTACTCGCCTACCGGAAAACGCGTATCATTCAGCAAAGGCCATTGTCATCAGCCACGACGTCGCTGCTAGGGAAGTTCCCGTGCTAAGGAATTCATTAAGACACGGGGTGCCCCATCTTCACGCCACCAACGGGCACGGCCAGAGCGCATGAGCAGAAAGACGCTGCGCAGACCCCGGATGACGGGGGAGGCCGGTCCCCGGGTCGACTCGCCCTTTGTGTCAGCAGCAAGACGGCGTTTGGGGCTTGGCATTGCCTGTGGGGGGCAAGCGAGGGGGGGACGCGGAGGCCCCCCCTTCCCCCGCAGTGGGGGCCCTGGCTCTGCGTGTCAGTGTCCGCGTGTGTTGGTGCCTGGGCGCAGCTCCCAGCCTCACCACACCACACGGTGAGAATCAGGGTCACGACTACCGTGGCTTGTGTGGCGTGTCCATGATGCTTCCCGGGTCACTGTGGCCCCGTGGCCCCCACAGTGGCTGTGGTCAGGGGGGAGAGACGCGTGTTCAGGGCGCGCACCTCCGGGGACGGGCCAAGATCCCTCCCCGCGCGGACACGCTGACCTGGTCCCCTGAGCCACACGCCCACCCTGACCCCTTGCCAACGTCTCTGGGCAGCTCCTACATCACCCCGCTCACCCGCGGGCCTGGCTGAGCGCTTGTGCCCAGTCCCCACCGCCCGCTGCCCACCCTGTGCCCTGAGTCCGGTCTCGCCCCTCGCGAGCACAAGCGCCCTGAGAAGAGCCGAGATTCCCTTTCGGGCCCAGCTCCTGCTGCACCTGTGTCTGGGTCAGGGCCACGCGGCCAGCGCTGTCGCTCCGGAAGCCGCCCCTCTCTGCTGGGCCCCTCGCTGGACATGGGCGGGGGCAGGGCATGCGCCATGGGGCACGTCCCCGGACATGGAGGGTTGCGGAGTTTGGGGGTGCCTGAGAGGGAGCCCCTGCGGGCAGTGACATCTGCGTCCACGCCATGTCCTCACCCAGGCCTGCCCCCTGGGGCCCAGGGATGCTGGGGGGGGGCTTCTCCCTGATGCCTACAGCAAAGTTTCCCAGCTGCCCCCCAGGCAACAAGGTGGCCAGGGGAGAGCTTGTCCTGTGGTTCTGCCCTGCAGCGAGAGGGAGGGCGGGGCACCAGGGTGGGTGTGCTTCTGGGAGCAGGGGCAGAGCACAGGACCCGGCTGTTGCCCGGGCCCCAGGTGGGGGCTCCCACGTGTCCCACCCAGAAGCAGACGTCCCTGGGGCTGCCCGCCTCCGCGTCAGACCCTCTGGCTGCCCTGGTCCACACCACCCCTCCCCCACTGTCACTGCCAAGGTCACACCAGGCCTGCGGTGGCAGAGTGACCCGCCTCACGGCAGGCTGCCCGCCTCCTTCAAGACGGGTTCGAGCCCCAGGGGCTGCCTGAGGTGCGGCCAGTCAAGACCCTCCTCCAAGACAGGCCAGCCTGAGACCACGTCTCGGATGGGGCAAGCAGGAGCGAGCAGCTGACGGTCAACACACGGTCAGGACGAGCGCAGAGCCCGCCCCCCGCAGACCACCTCGGCCCGAGCTGAACCCTCAGCAGCTCTGCAGACACAGACACGGGAAGTGGGGAGCACCTGCCAATGCCCCCCCCAGAGACAGAGACCGGCACAGGCACACTGGAGCCCACGCCCGCCTGTTCAAGAACTCCCTGCACCCCTGATGGGGGCCTCAGGCCCGGCCCAGCCCCCTCATGCTGCTCCACGGCCAACGGCACAGACACCCCCAAAAACCCCGAGGGCTCTGAGCAGACTCAGACCTGGCCACTGGGCAGACTCCCGAGGGCTCTCAGCGGCTGGAGCTGAGCTTGGGGTGGGGGAGGGGCTGGCCCAGTTTCTCTCGGTCCCAGGGGAGACCTTTCTCTGAGACTGTTTCCCGCCCAGTCCTTGCCTGGCAGCCTGTCTGGCTGGCGCTGCTGCCCTTGGCCCTGTTGGGGAAGGACAGCGCCAGTTGTCTCACCCGATCTGATCCTGGGGCAAGGTCACCCCCAAACCCAGCTGCCTGCCTGGAGGAGGCCAGGTGCACATCGTGCCCCTTGGTGGCGAGAGCCTGTGGGCTCCGTCTCCAGGCAGCTCCCGTGGAGGAGAGGGTCTTCCTGCGTCCAGACTGTCAGGGGCTCAAGACGGGCAGACTGCACCACGGCTGAAAGGGGGTCACACGCGTCCCATTGCCTGGGTCCAGCAGAGACGACAGAGGGGGCCAGCCCTATCTGCTGGGTCCAGCTCCCGAAACTGGGCAACACTCATCGACCCTCTCAGGGCTGGGGGCCACGTCCAAGGAGCCAATTCTGGGCCTGGACAGAAGGGAGCGAGGGGGGGAGCAACCGGGCACCGTGCCAAGACCCTCACTCCTCATGAGCCGGGGCGGTGCCCTGGCTGCCAGGCCGGCAGAGGTCCACTCGCGTCAGCCCAGGCCATCCAGGGCCTCCCTCCCTGTGCAGCTAAGGCAGAAGCCACGAGGACCCAAGTAAGAAAGAAGGCTGAGGTGTGGCCAATGTACCCAAGGAAGCTTCCAGAATCTTTGTACAAGGTCCCACCATCAACCCAAGTCAACCTCCGGAAGGTTCTAGAATATTTGTAAAAGGTCACATTTCCACATAAATGTGGGTCCTGAAGAGCCGATTCAGCACCCAGCCTGCCCGGACCCACCTCCACACGCCTGTGTTCCGCCAGGAGCGTCCTCCTGTCCGCTGGCCTGAGCAGCGGCCTGCCTCCCCCACACCCCTGGGTGCCAGAGCTCAGGGGCCCCAGCGCCCTCCATCCCCACGCCCATCTCAGGCGGGCAACCCACCAAACTGGGTGTGAGTTTGGGGAGACTCTTCCGGCCCCTCCTCTGGATGGTGGGAAGGACCGGGGACATGGAAGGCTGCGGCGTGGCTTCGGGCCACTTGCCCCCAACTGCGACCTACAGCATCCCCCCAGCATCCCCCCGCACCTCCCGTGAGAACTCCCGCCAATCCTCGGGCAAAACCACCGTGTCGCATGGAGCGGGATGGCCAGCGCCCCCAGGGACAGGCCTGCCCCCCTCTGCGGGAGTCCAGCTTCAGCCTGGGCAGCAGGGCCGGGCTCTGGTGACGCTCACCCACCCCCAGCATGGGGGCTCTGTGCCCGTCACCGCCTGACGTGCCTCCCGCCAGTGCTGGACGCTGGCTGTCGGTGGTCCCCCAAGCCCACCAGCACCAAGGGCGCTGTGTCCGCCCGAGCCCCTTCTCAGCCTGGCAGGGGCCCAGGAGGGGGGGCGCAGCCTTCGGGGCCCGCGGGCGCCCGGTTCCCGCCCGTAAGGCCTCCTCTGTCCCCGGACAGACCCTGCGGTCCCGCAGCCCTCTCCCCAAGCGAGCCGGGGTCTCTGCCCCGGAGACCCACGCAGGCCCGAGCAGCAGGCTGGGAGGCGCCCGGCGTGCACCCTGGGCCTGCTCCGAGCCGCGCGGCTTCCGCCGGGCCCGGCACCTGCCCCGCCCACCTCGTTGATTTCACTCGTAGCGGAACCAACGACTCGGCCGGTCAAGGCGGCTTGTCAGGCCACCTGCAAGCAGACCGGAAGTTTGCTGAAGCACGCTGGGTCGACACGGCTGCCGGCCCGCCGCGCCCACGTGGGGCAGCTTCTCGGACCGCTCCGGACCCGGGAGGCCGCTGGCCTAGGTGGGCGCCGCCCCGGGCACCGCCTGCAGCCCCGCCCTTCTGCACCCCGTGGGGCTGGAGTCGCCCTAAGGGTCAGCGCGGCCAGTCTGGGTCATCAGCGAGGCACGGGCCAGAGGGCGGGGGAGGCGCGCTGTTTCATCACGTGATCCTGCTCTGGCGAAGCCCAGCGGGCGTGGACACCGCACACCGCGCAGCTGCCAAGGGCCCGAGCCCAAAAGCCAGGGGCTATCATGTGACCAGGGCTGGCCAATCAGAACACAGAGCCATCCTGCTGCAGAGATGCATGTGACCAGAGCTGGCCAATCAGAGCACAGAACCATCTCACCACAGAGACCCATGTGACCAGAGCTGGCCAATCAGCGCATAGAACCATCCCGCCACAGAGACACATGTAACCAGAGCTGGCCAATCAGAGCACAGAACCATCTCGCCACAGAGACCCATGTGACCAGAGCTGGCCAATCAGCGCATAGAACCATCCCGCCACAGAGACCCATGTGACCAGAGCTGGCCAATCAGAGCACAGAACCATCCTGCATGTGCTGGTCCAAGGACGTTCAGTTGCAAGCTTGACCTGCGACGAGCGGGTGGGCTGGTTCTGCTGCAGGCTGCTCGAAGGCCAGCTGACCGCAGGGGCAGGAGTGGCATCTGGCCCCCTGGGGAGAGGAAGCAGCTGGCCTGCTCAGCCCGGGGAAGGGCACGCTGCGGAGCGCCCGGCTGCAGCCACCCTGCGGCTGCTCTGCCTTTGGGTCGATCGCCTGCCCCAAAATTTATTCCTCTGGTTCTTCCAGCGCGGGCGCGCTGCTCGCCGGGCCGGGCCATCTGGGTCTTCTCTGCTGCGCTCCTTTCTTTCTTACCTCGTTGCACGTTTTCATCATCGAATCTTATGTTCCTGTCAAGTGTTTCTGGCACATCCGTTGAGATCCTGGTGTTTTTGCCCTCGGAGCTGCTGCAGCGGGGGCTGCGGCTGAGTCTTCCCCGAAGCTGCCGCGAATCTCCTCGGCCGTGGAACACTGAGTGGAGCTTGCTGGTGTTTTGTTGAGGCGCTCTGCGTGGCTATTCATCAGGGACATTGCCTCGTGGCGCAGGAAAAGAATTTTCTCTGTTGTGTCTGTCTTTGTACCGCTCCGGTATCAGAGTCATGTTGCCTCATCAAAGGCAGTGGGAAGTGTCCGCTCCCTTTGATTTGGGGAGACTCGGAGCGGGATTGGCATGAATTCCGCTTTAAATGCCTGGCGCCAAAGGTCCCAGGCTGTTCTGCATTGGAGATGCCAGCCAGCACCCGGGGTCGGCTCCCACGTGTCCCTGGGCTCAGCTGGGAGGACTGTGTGTAGGGACTGTCCAGCCCTCCGGGCTGCCCCGTCGGCATGACCCTCGGTGCTCCTCTGGGACTGTAATAACCCCGTCTGCCTCTGCTCTTGGTCGAGTCTCCGTTTCTTTCTGTCAGTCTAGCAAAAGTCTTGTCAGTTTATCTTTCAAAAAAAACGTAATAAAAGACCACCCCAAGTTCGGTTCCGGTGTTGCGTTTGCTGCCCAGAACGTCCCTTCTGCTCTGCCCCGAGCCTCCGCTGCTCCTTGTCCGGTGCCTGGAGGTACGTGGGCAGCTTCTGGCCCTTTGTCTGCAGAGCGAGTGCCTGTCACCAGCCCCCTTCCCCCTCCTCCGGCTGCTCTGTCTGAATCCCCTAACCTTCGCTGTGCCATGCTTTTATTTTCATTAGTCTCAAGACAATTTCTAAATCCTTCGCTTGGTTTTCTGCCCTGCCGGTCTGTTACAAGTGCGGATTAGATCCTGGGTTTGATCCCTGGCAGCGCACAGCCTCCGGAACATCTGGGCGCCCCAAGCACCAGCAGATGTGGGTGTCCGAGGAGCAGAGAGGCGCTGCTCCCCTGTACCCCAGCCTGGCTGCCAGCGCTGCGGGGGGGGGGGGGGAGGGACAGCCCTGAGTCCTGCATCTGAAGTGCTACCTCCCCACACCTGCCTCCTGGGCCAGAGGAAAATCAGCTGGAACTCGCGCTAACCCTTCCATCCTCCCCTGCTGACAGGATGTGAGCAGAGGGGGCGGGTAGAGTGAGGGGCTGGGAGGGGCTGGATCCTTCCAGCTGTGTCAGTGAGCTGGGAGCCCCACCACAGTCGGTGATGCCAGAACCCTTCCCCCGCTCCCCCGACCCCCCCCCCCCTGCACCTCACACCCCTGAGCTCCCTGCACTCACCTTGTGCCCAGGAGCAGGCCAGGCACGGCTGTGCTCCCAGCGCCCTGGTCGGACCCCCGCTTCCCAGGCAGGAACCCGACAGGACTTGAGGTCCTGGGGCCTTGCTGGCCGCGGCCCTGGGCCCAGAGGAGGCGCCTCCTGCCCAGGGACTTCCAGTGTGCTCCCGGGAACTCCTGGAACCAGACGGGGGTTGGTCCCCCACAGGGGGACACACCCTCAGCACTACATGCCCTCACCAGTCATTGACAGCTGCCGCTGCAGCCCCAGCCTGCAGAGAGGGGGATGGGAGGCATGCTTCCCCGGGAGTTCAGCTCTGGGCTTGCCTGGGGGAGACAGACCTGAGCAGGGCAGGGCGGGACCCCATGCCATCTTCCCCTGGAGCAGAGACCCAGTCCTGGGGTGCTCCCAGCGGGGTCTGCAGTGTCAGGCTCCCCGATTCCGCTCCCAGGATCCCCTGGCTCTCATGGCAGCTCCCATAGGGCGAGGAACACACACCCCTCGGGGCTGCCTCGGGGGCCCCCTGAAGCACAGCCACGGGCCCAGCTGGTGCCTGTGGCCAGTGCCCCTGAGTGAGCGTGTGACACTGCAGAGCCCGCAGACAGGGCCAGGCTGGACACAGCAGCGTCTCCTTCCCCGGTCCCCCGCGAACCCCCTCTGTGCCCCTCAGCTGAGGCCAGGCCTGCTACCTGAAGCGGGGAGGGGGCTTTGGGGGCCCAGGGAGTCCCCCTCTGCTCCGGGGGTCAGCTGCAGCCACATTGGCTCCCAGCATTCTCTCCTTCCTTACGTCTGGAATGTTCCAGAAAAAAAAAAAGAACAACAAAAGCTATCTGCATTTCAGCTGTCCTGCTGGCTAGAAAGTGTCCTTCTGTGCCCGGGAAGCAGGAGCTGGGCCCCTCCCCAAGCCACAGCAGCAATCCTGGTCCCAGAGAGGCCGGAGGGGCTTCTGCTGAGTGCCTGAGGGCCACAGGCCAGCTCCCGGGGTTCCAAGGCCAGGGAACAGGGAGGAGGTGCCCCTCTCCTCCTGGGGTCCCCAAGCCCGTGGGGCCCCTCCGCGCACTGCCCAGGGAAGGTGCCAGTCTAGCCAGCTGACGCCCTCTGCTGGTGACCCTGGCAGCGGCCACCCCGGGCCCTGCTGCCTGTGCCTGGGCGGCGCACAGCCGAGCGAGCACTTCGGATGCGGGCCTGGAGCGGGAGCACCCGGCCTGCGCCCCTCCTGGCGTGTCCCGAGGACCCTCGGTGCCCACCTGCAGAGCCGCCCAGGCCGCAGAGGGCGGGGGACAGTAGAGGTGGGGGCGGCCTGGCAGTGTGTGGGCGTCCCCGGCGCCACCTGCAGGCGCCCGGCGTGGGCACATCAGGGCGCAGCTGTGCCCGCGGCTCCCAGGGCAGGTGGCTGGCGGCACCCGCGTCTCCAGCTACAGCAAGGGGGCCGGGACCCCACTTCGCCGAGGCTTGTCTGCAGGGGGGTGATCTTGACAGGCCCCCCCCCCCCGGTTTGCACACTGCCCGCGTGAACCTCACCCGAGAGGGGGCGGGAGGGAGAGGCTAGAAGGCTCTGGGGTGCCGCGTCCCACGCCTGCCCAGGGCTCCCGGGACACCAAGCAAGGGACCAGCAGGGGCTGTGCGAGCTGGGGCAACCGGCCACGAGCTCCCAGGAGATGTCCAGTTGCAGACGCAGGACACCAAGAGTGGCCTTGCCGTGGGAGGCAGGGTAGAGCCTGGGCGCCCTCTGCCTTGCACAGCCCGAGGACAAGGCTGTCCCCGGCCTGCTCTGGCCACCACGCGGCCCCGCGGACCCCCAGGGCTGGGAAGCGATAGGCTGCAGCGGTGGGCACACAGCTCCCAGGCCGGACCCCTGGGTGCCCTGCGGGGAGAGGCCAGGGAGGGAGTCAGACGCACTTTCCCCGCACAGCCCGTGGCCCTGCTGGACCCCCGTCCTGGGCTCTCGGTGGAGGGACTGCAGGCCCCTCCTGAGATCCAGCCTCGGGGAGCAGGGGAGAGACAGCACCACCTCACTGCCCTTCCAGGCACCCCAGGGCCCAGCACATTACACCCGGGAACAAGCACCGAGGGACAGGGGGACACGGACTGACGGGAGACAGAGGGGCAGGGAAGCACTGCTCAGGGAGCAGCGTGTGGGCATGACAGGACAGTCCCCTGGTGTCACTCTCTGGAAGCCAGGGCCCTGAGCGCTGAACGGGATGCACAGGGGACCCCCACCAGAAGGGACCGGTCAGCACAACCGGGGGTGTGAAGGGGCACAGGGTCGGGCCTTGAGCTCGGGCTCCCGAGAAGGAGCTCCACGTGGATTTGGGTGGGTCTGTGCAGGAACGCTCAGGACCCCAGAGAGGCTGGCCTGTCCCCTGTCCACATGGGGCTGGGGGGGGGGGGGGAGAGGGGGTGCGCGGTGTTAGGGCAGGTCCCAGCGTCCCCCCTACCGGGCTGGACTTTCCGTCCCTCGGCCCAGCCCTGCCTGCCGGGTTCTGGGCACAGACCTCCGCCGCGCCAAGACAAAGAAAATCTGAAATATCCGCGCAAACAAAATCACTTTTCTCTAAACCTTCCAGGCGGGGTGGGGGTGGGAAAAACCCCCAAAGCGCTCAGAGACGCGGACGGGGTCCGTCTTTCGGGGGCGGCGCGGCGAGGGCCCCCAGTTCGGACCCGCCCACCGGGGCAGCCGCAGCCCCCGCCCCCGGCCCCCGAGCAGGAGGCGCGGCGCCCCCCACCCCGGCCTCCAGGGCGCCCCGGGCCGCGGGCGGCTCGCGGGCGGGGCCGGAGCGGAGCCGGGCGCGGCGCGCGGGCGGGCGGGTGGGCGCGGCGGGCGGGGGGCGCGGGCGGCGGGCGGGCGGGCGCGGCGCCTTTAAGGGCGCGCGGCGGCGGCGCGCGGGGCGGGCCGGGGGCGGGCCGGGCGGCGGCACCTGCAGTTGCGCGCGGGCCGGCGGCGGGCGCGGGGCTGCGGCTGCGGGAAGATGCGCGCGGGCCGGGGCGCGGGCCGGGCGGCGCTCGTGCTGCTCGCGCTGCTGGGCGCGCTCGGGGTAGGCGGCGGCGGGGCGCGGGCGCGGGAGGGGGCGCGGGCCGGGGGCGCTGTCCGGGGGCGCGGGGCCGGGGGGCGCGGGGCGCCGTCCGGGGGCGCGGGGATCGGCTGTCCGGGCCGGGGTCTCCCGCCGGACCCCGGCGAGGGGCGCGGGGCTCCCGGCGCGCTCGGCCCGGGGCGGGCGCAAACTTTGGCTGCCCGCGCCCCCCGGAGCTCTCCAAGGGGCCAGCAGGCGCGGGCGCTCCGCTCCGGGGCCCGGGGAGGAGACGGCGCGGGGCCGTGCGGGCTGCGCCCCCCCCCCAGCTCCTCCTGGTGCTCCCGCCCGGTGCTCCGCCCGGTGCTCCTCCGCCCGGCCCGGCGCCCCCGCCCAGGTGCGCCCCGCGCGCGCCCGGGAACCCCGCGCACGCCTCCCCCTGCCGCCGCCTCCTCTCCGGCCCCCCGCTGCCCGCTGCCCCGCCAGGCCGGGCCTCGGGGACCACGTGTGAGACAAACAGGTGGACGCCCTCCGCGGAGCCCCCGGCCCTCCCGCCGTGCCCGGCGCCCGTGCCAAGGGCCCGCCCCCCAACTTGAGGTCCCCAGGGACCGCGCGCCCCGGGCCGGCGTGTCCCTTTCCGCGGGCCTGAGCTCCCTCCTTGCTTCCAGGCGCGTCCCGGGGACCTGGCGGCGGCGGCGGGCGCCTGCAGGACCGGCTTCTCGGCAGAGGGTTACTCGGCCTTCGTCTCCCCGCACGTTCTGGAAGGCGAGAAGCTGCTCAAAGGTAGGGCGGAGCCTGCAGGGCTGGCCCGGCTCTGTGGCCGCGGCTGGGCGGGGTGGGGGCCGGCGTGGGACCCCCCACGGCGCCGCCCGCGGGCTCCCAGCCCCTGTCATTTGGTGCCTGTTCTCCTGGCAACAGCCAGAATTTGCATGGACCATCACCCGAATGCCGAGCAGATAGCGGCCGGGCGCCCAGGGGGTCCGTGTGCAAGCGGCTGGGGTGGGGGTGTGGGGGCATGGTCCTGGGCTTCCCCTCGGCCACGCGTCCTGATGCCTGCTCCCCCGATGCCCGTCCAGCGGGCCTGTCCCTGCTGCCGGCATGCTGACCAGCCTCGCTTGCTTCTGGTTATGAAACCAAGAGCAGAGTTTTGTGCCGGTCTGGTTTCTCTCTCCTCTGCCTGTTTGTCGGGGATGGGGGGTTCCACTTCTCACGGACCTGCCCCCCACCTCAGTCGCCCCGGCCTTGGCTCGTGGGTCTGTGCGAGGGTGAGTGGGACCCGGCGCCCGTGGGGCTGGCAGGGTGCTGTGTGTGTGGACGAGCTAGTCTCCCGCCGCCCAGCACGGGGCTCAGGACGGAGCTGAAAGGCTGCAGTGTGGCCACATGTGCCTGGCTGAGTGACCCGGGCTGTCCACTCCCAGTGGCCCTGCTCCTGGTGGCCGGGGGGACACGCCCACTGGTGGTTACTGCCGTGGCCTCTGTGGCCAGATGGGCTGTGACAGGCTCGTCCCGAGGGGTTCAGGTCTGGGCGCAGGGGGAGCCAGGCTGCCTGACAGGCGGGCATCTCCCAGGCCTTGCCCGGCTCTCTCGAGGTGACACTCAGGGACACTGACAGGACCTACTCAGCCCGTGGACGCACCCACTGACGGGTGCCACGCTCCGACCGAGGTCCCGCTGCGGAGAACCACCAGCTACCAGGCGTGGAGGGCACGGGGCCTGGCGGTGTCTCTGCCACTGTCGTCTGTGGAGGGAAGTCACTGCTCACGGCTCCCCGTAGCCGAGTCCCTGGCACGAGAGCCAGTGCCGGCCTGCATCTAGGGGACCTTCCTGCATGTGGCCGACTCAGCCCTGCGGCCCCAGCTCCCGGGTTCCAGAGGAAAGATCTGTTACGCAGTAATTAACTTGTTTGTGATAAATGGACGGGAGAAATGTCGTGGCATTTTGTTTTATGTCTAAATGGAAAGCATTTGTATTCTCAAAATTTCATGGTAATTAGGCTTAAAATCATTTTCCCCAGTAGGGCAGCAGGTAGCATGGACCCCTACCCCACACTCACGGAGAGAGGCCTGCCGCCGGCCGTCACAGCAGACGGTGTCCCGGGCAGGGGTGGCAGCGTCCTGTGCCTGGCTGTCACCGGGATGTTTGGGGCCTTGTGTCAGGAGGGCGGGAAGGGGTCTCCCCATCCACCCGGACAGGGAGAGGGTCTGGCACAGAGTGTGGCCGGCAGCTGAGGGCTTGCCAGTCTCGTGGTGTGACCAGGGACCCCGGCCTCATGCACATGTGGACAGTCCCTGGGGGCTTGGGGGTGTCACCATCCCTGCGGGGTTGGGCGTTGTCACCAGGCAACCGTAGGTCGCCGAGCAGGTGGGTGCTGGTGGCACCCGGCAGCCGACTGTGCCCCGTGGGGCCCCGAGAGTCGGGGTGTCCCGGCCAGGAGGTGCTCGCAGCCCCGTTACGGAACCCCCCGGGGCCTTTGCGCCAGCTGGTCTCGGAGGGGCGCCCTTGCCCGGGCAGGTCAGCTGCTCTGCCCAGGGCCCCCCGAGGCAGCGGGCAGAGACTTTGGGCTGCAGCTCCCGTGGCACGTTCCTCCTGCCGGGTCGGACCCCTTCGTGTGGGCACTCCTAGGGGCCAGGGCAGCGTCTGGCCACTGCACTGGATGCTGCCCCGTGCTGGGCGAGGAGCTCGGGACAGTGCCGGCCCGGAGCCCTCAGCCTCTTTCCTGTCCTGGGGCCTCACTCCCAGGTCCCCACACTGACCATCCTGCCTGTACCTGGACGCTGTCCCCGTGCCCTGCAGGGCCCCCTCACCTCCTCTGGGTCAGCGGAACGCCCCCCCACCTGACCCTGAGCCCTGACCCCACCCCTGCCGTCTGAGGGAGCTGACGGGAGCCTCAGCTGGGCCCCCAGGACCCCAAGTCTTCTCGCGCAGCCCCTGGCCCGGGAGGGTGCGCATGGGGCGGGAGCACTGGGCCCAGGGCTGTGTGGGACGGGGCGGGGAAGGCAGGTGTCGCTGCGGAGGGCCGCCGCTCAGGCTCTGTTGGGAGTGGGCCCCACACCTGGCCATCGCCCCGCTGGCCTGCGGCCGGAGCTTGTGCTCACTCATGTGCATGCCTGCGTGCATGCGTGCATGTGTGTGTGTGCGTGAGTGTGTGTGCATGCGCACGTGTGTGCATGCATGCGTATGTGTGTGTATGTATGTGTGCGTGTGTGATGGGTGCGCACGTGTGTATATGCGTGTGTACGTGTGTGTGCATGTATGCAAGGTGCGTGCATGTGTTTGTGTGTGTGTGTGCATGTGTGTGCGTGTACGTGTGTGCGTGAGACATCACTGCGGTGGGTGCTGCCCCCCACAGGCATCTTGAGAGGCCGGGAGAGGGCTTGCCAGCTCCTGGCCGCATCCGTGGGCACTGTGACGCCCTCTCTGTGCCAGGCAGGCCCTGGCGGTGGGCAGTGCCCTTCTTTCCTTGGGGTTGGGCCACGAGAAGCTGAGAAGGCGGGTCCCGGGGGCTGTGGCTGTCTCCAGCCCTCTGCGGATCCATGACGTCTGCAGTGGCCTCGGCGTGGCCCTTGGTGCTTGGTGCCCGGGGCTGGACGGCATCAGTCCCTGCGCCCTTAGTCACGGCCACGGGTGGTTTGGGTGCGCTGGGTGTGGTGCTCCTGGTGAGCACGTGGAGGGCCACGTGCTGTGGGTGAGTTGGAATCGGCTGCCCCTTTCCACCCGGCCTGCAGTGTCCACCCGGTGTCCTCCCCCGTAAGGAGCCTGTCTTCTCTGCCCGTGCCGCACCTTGACCGCCTCAGGCCCTGGACTGCCCAGCTGTGGTCAGCAGCTCAGCCCCGGGGTGCCTGTGGCCGGGCCAGGCTGCCCCTCCTGGCCTGGGAGACCATCCAGACAGCGCCCCCAGATGCCAGAGGCTCCAGGCGGGGTGCCGGAGGCCCGTCGCTGTCCAGCATGGCAGGACCAGGCATGAGGGGGGCAAAGACCCCTGGACATACAGCGTCCCCAGGCCTGGGCTAGACTGTGGACATGTGGGGTCCCAAGTGTTCTGGATAATGCCCTTCGGGAGGACTGGGGTGGGGGACGCCCCCTCCAGGTGCACACCTCAAGTCCAGAGGTCCTGGGTGGGGGGGGCCGGCCTTTCTCTGATCCCTGTGGCGAGACCCTCACAGCGGGCTCAGCCCTGTGCACCCGCCCCCCTGCCCCCCGGGCTCTGGGCCCTCCCCTCCAGGCTAGTGTGATGACCTTTGCGGCCCTTGTGTGGGCTGTGCTGCAGGTCTGGGCCCCAGGACAGGGTGAGGGCACCCGGGGCCCAGCGAAGGGGTTCCAGCACTCAGGCCTCTGCGTGCCCGAGGAGCACAGGCAGGGGTGGGGCAGCAGCCCAGAGCATTTGGGCAGCCCCGTTCCAGCCGGCCCCACTGCCCCCTGGCAGGTCACGGGTCCCTGCGGGTGCAGGGGTGGGCTCCCAAGTCTGGCAGAGCTGGACACCTCCCCGCAGCCTCTCGTGGACGGCAGCAGGGTGGGGCGCACGTCGGGCTCAGGGCACGGGGCTGGTTCCCCCCAGTCCATTCTAGGGGACGCGGCTCCAACCCTGCTACCTTCCTGCTCAGACACCCCCTGGCTACCCACGAGGGGCCTGGGAGCCCCACAGCACTCCCAGGGAGCCGTCCCAAGACCTGCACCTGGGCTGCCCCCAGCGGCTGGACCCAGAACACTGGCCAGTCCACTGCCGTTGGCCTCAGAGGACCGAGGGGTCTGAGCTGGCCATGAATCACGGGGTTTCCAGAGGGTGCCAGGGCCCCATGTCACGAGTGGAGCATCACGCTTCAGCCCGGGATGGAGCCTCGGCAGAGCCCGGGATTCCGGGCCCACCCATCCCCACCCCCCTCCCTGGACCCCGCCCACAGCCCCCCTTCCCAGGCCCGGCCCATCCCCGCTCCTCAGCCCAGCTGCTCTGTGCAGCCGGGTCCCTGCCAGCCCTTCACCCTTGAGGGTCACGTCTCCCAGGCACAGCGGGGCGCGGGGCACCATCTCCAGGTCTGAGCCGCAGGTCCTGGGCTGGGAACCGTCTTCTTTCTGGGCCATCGCCGGAGGCCTTTGGGCAAAGGCTCTCAGCAGGAGTGAGTCAGTGGGGGGCTTCTGCGGAGCCCGTGGCTCCCGGCCAAGCCAGCCCGTCAGCGGGTTCACGCTCATTGGGTTATGTTGGGTGAAGGACAGTGGGGAGTCCAGGAGGCAGAGGGGGCCCCCTGCCGCTCCCGATCGCCCAGCTGTCTGCCTGACGAGTGAGTGCTCCCTTGCTTTAGCTCGTGCTCCCTTCCTGAGTAATGCTCCCTCCCATTAGCGCTCCCTTCCCAAGTAGTGCTCCTTCCCGAGTAGTGCTCCCTCCCGAGTAGTGCTCCCTCCCAAGTAGTGCTCCCACCCCGAGTAGCGCTCCTTCCCCTCCGTGCTCCCTTTCCTGCTGGTGCTCCCTCCCTAAGTAGCATTCCTTCCCCTTGGTGCTCCCTTCCCTGTTGGTGCTCCTTCCCCCATGACCACTTTCAGGCTTCAGTCCATGGGCTCCGCTGGACCTCGAGACGAAGCGGTTGAATGGGGTTGGCCTCTGGGTGACGTGAGCACCCGACTGTGCCATCAGAACCCTCCTTTTCTCGTGGGTGAGACCGGCTTCCGGATCCTTCCTGCACGCAGCAAACACACCTGCACGGGGGCACGGGCACTGCTCCACATGCCAGGTTTGGGGGTTTCGGGGGCCCCGCAAAGGCCGTGCCTGGTGGGGTTCATTGTTCCCGACTGTCCTGCTAAGTGAGGCCCCTGAGTGAGGCGCGGAGGACACAGGGCCGGCACCTTCCTGCTCTCTCCAGACACCCTGGGGCATGAAGGGTGGGTGGCGCCGCATGGGGAGAGGGTCCCGGATGGCCGCACGCAGGTGTGTCTGCAGGTGTGCCTGCCTAGTGCCCTCCAGCGCTGGGATGTGCCGCGGCCCCTGCGCGCTGGACTGACGTCATCTCTGCCTGTGGATCAGGGTCCCAGCCAAGGGCTTCTGGGCTTCTGGAACATGTGGGGCGGGGGTGGGGGGATGGCGCTGTCCCTGGGCCCTGGGGAAGGGGAACACGCAGACACGGGGAGGGGGTCCTGCCTTTCCCTCGTCCCTCTGAGCAGGGCTCTTCCTGCCGAGGCCAGGGGCTGGGCGCCCGGCGCAGAGGCCCCTCATGCTCCGGCCCGTGGGGAAGCAGGCCTGTGGAGTAGCTGTTCTCGGGGTGCCCAGGCGTGCCTGGGGGTGCGGCTTGCCTGGGGGCACCTGGGCTGTTTCCATGCAGACACAGCCAGAGGACCAGAGCAGTGCCCGGAGGACACGGCGCCGGCCCTGCTGGCCACTGGGTCCTGGACGGGTGGCGGGCGAGACGGTGCCCCCCACGGTGCCTCCCTTCCTCTGCCCCCCGCAAGCCACGTGGGCGCGGGCTGTGGCGGGCTGCGGGCGCTGCTCCCTCGGGGCGGGACGGCTGGGCTGATAAGGCCGCGTGTGGCAGATGCGACGGGCGCCTCCTCGCTTTCCTGACAATGAGTCTGGGCTGCGGCTGAAGCGATAACCGTCCGCTCGGCGTTGGTTCGAGGCGCTCCGCTCGGAGGCTGAGTCTATTTTTATTTTCTGGAGCAGCAGAGTTAAGCGCTGGGTTCTGAGGCAATCGCCGCGGGCCGGCGGGCGTGTCTGCAGACGTGCCGGGCGGGGACCCCTGCCCGGCTCTTCCCACCAGGAAGCAGAGGCAGAGCTTGGTGGGTCTGGGGCTGGTCCTGGGGCGGGACAGGGCCACGACAGGCCGCCTGGTCCTCCCGACCCCTGAGCTTTCGCCGTCTGTGGCCAGAGACAGGCTCCTTGGGTGGTTTGTGAGGAGAAGCAGGGTGGGACTCAGCGGGCCATGGGGTGGGGGTGCGGGGCCGCTGGGCTGCAGCCTGACCCCTCGGCATGGCCGCCCCCCAGGCTGGCCGGACGCCCACCAGGCTGCATCATGGTGGGGCCGGGGAGGGGACACTGTCCGCCTGGAGATGGCAGGGCCGGTGGAGAGCCTGAGCCGGGCACAGCGGCGCCTGCGAGAACCGGGAATAAAAGGCGGGAACTCCTTGTGTGCGCCTGTGCCAGGGCACGTGTGTGCACATGTGTACATGTGTGGGCCTGTGCCGAGCCGGGTCTGTGCATGTGTGTCCGTGTGTGGGCTTTGCCGAAGCAGCCAGGGGCACATATGCACGTGTGAGCATGTTGAGGCAGGTGTGCACATGTGTGCGCTGGGGCGAGTGTGTGTATGTCTGTGGTTGCGTGCTGAGGCAGGAGTGCTTGCTGGGGAAGGTGTGTACACATGTGTATGTGTGGGCACTATATGAAGCAGGCGTGATGTGCCCGTGTGTGTTGCGTGTGTGTACGCGTGTGAGCGACACTAAGGCAAGCAGGTCCGAGTGCACACGTGCTGGTGCCTGGGTGTGGGGTGCAGGAGCAGAAGGCCATGCCGGGGCTGAGTGGTGCCCATGTGCAGTGGGACACGGGCACACACGCGTGGTGTGGCGGCTGGGACCCGCCCTTTGATGCGCGGGAGAGGCCTCCTCGGCCTCCGGCGTCACCGAGGAGAGGAATCTGCGTGTCTGACCAGCCCCACACATCCGCACTGACCCAGTTCCAAGGGTGGCGCCCGTTCCTGCCGGGCCCGGTGCCCAGGAGAGGGGAGCAGGTGGCACCTTTGGAGAGCGCCACCAGGTACCAGGGAGAGGGCCCGGATCACGTGTGTGCTGAGTCATGGGTGCAGAGTTGAGCCCGGCTCACACATGTGCTGAGTCACAGGTGCAGTGACAGCCCGGGCCATGCGTGTGCTGAGTCACGGGTGCAGCGCTGGGTGTAGTCTCCTGCCCCTCTCCTGCCAACAAGGTGTCGGGTGTAGTTTCCTGTAACCGCTGTGGGAGCCGGCGCAGGCTTGGCGTCCATGCAGGTGCTGTGAACCGCGGGAAGAGCCGGTGGTTCCGAGTGGGCGTCCTGCTTTCCGGGGGCTGGGCCTGAGTGGTCAGCAGGGCTGGGTGGGTGGCCCCCGACAGCAGAGCCCCCAGACTGGCAGCCACGCGGCACAGACACATCCCCGAGGGCCCGGCTGGAGCAGGGGGTGCAGAGACCTCCGGGCCAGCTGTGCAGGGGCAGCTTGTGAGTGGACAGTGCGTGGCCCCCGCCCCGCCCTCCTGCCCTGCCTTTCTGCAGGTGTGGCCAGGCCCCTCTGAGAGCCGGGCCCACTGTGTCACGATGCTCGGGGCACCTGCCAGTGATGCAGAGGCTGGGCCATGGCCAGGGGCGGCACCATGCCCTGTCGCCTGCACCGTAGCCCCAGAGGCGAGGGGTCCGCGGTGCTGGACCCCCGCTCAGACTGGGGACGGCGCCCCTGCTCTGGCTCCTGGACGAGGCCGGCGCTGCCCTCAGCCGTCCAGGTGACTGCAGCTGCCGTCACCGCGGGGTGCAGAGGCCCCCAGAACATTCCCCACCCCGTGGGCCAGGGGAGAGGCAGGCCCTGCCGTGTCCCGTGCTGTGGGCCGGGAGAACTGGGTCTGACTGAAGCTGTCCGCGGCCCCCGCTTGTCCACCAGACCAGCCGCTCAGCCACATGTCAGACTAGAACCTCCCAGATCAGGTGTCCGAGCTGCCACTCAGCTGGCTCTGGGTGCAGTGGGAGCAGGCGTGTCCCCTGCAGACATGAACAGGCGTGTCAACCTTTCACAACATGTCGGTGATCTCTTACAGAAGGTCCTAATGGCCTTTGCCAAAACAGAACAATCGTCACCCTCTTTCCTCCGGGGATACTTTTTTGTAGCATTTTCAGCAACTTTTTCTTAACAAACACTATAAAATTCCGTTCTGCTTTGGGACAGGGATTGGGGTTCGGGTTGGAAACATCCCAGATAGGGTGGTGGGATTAGTGTTTGAATATTAAATGTAATCAAATATTGTGAACTACCTTATAAAACTTTTTTAAAAATTAAAAAAATGTTTTAAAAGAACAGGCGTGTCCCAAGTGGGAGGGAGCAGAAGTGTTGCAGGTGGAAGCAGGTGGATTCTGGGTGGGCGTGTCCTCTGCCCCCCCACCCCTGCCCTGGGTCCCATCCCTTGGATGACCAGCCTGGAGCCCTGAGGTGGCCCAGGAGCAGGCCACAGCCTCCCACTGAGGGGGGCACGTGCCCCCGGCCTCTCCCCAGGCCCTGTCCAGGGCGGTGAGCAGCCTCGAGGGGGTGGACGCACGGGACGGTCTCTGGTCCCGGGGACTCCGCTGTGCCGACAGCCCGAGCCTGGTCAGGCCTCCTGGGGCTCCCGCCGCCAGCCCGGCCCGGCCTGTGTGTCCACCTCGGCAGTGGGCCCCGCAGCAGCCTGGGCACTGCCAGGGTGATTCTCAGGCAGTAAACTTCATCCCCCCAAATGGGTCATGTGGAGCGCGACATTTTTTTTCCTAATTAGCGTAAAAATTTATTGAATATACATCATGCGTCTGGATCGCCGTGTTATTAAAACTGCCGTTAGACTTCACACATCAGATACTCCAGCAGCCGGGACGCGCGCTGCCGCGGAGAGATAAAGGGCCGCTCCGACGGTTCCAGAAGGCGTGATTTAGAGCAGCGTGAAACTCCGCCGCGGACGGACGCCCGTGCCAGCTGCCGCGATAAGCCTCTTAATCTCTCTCTGCTTCAATTAAAATCCGAATGTTGGGGATTTCATTAACAACCAGGGGGCTGGAAATTACAAGCACGCTCCCCCGCTCAGCCCCGACGGCCCCCAGGGTTGCAGCTGCGCGCTCCAGGGGAGCCCCCGCCCCAGCCCCCTGGTTGTCAGTGAAACCCGCCATGCACCCTGAGACCCGAGGCCCAGGTGCCGGGACCCCAGACCCAAACCCATGCCCGGACCCGAGACCCGGACCCCAGACCCCAGGCTCAGACCAGAGCTTCATGGCCAGAACCCAGACCCGGACCCCAGACCCAAAGCCAGAGCCCAGACCCTGAGCTCCAGATCCTGAGCCCTGGACTCCAGACCCAGACCCCAGACCCTGAAACCCGGATTCCAGACCCTGACCCAAACCTGGGCCACAGACCAAGAGCCCCTGAACCTGGACCCCAGACTCCAGTCCCCAGCCCGGGTCCCAGACCTTGGACCCAGACCCGAAGCCTGGAACCCCAGACCCTGCCCCAGACCTCCATTCCCCAGACCCCAGGGTGCTCCATGGTTCTGCCGGGGTAGGCGCTGGGAAGCCTTATCTCTCATGGGCCCACAGTTCCCCGCAAGGTCTGAGCTCCCTGAAAGGGGACACACCCGCCCGGTCTGCATGCCTGAGAGCTGGGGGCACCGTCCTGGACTTGAGCCTGCGGCTCTGTGGGGGCGCTGGGGGCCTGGGGTCCCTGGTCCCGGTGGGGGGAGGGTGGGGCAGAGGGGCTGGTCTGTGGCCGTGGGCGCGGGGGTGCAGGGACCCCAGCCAGCACCTCTGCCGGCGAGAGCTGGAGTGGGCCTCCTCGGGGCCTGGGAGCGGAGCCCACCCTCAGGACGGTCACCCTGGAGGGCTGGTGCTGCGGGAGGGCGGAAGCCAGGGCCGTGTCCAGGCAGACGGGTCTGAGGTCAGGAGGCATGTCCAGAGAGGTGGGTCCGAGGCACCTTCCCAGCCCTCACTGTCCTCGACTGGGGCTCAGCCACCCCCAGCAGCAGGGAAGTCCGGCCCCGCCCCGAAGACCCCCATCCTGTCACCCGCTTACCGGGAGGGTGGGTGAGCCAGATCTGGGGTGGGTGGGGGCTTTCTCCTGAGCCCCTGGTTGGACAGGACCTCTTTGTCCCGCCTCCTGGGCGTCCCCAGACAGAGGCCGGAACCGGGCGTCCACCCCCATGAGTCCTGAATCCTGCCGGCCCCTGATCTTCCTGCTCCCGCACCCGGCCCTGGGTTTGGGGGGTGGGCTGGGCAAGGGGGCTGCAGGTTGGGCTGCGCCGCCCTTAGCTCCCTGGGCCTGAGGTCAGCCTGAGTGTCTGGGGGCCCAGGGCCTTCCCTTTCACTGAGCCAGCGGCCCCTGGACCCCAAGCTATGGGGGTGCCCGTGCTGGGCAGAGTCCTCCCCGGGCCAGGGTGCTTGTGAGGCGCCCCTGGAGTGTGGGTCTCACACCTGGTGGGGGGCTTCCCTCTCTATCCACGCCGTAGAAGCCGGGGGGTGGGCGCTCCACCCGCACTGGGCCGGTCCCCGTGGCCCTCGCTGCACTGAGCGCAGCGCCCTGGGTGGGCCCCTCAGAGGTGTGGTGGGGACAGCCCCTGGGGCGCCCCGCTCCCTGCGCCCGTGCGACCTCGGCTGGGTCCTGCAGTGCGCCCAGGACTGTCAGCCAAGGGGCAACCCCCACATCCGCGCAGAGCCACAGGGCTGGCCCTCGCCCCACCCCGCCCCCATCCTCCTCTCCCTCCACCACCGTGCCCGCCCCTCCCCCCACTGCTCACTTCTGCCATCTGAGCCCCCCCCACACACACACAGTGACTCGGAGCGAGGGACAGCAAGACCCACCCGAGGGGCTCCACGGGGGCCTGGTGAGGAATCTGCATCTTCCAGGGCCCAGCTCGCGGGGAGTTGAGGAAGGGGAGTCGATTCTGCGGCAGGTGCTGGCCGCACAGATGGACGCTGCGCCGAGGTGCACTCAGGGTTCGAGAGCGCTGAGAGTCTGAAAGTCCACTCGTCCCCCAGGTCACGGTCAGGCGGCCGAGCCAGAGTGTTGCTCTGAGAAGGAGCACCCTTCGGCTGAGGGACGGAAGCGGCCGGTGCCGCCTGGCCCACGTCCGTCGGCCTGGGACAGCTGGGCGGTGCAGGGCCCCTGCCGAGGCCCCCGGGGACGGCTGCGGGAGCTGGGCTGTGGAGAGGGTGGGAGCAGAATTGGGCCTGATGGCAGTGGGGTGTGCAGGTGTGTGTGTGAGTGTCCGTGGGGTGGGGGGCGTGAAGGCATGTCAGCGTGTGTGCCATGTGCGTGTGTGTGTGCAGGTATGTGTGCCCACGTGCCCATGTACATGGCTGCGAATGGTGCACATGTCCGTGGGTGTGTGGCGGGATGTGTGCTTGTGTGTATGTGCACACACGTGTGAATGGGTGTGCGTGCGTTTGTGGGTGCACGCATGTGTGTGGTGTGTCTGGCTGAGTGTGGTCTTTGCATATGTGTGCTCACGGGTGGTACACGTGCATTTGTGTTCTATGTGTGGGCATGTGCGTGTGCGTTCTTGTGGCATGTTGTGCGTGTGTGTGCATGTGTGCTTGCGTGTGGGTCTGTATGCGCATGTGTGAGTGTGCACACAAGTGTGGGGGTTGTTCCTGCGTGTGTGTGCGCGTGTGCGGGTGACAGCAGGGTCTCTGACTGCCCAGCCAACTCGCCCTTGCGCCCACTGTGCGGGCATCAGTGAGGTCGCTGCGCTCACCCCGTGGACAGGTCCTCAGGGGTCTGGCTGCTGGACTCTGGCCACTGTGTGGTCACTGTGAGCAGCATGATGTCACCACATCCCACCACACACTGGGCTTTGCTGCCCTTCCAGGCTGGCGTTGTGCCCCACAGCCCATGAGGTGCTCCCTGTGCCCTGCCCCAGCCCCAAGGCCTGTGAGGTGCTCCCCATAAGGTGCTCCCCGCGCCCTGCTCCAGGCCCGAGGCCCGTGCCTGGGGCCTGGTCTGTCTTGCTGTCCTGTCCCTGCCATTGAAGCCCTCATCCATTCCCTGACCCACACGTCCGCTTACTCGCCCCTTCGCTTGCTCCTTTGTTCACTCACTCCCTGCTCGGCCGCTCCCTCCTCACGCCCCGCTCACTGTTCCCGCTCACTCACAGTCCGCTCAGTCCTCCTCACGCCTCGCTCGCTCCTCCTCCTCCTCCTCCTCGCCTGCTCGCCTTCACCCCTCGCTCGGGCACCCCCGGCCTTCGGGAGAGGCGCGCCGGGCCCAGTGCCGTGGCTCCCCCCGGAACTGCGCCCAGCAGCCGTGGCGGGGGCACCCGGAGCCCCCCGGAAGGCTTGGCCTCTCCCAGCGCTGTGCCCAGGGCGCGGGGCCGGGCCTGCAGGCACGGGCGTTTGTCATACCTGGGGAGGGCCCGAGACCCTTGGCTGGGCGCCAGGGCTGCCGCCGGCCCCGCACCCGGACAGACCCCCGGACAGAGACCCCCACACTGGCAGTGCCACTGCAGCTGTGATACCAGGTGGGCGCCAGCACCACGTGTGGCTCTGCACAGAGGCTGCGGGAGACATGGGGGCTGGAGGCGAGGGGAGGGCCTGGTCTGGGCCAGGCACACGGGACGGGGCGCCCCACAGAGGGCAGGCCACTGCCCCCTCCTTCATGTGCACTGTCCGCCCACAGACTGACCACCACAGCCACACTGGGGAGAGAGGGGGAGGTGGGGGGTGTGGAGGGAGAGAGGGGGTAGAGGTAGGGAAAGAGAGAGGGAGAGAGAGGGAGAGAGAGAGGAAGAGAGAGAGAGAGGGAGAGAATGCACCAGGCTCGCGAGCTGCTGATTGAGGGCAGGGCTGGGGTGTTTGACTCCGCAGACCAGAGCAGTTAATCCCCGGGAAATGGACACAGTCGCCTCCCTGACCCCGGGAACTGCGGAGGGGCAGGCGTGGACTCCGAGGTGCTGGCGAGGTCACTTTCCAGAGACACACGCTGCGTTGTCTGTGCTTGCCTGTGTCTTCCCCCGCGACGTGGGCTCAGGGCGCTGTGTGTGGAGCCTCCTTAGAAACTGGAGTGTGTGTGAGTGTGTGTGTGTATGTGCGTGCCAATGCACAGGTGAGCATACGTGTGCAGAGGACAGCCAAGTGCTCTCACGTGTGGAATCGCATGTGAAATGTGTGCGAGCGTTTGCGTGCGTGTGTGGCTGTGTACGGGTGTGCCCCCATGGGAGTGTGCACGTGTCTGCAGGTGAGTGTCTGTGTCTGTACAAGCGTGTGTCTGCTGTGTGCAGGAGTGCCTGCCCGCACGTGTGTGTCTGTGCAGGTGTCCATGTCTGTGGTGGATCTCTCACGGGCGTGTGTCTGTGCAGGTGTTTGCTGTCTGTGTGTATGTGTCTTTCTAAGGTGCCTGCGTGTCTGTGCAGGTGTGTCTGTACGTGTGTGTGTTTGTGCAGGTGTTTGTGCAGGTGCCTGCCTGTATAGGTGGTGCCTGTATGCCTGCAGGTTGTGTGTGTGAGTGTGTGTGTGTCCCGCCGGATGTGGTGTTGGGCCTTGGCCCCGGTGGGCAGTGCAGCCGTGGCTGCTGTTACTCTCAGTGGTAGCCGGGGCCCGGCAGTGACCGTGTGTGGCGCTGCCCAGGCCCTGCGCTGCCCTGTGAGGGTGTTAGCGGCGGCCACCTCAGCCTCCCGTTTTCCCAGAGGGGAAGTTAAGACACAGAAGGCTGCGTGTGGGGGAGGGCGCGGCCAGGGAGGTGCAGGGCTGTGGAGGAAAGGGGGAGGGGCACGGGTGCCCTGAGGGCTTGGGGTTGCCACCTGCTTCCTGCCCTCAGCAGCCTGAACTTGCTCTGGGGTCTGAGTGGACGCAGCCCCCTCCCCAGCCTGAGCCCCGCCCAGCGCCGTCTGTGGTCCCTGGCAGCAGGCAGGGCCGGGCCCCTGGGACGGCTGCAGTACTGGAGCCTGCGATGGTCCCATCCCTGCGCCATGGGGAGGAGCCCTTGGGGCGGTGAGGGCCCACCCGCCCAGCCAGGCCTCCTTTGCCCCACAGTGGCCTCTGCAGCCAGGGCTTGGCCACCGACCCCGCCCCCATCAGCGCTGTCCTAGCCGCTCACCGCCTCGCACAGACCCCCTCTGGGGCACCTCCTGGCCCAAGCTGCGTCCCTGGTCTCTGCCCCCACCTGGCCGTGTCATGCCCGGGGCCCACGGGAGGCAACTGTCACCTCCGCCAGGAGTGTGTGCCCAGTGAGGAATCCAGCACCAGCTGCCCTGTGGGCAGAGCACGGAACTCTCTGGAAGTCACAGGCAGGGGCTGCGGACCCTGAGAGTTTCCCTGGACTCGGAAGAGGCATGACCCCCCGGATCCGTGTCCTGCGCGGCAGCGTGTGGCCCAGACCCTCTTGTGAGTCCACGGCGTGTGGCAGGGGGCCGTGCTGCAGGTGCTCGGGGGCTACCCGATGGCCCTCACAAGGACCCCGACCCGCACTTGGTTCCGGGGCTGCTGACCGAGCCCCAACTTCCCCTCGGAGCCCCAGCCCCCAGCTCTGGCTCCGGACGGGATAGGGACAAGGTGGCCAGCCCTGGGCTCGGGTCAGCTCCCCCTGCAGCTGCGTCCTCATGGCCCAGGTACTGCTTCTAGAACATTCTGTGGCAGTGGGCTCTGGGGGAGCATCTTGAGTGTTTCTCCCCCCCCCCCCGGCGGCTCCCCTGTGCATTCCAGCTCTGCCACTTGGCCTGTCCCCACAGGCCCTGTGACCCCGCTGCCACGGGAAGGGGCTCCTCGAGGGGCGTGTGAGCGGCCCAGCGGCGGCGGTGGGGGTCTTCACGCACCAGGCTGTGGGAGCAGGTGTTGAGCCCAAGCCTGCTCCCGGCGGCTTCTCTGGAGGTGGGGCAGGGAGCTGGGGGCAGCTCTGAGGCTGCGCACTGACCCAGATAGCACAGCAGGAGGCGCTGGGAGGATGACACTTCCCGGCCGAGTCTCCAAAAAGCACGGCAGAGGGCCGGGGCCTAGGTCTGCAGATGGGGGGCACAGCCGATCACCGGTCAGAGGCCCGGGGTCTAGGTCTGCAGATGCGGGGGGCGCTGCAGAGAATTCACAGCTCCTACGTCTCTCCTGCCAGGGCTCCGGAAGACATCAGAGCCACTGGTTCCTGGTGCCTGGCAGATGGGATGCGGCCTGCTCAGTGCTGGGACCCGTTGGCCACGCCCACCCCTAGGCCACACCCACCCGCGGGCCACGCCCACTCCGCAGACCCCGCCCAGCCCGTAAGCCACGCCCAGCCTTGGAGCACCTGGGCCAGACTTGGCTCTCCCAGCCTGGTCCCGGGGATGCTGCCCCGACTTGCCTCCCGGGGTGCATTTCTGCTCCTTGTTTCCTGACTCCGAGGCTGAGATTTAGTCTGTCAAACTCGGTGCCTCCAGGCCTGCCCTCCCTCCTTTGTCCGGAACACTTCCGGGGCCAGTCACTGCCCTGGCGTCTGGCAGTCGGCTGACCACGTGCTGCCCACGCGTGCAGGAGGGGAGCTTGGCGACCGCGTGACGTTCGGGGTGCCGCGCTGGCCTGGACACTGGCCCACGAGTGCCCAGCTGCTGGGCACGGCTGGAGAATGAAGCAGAGTGGCCCCTGCGTGTGCCCAGATGCCTCTAATGCACACGGGATGGGCTCCGCGCTGCCCTTGGTCAGTGTGTGCCCTGCAGTGAGGAATGTGGCGTCTTCGGGGTGGGGGGTGAGGGTCACCTCAGCGGGCTCAGGGGCCAGGCTGACGGGTGCCCGGAGGTCAGGCTTGTCCTCAGAACGGCTCCCTGAGGTGCTGGGGGGCTCGGCCCTCCGCGGTGCCCTCTGCCCTGGCATCTGCCCAGCAGTGGGGTGCTGCTGGGAGAGACCCCGACTGGGCACCCTGCCCCTTCCAAAGTCTCCACGGACTGTCATAGTGTGGGGACTCCTGCCACCCCGTCCTCGGGACACTTATCCCTCCCCCCTCTCTCCCTCCCTCCCTTCCCCTGCCTTCCCCTCCCTCCCTTCTCCCTTCCTCCTCCCTCCCTCTCCCCCTTCCCTCCCTCGGCAGTGTGGTGAGTCTCAGCCCTGGGTTTTCAGTTTTCTTTGACTGCAGGGGGTTAATTAGTTTGGTGCTTTGACAAGAGCATTTTCTGTTTCCTTGTCAGCTGGCAGGGGGCCAAGCCCTGCTCCTTGGGGTCTCTGGTGTGGTCTCGGCACAGGTCCAGGCGTGAGGGGTGGGACAGGAGGGGTGAGACCCCAGCAGAGTCCCCAGGAGCCTCTTGGCCGGTTGGCCGTGGCCGTTGCCCAGGGAAGTGCCCGCCTAGACCGTGCCAGCTACCCGAAGACTGTCCGGGAACCCGCACATCTGCGCCCAACTGCGTCCCGAGGAAGCTGCGAGACAGGAGAGACTCCAGGAGGGGCCTCCCCGCCCCCTCCCCTCCCCCTCTGGGGGGAGGGGCAGCTTGGGGGTGCTCCAGGCAGTGAGGGGGTCGGGCTGGACTCCCAGGGGCCGACAAGCCCTGGGTCAGTCCTCTGCCTGCTGGAACCTTCCTCCCTCGTGGGGTCTCCCCGCCCCAGCTCCAGGGGCCCCTGCTGAGGGCTCCGTTCGCCTCAGTGATTCTGCAGGAACATACCAGCTCCGAGCTAATTTGGCACAGAAAAGAGTTCTTGATTATGCAAATTCTGGTTTCCAGAAAGTTCCGTTTTTATTAATCATCAGAATCTCCTTAGAGCTGAGAGTCTCGGAGAAGGCCCGACTCTCACTAGGGGTTTGGGGGCCTGAGGGCAGCCCGCGGGGACCAGGAGATACTGCCCTGTGTTCCCGAGGGCAAGAGCAAACACATGGAAACCAAACCGTCCTATGAGCTGTGGCAGTTGGACCAGAATTTTCGATCTGACAGCACACACATCTCCAGTAACGAGACCCAGGTACAGGTAGGTGCGGTAACGACATCGTAGGTACAACTGCGTGCTGTGGTGATGTCACAGCAGGGGTGGGCGGTGATGACGTCATGGCATGGACGTGGGCTGTGGTGATGTCACAGCAGGTGTGGGCAGTGATGTCATGGTACAGCCGTGGGCTGTGGTGATGTCACAGTGCAGGTATAGGCAGTGATGATGTCATGGTACGGCCTTGGGCTGTGGTGATGTCACGGCAGGTATGGGCGGTGATGAGGTCATGGCATGGCTGTGTGACAGGGTCGTACAGGGGTAGGCAGTAATGGCGTTGTGGCTCCCTCCTGTCCTCCCCGCCCTGCCCACACAACTCTGATGACATCTGGTGGCAGCCGGGCGGAGGCCGCAGGGCCCTGCAGCGTGATGGAGCAAGGGGGACCCAGGTCCCTGAGGTAGAGGCGGGGCAGGACCCACCACAGTTCTGAACGTGGCCCCGGGGACCCAAGCACAGACAGGAGGGCACATCTCGGGTCACCCTCCGTGGCTGCAGGTGATGGAGCCCGGCTCTCCCCGAGGGGGCTCTGGGTCCTGCCCCCACACCTGCGCCTGAGCCCGTCTCCTCGCCCCTCCCCGCCCCCGTGCCCCCCGAGGGACACGTGGCCACTGTTGTGGGTGGCCCCTCCGGCCGTGGCCCCAGGTCTGGCTTGCGGAGGAAACGCCGTGTGGCCGCCTCCAGTTCATTTTCAGAAGATAAAAGAGTATTAGCCTGTTTAAGAGGATGAGTTAATTAAGAAATCATAATTCCCAGAAAGCCTCTCCAGCGTAATTAAAAAACCCAGGTAAGTGTAATCCCATCGTTTAAACTCTAACTTGATGGGCCGGGAGGACGCTCGGCAGCTGGGGCGCGAGGAGGCCCATTCGGGGGTCCGGAGGGAGGGTGACCGCCACCGAGACAGCCGCGGAGGCGGGGGAGGGGCCACCCACTGCGGAGACCCGGGAGTCGGTTCCCGGGGACAGGGACGAGCTGGCCCCCTGCCCTCCCCGTGGCCATGTGCCCAGCCCTGTTCGTCCCCAGCAGTGTGTCCCCGCTGCACTGCCCAGGGCCCAGACACATGTCAGGCCCATGTGGAAAGGGGGAGGGACGATGCTGGGTCCCTGTTTGTCCTGGAGTGCTGAACCCGCTTCCTGCACTTGCTGTGCCCTGGCAAGGGACAGGCACCACCGCGTCTATTCCTGGGCGCGCCGTGTACGCGTGTGTGCACGGGAAGGCCGCAGATTCTGTGTGTGTGTGTGTGTGTGTGTGTGTGTGTGTGTGTGTCGGGAAGGCTGGTATTTTTGCTGCCCTGGGTGAGTTCTTTTCGCAGCCGCCGGCTGACCCTGCCCCAGCCCTTTTCCCTGTGAAGTTCGTTCCGGCCATCTCGGGACTGGCTCGGGCTCTGTGTCCAGAAATCACAGCAGCAGAGCGATGGAGCTTGTTACTCCGGCCCTGACACATTCCGACCCACCTTTGCCTGTGCTCAGAGCAGTGTCTCCACAGGCTCCTCTGGAGGGTTCCGCTGGGCCGGGGGTCAGGGAGCGTCTGGAAGGTTCTGCTGGGTCGGGGGTCAGGGCGTGGCCGGGCCGGCAGCTCTTGCTGGGTGCCAGCGGTCGGAAGCAGCGGGCTGCTGTGCTCTGCTCGAGTCTCGAGACACTCAGGCCCGCCCCCATCCAGCCATGGCAGCAGCCCGGCCAGAGCCATGTGCCCAGTCCGACCCCCTGGGCACCCGTGTGGCTCCGTCCATCCCGGCCTATTGGAGGCGAGAGGGGCCGCGCCCAGCTCCTTAGTCACTTGGGAGGCTTTCGGGCCCATCGGCCTCCCCTCGCCACGGGCCTGTCCCAGGGTGGCACCGCCCCTGCCTTCCTGGACCCCTGGGGACCTCAGGTCCAGGCTGGGCAGCCCCGAGGCTCCCTGGTGTGGTGCTGTGGACAAGGAGGACGCTGCTGTCCTGCTGACCTGGGAGGGGGCAGGAACCCATCTACGCCCCCATAGACTGGGGGAGAATGAAGACGGGGCGCGGGGGTCAGAGGGGTCAGCAGGACTGCCCATGTGTCCAGGACTTGGAAAGTGACTGCCAGGACTGGGTATCTGTCCAGGCCTGTGGGATGAATCTGGTGGGAAGTCTTGGGTCTTAGGGAGAGATCCGGTGGGGAATCCAGTGTCTCAGGAATCCTGTGAGGAACCCAGTCTCTCAGGGATCCGGTGGGGAACCCAGTGTCTCGGGGATCCGGTGGAGAGCCCAGATTCAGGGAAGGATCTGGGGACGCTGTGTCCGGGCACTGACTGGAGGACCCCTCGGCCGCCGTCCCAACGGGCCCCACGCTGCTCTGAGGTGTGAGTCAGGCCCCTGGGGACAGGGATCCTGGCAGCTGCACCCCTTCCCACTGGTCCTGCTGAGACCCTGAGGGCAGCGCCTGATTCTCAGGGTCGGGCACTGGGAGAAGGGACTGTCCGTGGACAGCTCCCCCGAGGGCCCAGGCCAGAGCCCCCAGGAGTGGGCGTGGGGCGGGGGGGGGCACGTGCGCCTCCTCACCCAGCCCCCGCGGTGCTCAGGGGGCCAGAGCCTGTGGTCCAGGGGCTCCAGCCCCTCATGACCTTCCACCCGTCCCCAGGCCGGCCACTGCAGGTCCGACCTCACCGTGGAGACCCTGAGCCTGTATTGGTCCCCGGCAGCAGGTCAGCCTCACCCCTTGTGCCCTGGACACGCCTTTAGGAGCTCTGGAAGCTAGCCGTGCCTGCAGGAAGTTTCTAGAAACCTTCTTGAGAGCGGCTGGAAGCGCCTTTGGGCTCCGATGGTCCCACTGGGAGGGGAGGAGACCTCAGCAGCTGGGCTAGCATCCGGGCAGGGTCTGAGTGCCGGGTGTCCGTCTGTCTGTCTGGGCTCCCCTCCCCGCCTGGGCTGCTCCTCCCCTGGGTCCTGGGGGTCACAGCCTCGCTGTTCTCAGCAGGAAGGGGAAGGAGGGGCTCTGCCCTGCAGGGACACCCGCACTGTGCCTGTCTCCTGGGGCCCCTCCACCAGTGTGCAGGGCATCCACTCACCTGCGGCCACCTCCCGCCGCTCCACCTGCCCATCTGTCCATCCCTCCCGTTCGTCCTTCCTTCCATCCGTCCACCCCTCCTCTTCTCCACCCACTCATGCTGCCCATCTGCCCTGTCCATCCTCCATCCACCTGCCTATCCTCCTGGCAACCGCCCGTCTCTCCGGCCGGCCACCCAGCTCAAGCCGTCCACCCGTCCTTCCACGCTTCCGCTCGTGACTTGTCCAGCCTGCGGCGTACAGCCATCCCACACCATCCGTCTTCCTCACCCACCGCCAGTCCGTCCTTCCTTCCACCTCTGCTCCCAATGTCCTTCCGCCCTTCCGCCTCCCGTGCCCACGTCTGAGACCCCCTTTCCATCCATCTGTCCGTCCATCCATACGTCCGTCCTGCCTAGTCGTGCGTCCCTCGGACCTCCTCTGTCCGTCAGCGTGGCCTGTCACCCGCCTGCCCGTGTGGGAGCTTTCATCCTCGCCTGTCCGCGGTGAGTGTGACGTCCGTCCGTCTGCCCGCCGCTGCCCGTCCGTCCGCGTGCTCTCTTGTTTTCCGTGTCGGTGCCCGTTGTCTGCCCTCCCGCTAGCCGGGGGTGCTGTCTGCCTCTCCGAACCCCTGTCCGTGCTCGCGCCTCCTTCGTCCTTGGGACAGAGGCACCGGGAGCCTGGACGGGCCCCTGTGCGTAGCCCAAGGTTCCCGGGTCGGAGGTGCAGTACGGATGGACTGTTCTGGAAGCATCTCCCACGCTGGTGCGGGAGGGCCGAGCACTCGCCGGGCAGCATCTGCGGGGCCCCCCGGCGCGGCGTCCGTGCCAGCTGCTGGCCATGCCACGGGTTTGACTGACAGGGCGGCGCCGAGCTCCTGCGCACATTTTAATCGGGACCCGAGCGAGCCACTGGCGAAGTCGCAACTAAATTGGCTCAGCTGTTTTGGCATCAGTGAAGCATGAAAGGGGATTTTTGTCACC
Organism: Sorex fumeus; assembly: GCF_029834395.1. Taxonomy (NCBI): domain Eukaryota; kingdom Metazoa; phylum Chordata; class Mammalia; order Eulipotyphla; family Soricidae; genus Sorex; species Sorex fumeus. Next base: position 1,204,933 of record NW_026606250.1, read on the forward strand.
CATCAGAAAACGTCCCTAAAAGAATCAGCCAGGCGGAGCCTCGGCGACCGGTCACGCCGGCGGGTGGCTGCGGCCCGGCGGTGCTCTCGGTGCTCTCGCTCCCTCCTCAGGGACCCTGGGCGGGGTCTCGGGGCGCCCCAGGCGAGGCACGTGCCATGCACACGGAGGGGGACAGTCCCTCGACCGGTCGGGGCCGCTGCCTCCGGAAGTCTCCGAGGGGGTCTCCCCACCCAGCATCTGCCTTCACCCCGAGGATGAGGAAGGCGAGACCCCGACGCCCAGCCCCCCTCCCTGAGGTGAGGGCCTCACTGCCCCTCCCCGTCCACAGAGGAACGGGGGACGCCGCGGAAGGCCCGTCGCCTGGCCCGCCTCCTGGCCCTCCGGCCTGGCCCCTGGCGCGGCCCCCGCAGGCTTGGCCTGGCACCCCGTGCGCTGCCCGGGCGGGGTCTCGCCAGCAGGAGCTACACAATGCAGACGGGACAGGGAGGCCCCGTGGCTCCCACACCTGCCCTGCAGCGCCGTCTGTGCCCGCCACATTCCCGAGGCGTCGCCACGTCGGTACCTGACAGTCGGTGCCTGTGTGCGTCTGTGACGTCGGCCCACCCCCACACGGGTGCAGTCGTATCTGTGTGCATGTGTCCGTGTGTGGTGTGTGTGCCACAGCGTGTCCGTACTTGTGTGTGTCTGCACATGCGTGCATGTCAGTGTGTGCATCGTGTGTGCATGTGTGCACATGTGTGTATATATGTGTGTCCGTGTGCTTCTCTGTCTTCATGTGCCAATGTGTGTTTCTCTGAGCACATAACACTGTGTGTGCATGTGTGTCCGTGCATGTATGCCTGTGTGTCTCTATGTGTGCATGTGTGTGTGCGTGCTTCTCTCTGTGTGTCTGTGTGTATGCCACTGTGTGTGTCTGTGTGTGCATGTGTGTCTGCATATGCCAGTGTGTGTTTGTGTATGCCAGTGTGTGTGTCTCTGTGTGTGTCTGCGTACGCCAGTGTATCTGTGTGTGCATGTGTGTCTGTATGTGCATATGCCAGTGTGTGTCTGTGTGCTTGTCTCTGTGTGTCTGTGTGCACGTGTGTCTGTGTGTGTCTGTGTGTGCGTGCGCCAGTGTGTGTGTGTGTCTATGTGTCTCTGTGTGTGTGTGTGTGTGTGTGTGTGTGTGTGTGGAGCCAGGCTGTTCCCCAGTTTGGGAGGAAGGTCGGGGCACCCAGGCTTATGCCAAGGTTGCTCCTGTGCCCGCAGCTCCCAGTGTGTGCCCTGCCCATTGTGTGCATGTGTGTGGGTGTGCAGCTGATGAGGGGTCCAGGCAGCGGAGGCAGAGAGAGGGCATGTGGTGGGGGCGCCTGCCCGCGCAGAGGGCCCCGGTTCCTCGAGGGGCCCGGGAATGCAGAGGGGAGCAGGCACGGAGGGCGCCTGCTCGGCACCGCCAGTGCCCCCGGGACCGCGGGTGTCCAGGACTGGTGTGGGGTCCCCTGGCCGTGGCCTTGGGGCCTCATGGGACAGAGATGGCCCCTGTCAGGGTCCCGGGCCTGTGTGTCCTGTCCTTGCCGCCCACCCTGTTCTGAGGTCGCGTCCAGAGCACCGTGGATGGGGGGCCAGGGTGGGCCTGGGGCGGGTGCTGGGGAGGAGAGGAGATGCTGTGGGTGGCCACGTCCTGGCCTCAAGCCCGCGGGGCCGGAAGCAGCCACCTGGCCTGCTGGCGTGTCGTGTGCGGCAGGCTGCGGGCATGGGCCGGGCACGGTGGCAGCTGGTGGAGTCCCAGGGAACAGAGAGGCCAGGTGAGGCCCGCAGGACCTTGGACCGGGTGGAAGGCTGGAGCCTCAAGGTGGGCTGTGAGCCCACCAGCCCTGTGACGCTCCGGGGGCTCCTGCCAGGACAGATGCAGGCAGGAGAGGACCCAGGAGCAAGGGGTGCGTCTCCTCCCTCTGCCCCCAGCCCATGTGCCCAGACAGAACCTCTGGGGTCCCCTCCCAGACGCCTCCACCAGCTGGCCCTGGGCTTTCTGCATGACGCCCAGGAAGGGGAAACTCCTGGGGGTCCAACCCCGCTGCCCCACACCCTCCGCGACTCTCCTGTGCTTGGCAGCCGGCGGGGGGGCATGCACTGTCCCCTGGACCCACAGCCCAGGCACGGCGAGGCGGTGCCCTCCCTCCGGAGGGGGCGCGGGCGGTGTGGTCGCCGGGTCGCAGGCCACCCCCACGTCCCTCCTGCTGGGCCCCGCAGCTTCTGGGCTCCTGCAGCCTGTCCCCAGCCCAGGTTGCCACCGTCCCCGGCCCAGCCACACACTCAGGAGTCGGGGTTCGCCTCAGTGCCCGGCCACACTCAGCCCTTTGCCCTCACATCCTCCGAGCACAGCCTCCAGGCACTGAACTATGGGACCATCTCTTGTGGCATCAACTCTACAGGCTCCGAATCCACAGACACTGAATCCACGGAAACAGAATCCACAGATACAGAATCCACGGACACTGAATCCACAGAAACAGAATCCACGGACACTGAATCCACGGACACTGAATCCACAGAAACAGAATCCACGGACACTGAATCCACGGACACTGAACCCACAGAAACAGAATCCACGGACACTAAATCTACAGAAACAGAATCCACGGACACTGAACCCACAGAAACAGAATCCACGGACACTAAATCTACAGAAGCAGAATCCACGGACACTGAATCCACGGACACTGAATCCACAGAAACAGAATCCACGGACACTGAATCCACAGAAACAGAATCCACGGACACTAAATCTACAGAAGCAGAATCCACGGACACTGAATCCACGGACACTGAATCCACAGAAACAGAATCCACGGACACTGAATCCACGGACACTGAATCCACGGAAACAGAATCCATGGACACTGAATCCAGGCACTGAATTCATGGACACAAAATCCACAGGCACCAAATTCATGGCATCCGATCCGTGGGCACTGAGTCCACAGGCACGAATCTGTGGTGCCGGCTTCACAGGCACCAATTCTGTGGGTGCCGAGTGCGTCCTCTGAGCCACGGCAAACAGTGCCAGTGTTCCGGGCCAAGGAGGGCTGGCCCTCTGCAGTGTCCAGAAGTGGCCCGGCTCCCCGTGCCCAGGAGGTGCTCCTGGGCCCTTGCCCTCTTGCTGCTCACCTGCCCGCTGCCCCAGGAGCCCGAGGCCAGCCTGCACCCTCTGCAGGTGGGCGTGCGGGGGTTCTGCCTCGGGCGAGGGGCGCGGCGCCCCCAGCTGTGTAGGGGCTGGGATGGTGCCTGGATGCAGAATGAGGGTCACTGTCCACGGGCCGTGGAGCACAGCCCAGTGAGTGGACGCAGGCGTGGGGCAGCTGCTGAGGGCGGGCGTGGTCCCGGGTCAGGGGACCCCGTGGCGCCCTGAGGGATGTGAGCTGCAGTGGCACATGCTGGAGGGTGTCAGCCGCGTCCACGCCTTTGCCCTGGGCGAGGGTGGGGGGCATAGGAATGATCTGCACCTCCGTCCCGGCTGTGACAGGCGGAGGCTGCACCTTCCTCGCGGGCCTTCTGGAGAGAGGGTCCCTATCTCAGGGCACGGGGTGCCGGTGGGACTGGGAGGAGGAGGTGACGGTGGGGACGGGTGGGGGAGGGGATAGGGGCAGATGGAGGTGATGGCCGTGACCGTGGAGGACATGATGGTGGGACAGACGGGGGAGGTGCTGGGGGCGACCGGGCGGGGGGGGGGGGTGTTGGCTGCCGGCAGGGGGCGTTGCTGGTGCTGGCGTCCATGTGTGAGGGGGTGAGGGGGTTGGAGGTGGAGTTAGTGGTGGTCTGGAGATGACGGGGCACAGGGGATGGTGTCGTGGGGCGGTGCTGGCGCTGGCTTGGGGGTGGCCGGGTGGTAGGCAGGGACGGTGGCAGTGGTGGTGGCCGCGCCAGGCGGGGGACAGTGGAGGGCTGGGTGAGTGCAGGGAAGTGGCCACCAGCAGCCCCGCCCATGTGTAGACTCAGGGAGGGGCTGGAGTGGGTCCCACGCCGAGAGCTGGGCGTGGCAAGAGGGTGGACAGTCCTGGGGCCAGCCGGGGACCAGCTGGCGTTTGCCCTGTCCTGGCCTCACCCCCGCGCCCTCCGGGCACCCCCCCCCCCCCCCGCCCAGGCCGCAGCAGGCGGAGCTGAGCCTCCCCCGACACCCGGCTGCGTTACCAGGGGAACTGGGACATGCAGGGGACAGCCGGTGACATGTTTTGCAAGCATCGCGCTGCAATTACGGGAGACATCGTGGCTCCCCGTGAGCTGCCGAGACGGGGGCTGGGGAGGCCTGGGAGGGGCATCTGGTGCCCTCGCTCTGGGTGCTGGGCGTGGGGCGGGCACCTCCCACGTGTCCCACAGCTGGTCAGCACGGGGCCGTGAGGGCTGGGTGAGGGGACCTCAGTGTCCCTACGATGGGGGGGTTGGGCCCAGCCACAGCCCCCACAAGGTGTGGCCCTGCCCCACCTGCCCCTCCAGTGCCCGTCCCTCAGGCGCCCACGGGCCTACTGCCCTTCCCAGCCCCGCCCGGCTCGCGGTTTCCTGGGCTCGGCCCAGAGAAGCCGCGTGACTGTGGCGGATTCCGTGGGGGCGACAGGGATCGCATGCCCGTCCCTGCCCACTGACCTAACGTTGTCCGGCTGAGTCCTCAGCAGTGCCAGGGAGGCGGCGCTCACAGTGTGACCCCCGTGATTCTGCTGGGGGCAGCCGTCCCTGCCAGCGTCGCACGCTCCCGTCCACAGCCTCGCCCCCCCAGACGCCCCCGCGCCCCGTCCCCGCCCTGCACAGGTCATGAGAGTGGGGGGCGCCTGCCTCCCGCCCCTCCCCCGCAGGGCTCAGCAGGTTGCAGGGACGGGAGGCGACGTCTTTTCCAGGCTGCAGCTGTCCCCACGACAAGCTGTCCTCCACGGTGCAGGCCCACCTCTGCCCGGCTTTGTGGCGGCCACAGCCCCTGGGATAGGGATGGGGCTGAGGCTGCCGCTGGCCACGGGGCCGTTGGGGTCTGTGAGATGCAGCTCCCAGGCTGGGGAGGGGGAGTAGATCCTCTCCGGCCCCTTTGCCCTGGCCCGTGTCCACACACGAGTCGTCCCTCCAACACCCCCTCCCCCGCCCGCCCTCCTTTGCTCCAAGGTTTCTGCTGAATCCGCCGTTTCGGAAGGGCCACGCCAGGGAGGGCCAGGGAGAGTCTGCCGGGCGCCCTCGCCACCAGCCTCCTTCCGGCGCCCCGGGAGGCCCAGGGACCGAGCTGACGCCGGAACCGTGCGTGGCTGCTTGTTTTACCGATGAATCACCGGGGCCCAATCAGGAGCCTGGGCTCGGGCATTTAAGGGAGAAAAATTCGTTCTTTGGGAGAAAGCAAATGCAGAAAATTGTAGACAATTATTCTGGGCTTGTTTGAGACGCGGAAATAATTGGCCCGACTTACACACCCGGCAGTTTACAATAAACAAGAGCGTCCACCGAGCGGGCAGCTCGGCCTCGTTTTCACAGAGGAGTGGACCCTGGGGGGCTTGGCGCCTGCCCCCCCACAGCCGTGACCCGCCCTTCTGGCTCAGCAGAGCTGCCCACATCCCGAGGACCGTCCAACGGATGGACGCTGAGCTGGGAAAGGCCCACTTGGAAATGTGTCCTGCACCCACCTGTCCGCCAGCCACACGCAGCCACCGTCTGTCCAGCGCTCCGCCGTCCGCTGTCCTCTTACCGCCCATCCACTCACTCATCCACCGTCCACCGTCCTCCACCCGCCATCCACCGTCCCTCCCCCCATCCACTCACCCCTCATTCATTCATCATCATTCACCCACCTTCTCCCGACCCACCCGTCCACCATCTCTGTACACCCGTCCAAACGCCCACCCGTCCATCCATCCCCGGCATTGCTCTTCGTGACTGGGGCGCTGTTGGGCCCTTGATTTCCGAGCCTGATGCCCATCGCGTCCACTCTCCACGGTGCTTCCCTGCCGAGCCCCCAGGGTCCCTCGGGTTCCTCCCCTGCGGGCACCTCCACGGAGGCCATCAGGCTGACCCCCTGGCACGACCTGGGTGACTGTCCAACCCTCTGCCCTCTTCTTCCCGAGCAGGCAGCATTCCCAGGGGGTCTGGCACTCTGGCTGCGACACGGGATGTGCCCGCTGGCAGCCCCGTCAGCCGGGCACCATCTGCTCGGCACCTCTCGGCTCCACAAGGTCGGAACTAGAGAGCACGGCAGAAAATGAGCTGAGCCAGGGCCCTGGGCCCAGGAGGGGACGTGCCCCCGGGTGCAGCAGCCCACAGCTGGCTGGCCAGGCAGCGGGTGGCCACCTCAGTGCCGCGGGCCCAGCCCCACAGCCGGCCGGGGACCTGGCCTGCCCCTGCCTTGGCATCACCCCCGCAATGACGGCGTCATCCCAGCAGGTGGGCTCACTTCCGGGGGTGCCCGAGTCAGTGTCTGCGTCCGACCAGCTCGGCGTCCAGCCTGGGCACGTGGGCTGCATGCGATGGACTGTCTACCTGCCCCGTGTCCCCTGGTCATCCACGTTGGCATCACGTGGTCCTGCCTCCGCGTCACCTCCTCCGTCTGTATCAGAGTCACCGGTCTCTCATGCGGGCGTCTCCCGTGGCGTCCCGAGCTGCCCCCTCCCGCGGTTCTTCCTCGGGGTTCCCAGCGGCTGTCGGCCCCGAGTCTGGACTCGGCGGCTGCAGAGCTGTCCCGGGTGCATTGGTTCCGTGGGGGGTGTGGGGTCCCCGCGTGGCCGTTCCCTCCCCCTGGCCGCTGTCTCCGCGCCTGGTGGGCCGTGCCGGTGGCCACGTGCTCCCGTGGGAGTTGGTGTGACTCGCCTTGACTCCCCTCCTGTAGCCTGCTGGGGTGGGTGGGGCACGGCTGGCTTGGGGCCTCCCTGCGGCGCCCACGCCTGCCCTGCCCAGCGTGGCCCCGCCCTGATGCACGCGGGGAAGGACGCTGGCACGGGCTCCTTGCGCGGCGTCCTGCATGCTGCTCTGATCTTGCCCTCGGCTCGCAGACGCGGGTCCTCCTGGGGGCTGCGCGCTTTGGACCGCGCTGTCTGGGAGGCGGCTCTGTCGGCAGCAGGCGGGAGGACGCGTGTAGCCGCTGACCTGCAGCGTGGCCGCCTGGCCTCACGTGGGACCAGCCCAGCCCAGGGCCTGCCAGGAGAGGATCAGAGTTGGCTCACGAGGGTGGCTTGAGGGCATGGCCCAGCCCTCAGCAGCACCGTGTGGGCTCGTCCTGGTGCTACCTTCCCCGTGTCCAGGCGCAGCGTGTAGGCCCAGCGGGGTCACCCGTGTCTGTGCGTAGCGTGTGGACCCAGCGGGGCTGTCTGTCGGCCTCGTTCACAGGAGGGTACTCCGACATCCGTAGGGGGCCACTGCCTGGCCCCCCAAAAGCCAGAGAGAACAGCCGACCTCCTCAGACCGCGCAGGGCCCCAGACGCCCCTTCCAGAGCTGGGAGCCTCATGCGACGCCACCGGCGCCTGGCCCTGACCCACGCCAGCGGGATGGACCAGGCGAGGCCAGGGGCAGTGGACTGGTCACTGGCTCACCCCGGGGCGTCTGGCCAGAGCACACGCCGCGTCCACAGACATCGCCCCAGCAGAGCCCAGCTCTGGGCGCTGTCCCTCTGCCAGCTGGACACGTGCACTCTCAGGCCTCCTGCCCCTCTGAAGTCCCCGGGGCGGCCGCCTGCTGGACAGGGAGGAGCTGCCCGGCCGGGTTCCAGCGTCACACGGCTTCCGCGCCGGCGGCACTTGACAGGGTGTGTTTCAGCCTTACACACTCGTCTCAGGCTGCAAAATAATTTGACTTTTTGTCAAAACGGTCCAAACAGTCTCGCTGCTCTGAGTGGCACTGTCACAGCAGAGCCGGAGCCAGCGGAGCCCCCACCCCACCCCCACCGCACCCCTCCCCCTGCAGCTCATGCACAGGCCCTACCAGCACTCACCCCTGCTCCAGGCCCTGGCTCAGGGGCCACGCCTGGCTGGGAAGGCCCAGAGCCACTCCCGGGGGCTGCCGCCGGGCTGGAGCCACTCGCCCTCCTGAGCCCGCACCTGCTCTCTGCGCACGGCCCCCCCTGCACCTCTCCCTCTCCCCTGCACCCCCTCGATCCCCCTGTCCCCTGCACCTCCTCCCCTCTCCCCTGCACCTCACTCTTCCCCCCGCTACTGAGGCCCACCCTACCCCCGCCCCCCGTTGCCCCTGGCAGGTTTCCATGTCTCACGCAGCTGGTTGCGGCTGCAGGCAGCTGGGTCTGCAGTGACTGGTGGCCCCCAAGCCAGCAGCGCCCCAAGATGTGGCCAGGGCAGCAGGTGCAGGATTGTGGCCTCGAGCTCGGTGAGACTGGACACTCACGGGAGCACGGGGGTGACCTGCACTTGCAGTGGCCGCTCGCTCATGCAGGAGGCCTGGGGAGGGGGGACGGGGACGGGGCAGAGACGGGTCACACGCTGGGCCTCAGGGTCTCTGTCCTCAAAGGCTCTGAGAGCGGGTGGAGGAGGAACGGCTCAGCTGCCCGCTGCGTGGTGGCCACTGTTCCTAGGAGACCCATGTACTGACCGTCTCCTCATACTGGTCATCTCCCCCGTACTGGCCTGTCTGCAGCATTTTATTTTCACGAGGAGACTTCGTTGCCTCGGTTAGGTGGGGTGGGGGTCCCCGGAAGGGGCTCGGGCTCCTCAGTGTCCTCCGGCCTAAGCTCTGTCGGGGGCGCCAGGGCGGGCTGCTGCTCAGTGTGGGTGGCCGGCACGTGGCCACCAGGACAGGGACGGGGAAGTGAAACCATTTGTGGCTCCCCAGGGCCCCCTACCCCTTGCCCCTGCCTGGCCTCTCCTGACCGGGCTCAGCTGGGCCCAACACCCCTCACAGCCTCCCCTCCGGGGTCTTCTGACCCCACCTGGGGGGGGGGACGGAGGCCAGGAAGTCCGGCACCCTGTTGCCGCCTAAAACTTGCTTTGACAGTCACCCTTGTTGCCGGGAGAAACGTTTCATAAAAACGAAGAACTTGAGCATGAGATTCCGCTGTTAATATTTCGGTCTGCGTTCTGCTTTCCAGCATCTGTTAATTGACAAAGTGAAATTAGGCCGACCCAGCTGGTGACTCCCCACGGAGTGAACCCTCATGCGGGGTGTGTGTGTGTGTGTGTGTGTGCATGTGTGTGTGCGCACGTACATGTGTGTATGTGTGCCCTTGTGCTGTGCAAACCCTCATTTATGTGACCCTCGCACTGGGTGGACTCCTGAGCCGTGTCCTGGTCCCCTGATGTCCCTGCCCTGTGCCAGAGGCGTGGACACTCTGGCCCTGAGAGCACACAGGCTCCCTCTGCCGCCCTCTCTGAGGGTCGCATGGGCAGCCTCGACCCCAGCTCACATGGGGACTGTCCACTCCCACAGGGAGAACGTGGCCTTACGACTATGTCAGGGCCACCTCAGAACCTTCTGGAAATGGGGCTGGTCTCAGCCCCCCAGGCAGGCAGCGGAGCAGGACCCAGCCAGCGGAAGCAGAGCTGGTGGCTGGGGCCCTGGGACCCTGTTCTGTCCCTGCGCCAGGTCAGTTCGTACCCCTGCCCACCCCTCCTGCCCCACCCCCGCGGCAACATGGACACACCCTGGGCCCCTGCGCTGGGGCCTGGCCTGGCCCCCAAGTGTCTGATCGAGGGCTCCTAGTCCGGGGGGGCCTCAAACACTCCCCCTACCAGACACTGCGCCCCCCCCCCAGCCCACCCGCCCAGCCCGGCAGAGATGACCCAGGCAGAGGCCACGGGAAAGTCCGTTATCCGGAACACCATCCGCTCGCTGTCCGCTTTAGAAATGTAAGACTGAGCCAGCCTGTCGTGAGCCCTGTGGTCACCCTTCCGCCGTGGCCGCCGGAGTCCGTTCCCCCCGGAGGGCCCCACGCTCATCTGTCCACTCCGCCCCGGACTCTGTCCTCCGTACTCTGAGCTCGAGACAGATTCCCTCCCGGTGCCCAGCAGGTCCCTGCAGTGGGTGGCCCCTGGCTCCCCTCGGGGCTCGGGAACCCCGGCTTGGTGCCTCAGGCCTTGGCCTGGCCTGGGGCTATCGGGGGGCGGGTTGCCGCGGCGGGGGGTGGGCCCTGAGCCGGGTCTCAGGCGACAGGCGCCGCTGGCCCCCTCCCTCACAGCGGGTCACTTCTACGTCCTTATAAGCATCCCCTGGCCGTCCCGCAGACAGAGGCCGGGCAGCCCCGGACAGTGGTGAGGATGCTGGCATTGGCCGGGGTCCCCCCAGGAAAGCTCCAGAAGCGCCAAATCATCCCCAGCCCCCACCAGCGGGTTCCGACGCGGGAGCGGTTTCCACACAACCTGCCACAGGCGTCACCCCCCAGGTCGGGCAGCCCCGGGACCTGTCCAGCAGGGGGCTGTGGGGGAGTCCGTTCAGGGGTGGTGGTGGGCTGTGGCGTGCTCAAGCTCTGATGCCCCTGTCAGTGCTGGACGGGGGGCAGGCGCGGGGCAGGGGAGGACGCTGCATCACTGGCCGCGTGGTGGGGCCGCCGGGGACCAGAGAACAGGGGACCAACTCGCCCACACCCTGTGTCCGTCCACACCTTTCTGGTTGGTGGAAGCCGCCCCCACGCCCACCCCACCCCCATGCTAGATCGAGGCTGCCTGGCCTCAGTCGGCCTGGAAGGCGTGGTGGTCGTCAGCTGCTGGCCGTCTGCTGGCCGGAGCCCCTGCTCCCCACAGCCCAAATGTGGGTGACAGCAGGAGCCCCACCCAGCCCACCACGGAAGCAAGCGTGAGGGGCTCAGTGAGGAGACCACCCGCCCCCTGCCCTGCGCGGGCAAGCCCTGGGCACGAACGGTCAGACCCAGCAACGGGACCATCAGGCCCAGCCACGGGACCTCAGGTAGCACTTGGACTGTCTTCTCTTCTCCACGCCGACCCCCCGGAGCTGCCCACGGTGGCCACTGATGGTGGTTTATTTGGTCAAAGAACTGGGGGGATCGAGCCCAGTCACACCCGTGTTCTCTCCCTCTCCCTTAGCACAGACCCCTCATCCTAGAGCCCATGGAGTGTCCACCCCAGGCCACTGAGTGTCCACCACCCCACCAGCCACTGAGCGTCCACCTCGACCACTGAGCACCCACCCCCGGCCACTGAGCACTCACCCCCGGTCACTGAGCGTCCACCCCTGACCACTGAGCGTCCACCCCTGACCACTGAGCGTCCACCCCCATCACTGAACATCCACCCCGTGTTTTCCAAGCAGGCATGGCTTGGCCACAGGAGCCAGGTCCACCCGGGAACCAGCAGGCCCTGGACACGCCCTCCGGTGTCCCGGAGCCAAGGCCCTGGCCCGTCTCACCGGGGACTGTGACTGTAACAACCGTCTCCAGAGGGAGAGGAGGGAGACGAGCTTCTTGGTGCTGTTTATTTTTAGTCCTGGTGGGAAGCGGGAGCCGCTCGGAGAGGGCCGGGGGCGGCGCGTCACGGGGCGGCTCACGGGAGGGGGGAGGCCGGGGCGCGAGCCGGGCGGGGGCCGTCCTGGGACGGAGGAAGGGACAGGAGGGGACGGGCAGAGTCCGCGGGCTGGGGAGGGACGGACAGTGGGGGGGTGGCGGGGGCAGCTCTCGCGTGGGTCGCTCTGGACAGTGGGAGAGGCCGTCCCAGGACTGGCCGGTGCCTGGGTGTCCCCTGCCGGGCCCAGCTGCCCGGGTCGGAGCCGAGCCCAAGGGTCTCTGGGGCAGCGACACTGGGGGGAGGGGGGAGGGGCCCTGGCGGGTGCGGGTTCCCTGGCCCCAGTGCTGGTTCCCAGGCTCAGGGCAGGTGAGAACCCACGGAGGGGGGCGGGGGCCCTGCACCCACAATGCGTGTGTACCCCCTGGAGTCCTGGCGGCCTTGCTGAAGGGGGTGGGCGGGGTGCACGCGTGTGTGCACTGGGCACACGTCTTAGCCGTCTTGCCCAAGACACACGGTCAGGGTGAGCCGGGGTCAGCCCCCCACCCCGCGGGACTGAGCTGGAGTGTCCTTGTGCAGGAACTTGCGTTCCCGAGTCAGGGCTGGAGGGCGGAGCCGCACCCCTGCAAGGCGCCTTCCAGACCTTGTGCCGAAGGCACCGGCCCCCCGAGTTCCGGATGTTCAGTGCAAGAGGATTCGCTGCGCCGCGTCAGGGTGAATGACGGAGAGGGTCTCGCCTTGGCGCTGTGGCGGGGCGCATTTCAGGGCTTCCTAAATAGAGCTTTATTTTAGAAACTTGCAGCCTTAAGTCAAGATAAAGAGGTTTCTGTCAAAATTAAGTGGCGTGTCGGTTTCAACGAGCAACTGAGAATGAGCGCGGGGGAGGCTGCTCCCCGTGTGACGAGACGCCCCGGCCGGTCGCTCTGCGCCCCACCCCAGGCGGCCGGACCGAGACGCTGCTGCGTCCAGCACTGTGGGATCCTCCTGCCATGTCTCTGGGTCCCGCCGTGTCTCTGGGTCCTGCGTGTCTCTGGGTCCCGCCATGTCTCTGGGTCCCGCCGTGTCTCTGGGTCCTGCGTGTCTCTGGGTCCCGCCGTGTCTCTGGGTCCTGCGTGTCTCTGGGTCCCGCCGTGTCTCTGGGTCCCGGAGTGTCTCTGGGTCCCGCCGTGTCTCTGGGTCCCGGAGTGTCTCTGGGTCCCGCCGTGTCTCTGGGTCCCGCCGTGTCTCTGGGTCCCGCCGTGTCTCTGGGTCCTGCGTGTCTCTGGGTCCCGCCGTGTCTCTGGGTCCTGCGTGTCTCTGGGTCCCGCCGTGTCTCTGGGTCCCGGAGTGTCTCTGGGTCCCGCCGTGTCTCTGGGTCCCGCCGTGTCTCTGGGTCCCGCCGTGTCTCTGGGTCCTGCGTGTCTCTGGGTCCCGCCGTGTCTCTGGGTCCTGCGTGTCTCTGGGTCCCGCCGTGTCTCTGGGTCCCGCCGTGTCTCTGGGTCCTGCCGTGTCTCTGGGTCCTGCCGTGTCCAGCATGTGTCTCCCTTCGTGGCACTCCCGACCAGTGCAGCGCCCATGGGAGCTGAGCCCGTGTGCTCTCCCCCAAGCCACAGCAGCTCCCCTGGGCACCTCACTTTATTGGGGTGCTGGGGCGGCTTCACCTTCTGCCGCTGGCCGTGTCTTGGTCTGGAGTGAGCTGCACGGGTTCAGAGTCAGGCGCGTTGACAAGGCCCCAGAGTGAGCCAGAGGCTCGGAACCAGGTTCTCCCACCTGAGATCAACCCATGGCCTCCACACATGCCTGGGCAGGGATGGCCTCAGTGCAGAACCCGGACATGGCATGGCTTTCCCGAGGGTAACGCCACCCACGCTCCACAGCCCTCTCAGAGGCAAGGGTGGGTCCTGGGACCTCCCTGAGGCGAGCATTGGGCCCAGAGAACCTCCTGAGGCAACTGTGGCCCTAGGGACCCTCCTGAGGCGAGTGTGGGCCCCGGGGACCCTCCTGAGGCCGTCACGGTCAGCGACCTTCCTGAGGGTCATCCGGGCCTGAGCGAAGCTTCTGGAGGAATCTCGCGGTGGGAGCTCTGTCCTCCGGCGGCCTTTCCGCGGGCATCAGATATGCAGAGGGCTGTAATCAATGGGAGTCTTAATAAAGCCGGTAATAAAATGGATTATTCAGGTAATGCTGCTTTATTACAGTCTCATTATGATTATAGAATCCTGATTAAAATCTGAATCAAAGATGAATTTCTCACTGGAGGGCCTCCTCGCGGGGCTGCAGTAAACCCCGTGCCACCTGCCTGGGCTCTGCGGCCCCGCGTGGGCGGGTGCTGGGCTCTGGAATGTGCCTGTCGGTGGCTCCAGTATGTCCCGTCTCCCGTGACCCCACGCAAATGTGCCAGCCTGGTGGGTTACAGAGGGGGAGTGCAGAACGGTGCGGAGAGGGGCAGGGTGGACCCAGACCAGTCGCAGGTGGGGGTGACGCGAGGCCAGCTGGAAAAGGGTCTCGGGACTCAGCGCGCTCTGCCTCAGGGTAATGGGGCTACACGCAGCGGGGAAGGTGGGGTCGAGGTCAGAGGCAGCGGCAGGGGGGGGCGGTGTCAGATGGAGTGGGGGTGGGGTCAGGGGTCAGACACAGCAGGCGAGGTGGGGTCGGGTCAGACGCAGCGGGGGAGGTGGGGTCAGGGGTCAGACAGTGGGGGAGGCGGGGTCAGGGGTCAGACAGTGGGGGAGGCGGGGTCAGGGGTCAGACACAGTGGGGGAGGCGGGTTCAGGGGTCAGACGCAGAGGGGGAGGTGGGGTCAGGGGTCAGATGCCGTCTGGGTGGGGGTGGGCTCCCGTACAGTGCTCTCCCAGAATCAGCTGGATTTCGGGGTCTGGTCCCATCCTGGCCGTGAGCAGCTGTCGGAGGGGGAGGAGGACGTGTGTGGCCCTGGCCTGCCAGGGACCGTCCCACTCCCGTCCCACTGTTCTGCCCTGCACACTCCTCAGAATGCTCCCGAGGGCCAGCTGCTCAGGCCCCTCCTGTCCACTGCCCTCGTGGGGGTCAGACACAGCCGGAGGGAGAGAGGAGGGGGGAGGGGAAGGGGCGATTGAGGAAGGGGAGAGGGAGCAGGGGGCTGCCCCCCCACACCCCTGCAGAGCCCAGTCCTCAGCGGGGAGGGGGGAGGAAGGGTGGGAGGGGGGAGGGGGGTTCAGAGGCACGCGGCGCCCCAGACTCCACAGCCCTGGAGTGTGGCCGCTCCTGAGACACTGTCCCCAGCACCCAGTCACCCTCACCACAGGACACATTGTCTCCATCGTGAGTCAGTCACCATCACCACAAGATACATTGTCGCCATCATGACACAATTGTCACATCCAGTCCCGAGACAGTCACCCATCAAGACTCATTGTCACATTGTCACCCTCAGATGTGGCCATCTGTCTCAGGACACTTGTCACCATTACCATGAGGCGTTTGTCACCTGTCAGTGTCACAGGAGACGAGTTGCTGCATGTCCCTGAAGGGCCGCCAGCCTGCATGTGGGTGCTCCTGTGCAGTGCTCCATCTGGGGGCATGGCCAGTGGGTCAGACGCCGTGTCTGTCCCCCCCCCCCCGTGGGCCTGACCCCTGTGCAGGGCCCTGAGGCAGGAAGCTCCCAGTGGGCTGGCCCCGCGGGTGCTCACGCACTTTCGGTGTTTTTCATTATCTTAATTTTAACCCCGTGACGTCCCAAGCTGCTCGTGATGCGGTCAAATGTCCACCAGCGTCCCCAGTGTCCCACCTCCCCTGGGAGTGTGGCTGGTGTTGGACCCGTGCTTTGGCCCTGGGGGTATCCTGGGAGCGGGCTCCGGGTCTTTCGAGGAATCCCCTAACCCACAAGTTCACGCACGCGGGCAGCTCTGCCCACACAGGCACACGTGCTGACCTTCGTCCCTCTGTGAATAGAATGTCACCATGGCCACGTGACCCCGCGTCCCACCCACGTGCCCGAGGCCAGAAGTCCCCGTCCCCCTCCTGGCCTCTTCCAGTCCACGCCCCCCACACCCCCAGCCGAGCTCCAGGTGTCCCTTTGGGGCATCCCTTGGGGCCGCAGGAGTCCCTGACAGGCTGGAGGGCAGGGCCTTCCCTCCGAGATGCTGCCCGGGACTGACCACTGTGGTGGGGATATAACCGGCCAGGAGTGTCGTGCAGACACGTGTGCGCACCCATGTCTGTGCGTGTCCGCACATGAAGGCCTGTCTGCGAACCCAGCATCCTAAGTAGGAGACTGCCAGGCTATCTGCAGGGGATGGGGGGGCGGGTGCTGAGCTGTCCTCGGCTGAGCCCGTGCTGTGGCCCCGGCCCTGGGCGGCAGTCAGGGACCTGCAGGGACCTGCAGCTGGTGGGGTGATGTCCCCACGGCTCCCGTCCTCAGGGTGCCCAGGGGCCAGAAGGAGGTCGGCGGCGGGGCCCTGGGGAGGAGGCTGGAGGGGCGGGCGGCCCGCAGCATCGTGGGCAGCAAGTCGAGGGGGTCAGAGTCTGCGGCTGGGGTGCCGGGCACAGGTGGGGCCACATGCGTAGAGAAAGACCTGGTGGGGTGAAGGGTCGCTGAGTCTTGCTCCCTGACTTTGTGTCTGTCTTGTGCACGCACACACACACACACGCAAACACGTACACGTGCACAGATATGTACACATGCGTACAGATATGCACACACGCGTGCACACGCTTCTTTTCCTCCCCACCTTTTCACCTCTCGCAGCTGAGCACTGTCTGGGGGATCCTGCGCCAGCTGGAGGGCCAGGATCCGTCATACCCTCGACCACACTTTCCGTGCACGGGGTCCCGACCCCCCACCGGCCGCTCCCCTCCGCCAGCGGCCCCGCCCCCGCCCCGGCTCAGCTCTGCAGACCACGTTCCCGGGGCCAAAGCGTTTGCCGTTTGCGGCCTCTCGCCGTGGCCCTCTACGTCCCGCGTCCCGCGTGCGAGAGCTTTATCGCGGCAGGGGGCAGGGGCTCCGTGCGCGTGCAGAGTCAAGCTGAAGTCCCGAAGTCCCAGAAGATGATAAGTCAGAGATAAGCTGGCAAAAGGTTTTCCAAAATCCGTATGTTTGTAAAGGCATACGGATTTTAAGAATTAATAGCACGAATCGTTTTATGCTCCTTCATTTTGGACTTGCACGAAATAGATAAGCCTGCAGATAGGTGATGTAGTCAGTGTGAGAGAGAGAAATTTTAAAGCGTTAAAGGGAAATCTGAGCAGGCCTACGGAAGGATGAACGCTTGCCTCAGCCTTGGAAGGGAATGTTGGTTTTCCGCCCGGAACTGTTCCACGATAGATAATGCCAAGTGCCTGCGTTAACGAGTGAAAGGATTGTGGCGGGGTCCCCTTCGGACGCAGACGCATCGCCTGAGTAGACAGCACCGTCGACGTGAGTGGGCGGCGGTTCTTGGTTGGGACCCTCGAGAGGCCTCGGCCAGCAGGGTCAGCCGTCCCTCCTGGGTCCCGCGAGCGAGGCCAGGTCCAGGCCCGCTGCCGAGGAGTTCACCTTCTAAAGTGCTCCTTCAGCGACTTACCGAGCTGCTCTTAAGGCTGTGAGTTCCAGGCCTCTGCCTGTCCGTGGGCTTTGTGTTCACCTCCAAGCCAGTGACAGTCTGGCCGGACGGAGCGTCCTGTGGCCGCCTGTCCCCCGAGTCTGCTCTCTCCCTTCGCGCCCTCCAGCCTGTGGGTCACGTCTGCGCTTCCGACGGCGTCTCCGCTTCCCCCCGCTGCGCCCCTGCGCTGTCCCTGGCTTGGGCGTCTGCCATTCCGGGCTCGGGTGTTCGGGAGTTTTGTTGGGGGCGGTTTCCGCTGGGACCCTGCAGGTCTCGGCTGCCTCCGGGGTCCCGTGCCCCCCAGTCCCGCGAGGTTCCCCTCTGGGGCCCTTCACCTCGTGGCCCTCCATCGAGCTCTTCCTGTCCCCGGGGCCGCCGTGATCCTCCCGTCGTCCCTCCTGCCCTCACCCCCCGGCTCTGTGGCGGGCGGTTGGTTCCTTCCGTCCTCCCAAGTGCTCACCTCGTCCCAGGGCTTCTTCACCCTGTCTCAGAGCTCTGGGCTCTCCTCAGCTGCCCTTCTCGCACTCACCCCTGCACGCACCCCTACACTCACCCCTGCACACACGCTTCTGCATTCACCCTGCACCCTCCCACTGCACATACAGCTCTGAGTTCTCTCTCTGCACCCACCCCCCACATGTCCGGGGTGGGGGCGCCCCACAGTCCTTGCATGGCCCCCCATGCCCTCTGGCCATTGGCCCGTCCTGCCCTGGACGCAGCCCCTGTGCGTCAGACAGGATGGACATGAGGACTCCTGAAGGCCCAGGCCCACCCTGGCTCCCGGGTCACCCGTGGGCACTTCCTGCTGTGCTGTGTCGTGCCTGCCCCCACGGGCCCTCGGCTCAGTGGTTTGGTTTGGTGGGGGGGGTTGGGTTGGGGGCCACACCCGGTGGTGCTCAGGAGTCGCTCCTGGTGAGGCTCCGGGGCCGAACCCGGATGCGTCTGGGCTGTGCCTGGGGCCCCCTCGGCTTCCTGGTCGGGGTGCGGGGTCCGAGCTGCCTCCCGCACGCGTTGCTGCTGGTTCCGTCTCTTCCCCCCGGGGAGAGCAGGAGGGAGGCGCAGCTCGGAGTTTTCCCGAGGGTCCCCAGAAGCGCAGCGGGTCCCTGCAGAGCCGCCGGCCCCGCGCGCTGAGGCCGCTTCGGTGTTTACGGCACAACGACAGGTGAGCCCGCGCGTGCTCGCAACCAGGAGGAGCTTTTCGCGGCTTCTAGAATAAACAGTAATTAAGTCCCGTGCGCTGTGACAGTGGAATTGCTTCCGAGAGCCGCCCTCCCACCACGATTGCCGAGAGACCCACGTTTCTATAAACACGAGGTAACTTTATCCGTCGCTTGTATCAACGCCGTGTGGGACGGCTGCCGGGGCCTCGTAGCTCATGGCGTCGGCGACAGCCGGAGCTCATGACTGAAGTCGGACGCCGGCGGTCCCGCCAGCTTGCTCTGCTGAGCCCTGGGAGGCCTCGGGGGGTGCTGAACACCTGCGGAACGTTCCAGAAGCAAACCCTCGTACCTGGCTGTGCCATAAGTGGCCTGTCCATGTCCCCTGCCATCGCAGCCTCCAGAAAGCACTTTGCTGCCTGCCTGGCCTCGGCCCAGGGCTGTGGGTGTCACTTCGTGTGGCTTGTCACTGAGCGAGACGCAGGCGGCCGGGACACCACCTCCCTGGGATCATCGGCGGACACAGGCCATCGGGGGTCACGGCCGCAGGGTCAGGGCTCGCTGTGGGGTCCCCACAGCCGCAGGCCACAGCAGGAGAGGGCTCAGGTTTGTGTTGCTTTGTTTCTGGGGAGCCCCTCCCAGGCCAGTGCTCGGGGATTGGTCCTGGTCCAGTGCTCGGGGCACTGCGAGGGGCTGGGCCGGAAGCAGACCACGTGCGCCAGGGTCCGAGCTCACCAGCACCGCTCGTGGGCCGGCCTCGTGGGCAGTTGACTTCTGGTGGCGCGTGTGGGGCCTGAGGGGCGCGTTGGCACCTGCAGCCATGTCGGGAGATGCTGGCACTGCCCACGGCTCTGCCGTCCCCCGGGCACTCGGCGGGGACGCCACCGCAGCCCGTGCTGACCCTTTGCTCCTTCCCTTGCAGTCAAGTTCAGCAGCTGCTCAGGGCCCGCGGGGACGCAGTATGAGACCAGCAGCGAGGACTTCAAGGTCGAGGCGGACGGGACGGTCTTCGCCGCCCGGGAGCTGCGGGTCCCCTCGGGGCAGGTGGTGTTCACCGTGACGGCCTGGGATGCCCTGACAGCCGAGCGCTGGGACACGGTGGTGCGGCTGCTGGTGGCCGCCCCCTCGGCACGCTCCGGA
Organism: Sorex fumeus; assembly: GCF_029834395.1. Taxonomy (NCBI): domain Eukaryota; kingdom Metazoa; phylum Chordata; class Mammalia; order Eulipotyphla; family Soricidae; genus Sorex; species Sorex fumeus. The sequence continues at coordinate 1,224,161 of NW_026606250.1, forward strand.
CACAAGGTAGGCCTGGCCGCACGTGGCCCCGCCGGGCTCTGAGGGCAGGAAGGAAGCAGGAGGGGCGCTCTCGCTCCGAGCCCACCTCAGCACGCGGCAGCGCAGGCGGCGGGAGCGTCTGGGCCGGGCTGCAAACCCCCAGAGAGGAGCCTGCAGAGTCGCTGGAGCGAAGAGGGCAGGGAACTCAGTGCTGCCGAGCTGCGTGTGGGCTGTTGGCCAGACAGGCCGCAGGGCCCGAGGTTCAAGGGTCAAGCTCTCACTAGCTCAGGAGCTCCCGTGGCCACGGGGTTAAACCCTCACCAGCTCCCGGGGGCTCCCAGGGCCACAAGATTAAACCTGCATCAGCTCCCGTGGCCGAGGGGTAAACGTTTCCTCACCAGCTCCCGTGGCCACGGGGTTAAACCCTCACCAGCTCCTGTGGCCACGGGGTTAAACCCTCACCAGCTCTCATGGCCAAGGGGTTGAACCCTCACCAGCTCCCGTGGCCGAGGGGTTAAACGTTTCCTCACCAGCTCCCGTGGCCGCGGGGTTAAACCCTCACCACTCAGCCCCCCCCCCCCCCCCCACTGAGAGGGCTTTGTGAGTCACTGAGGAGAGACTCCCAAACCTGCCCGGCTAAGGAACGCTTCTCCGGGAGCATTTGCACAGCAGGTGCCCCAAGGCCCCACCTTGGGGAATGGGCCATCGTGTCTGGTCCTAAACGAGTTGGGCGGGAGAGAGAGGTGGTGCTTTGGGGCCACTCAGCCCTTCGGTGATGAGCAGGACGGGGACTCTGAGAGCCCATGGGAGACGCAGGCCCAGGACCCCATGGACAGGAGACCAGGACCCACCACCCGGGGCAGCCAGACCCTTGTCCCATGCAGGGGCCTCTTCCGGCTCAGACATGAAGTTCCCGGAAAGGTGCCAGGAGAGCACTGTGCCCCGGAGCAGCCACAGTAGAGCCGGTGCTGCTGCTCTGACCCCGGCCAGCACAGAGTGTGACCAACTCGCGTGCACACACACATGCACACGTGTTCACACATGCAGACACATGCACAGACATATATGTGAGCACACATGCACAGACACATATGCACGTGCATACACGCACACATATGAATACACACATGCACACATATACATACACAAGCGTACACACTGACACACATATGCATACATGTACCACGTGCACGTACGTGCAGACACATGCACAGATATGCACACCCATGCGTGCACACACTCAGTCTTAGCCCTGGCACGTGCCCATGCACACATGCCTCAGCTCACACACGCTCGGGCTCAGCCATGCACGCACCTCCAGTCTGCTGCCGCCTGACGTGTGCCCCTCTGTGGACGCTGAGCAGCCGGGGACACACTGGGACTCTCGGTCCCAGTGGTCTCATTCCCGAAGGCTGCCCTCGAGGGGGCCTTCCCGCTCGGACCTGCGCACCGCGGAGGAGACGCCCGTGGACGGGGCCAGGCCAGAGTCCTGCTAACGTGGGGGAGAAAGACCACGCTCAGTCAGCGGAGACTCGCTGAGAGACAAGGCGGCAGCCAGGGTCTGGGGTCGGGCCTTCCGCGCCCAAGTTATGCCTGTGTTGGCCTGGGAAAGTCGTGACCAGACGCAGCATCGGGAGGGACGTGAAGGGCAGGGGAGGGGAGCAGAGGGCAGGCGGCTGAGTCAGGGCGAGGTGCGGGGGGAGCAGGGGAAGTCAGGGGAGGTGCGGGGGGAGTCGGGGAGCTCGGTCGGCAAACGGACTTTCTGCAGCTTCTGCCGCCTCTCTGGGCTACTTCCACAAACACTCGTGATCCCCAGGGGGCGGGTCAGCCCTGGGGACTGGCTCTACGCCCAGCCCTGGTCAGTGCTGGCCCTGCCGCCCTAGCTGTGGGCCAGCGGCTACGGGCCTCTGGGAGCCCGTCTGTGAGCGTTCCCGCCGCCGAGCCCGTCTCTCCAGGGCCCAAGGGCTCAGGGAGCCCTGGACACGGCGGGAGCCAGGAGTACCCCTGGGGTGGCCTGGGTCTGTTCCGCCTTGCACGGCCCGAGGCGAACTGTGGCTTCTGATCCCTTCCGGGTCTCTTTTACCGAGGCCATGAATGAGCCGGCGGAGCCAGGTGGGCTGTGGGCGTGGCCCCACACACCCAACTCTGGGCCGTTTAATTTCTCAGGAAACATCCCAATAGTTGGGGTCCAGCCAGAGGCACAGCAGCGATTTGGGTACCAGGAGGCCGAAGGGCACCATCAGGCAGTGGCACCGCACCCCGGGGCCCTTGAGTAAGAAGAGGAGGGGTCAAACCCAGCGTTCAGAGGTCGCCCGCAGGCGCCTCCTGGCCCAGCTGTCCCCCAGGAGCTGCAGGAAACACCAGCTGCCGCACCGTCCAGCCCCTCGGGCACGGCTGTAGCCGGGGCTCCCGCTGGCCCTTCCTCTTGCTGTGGGCACAGGGAGTGCAGGAGGCACCTGCAGGGCCTGCCTGGATGTGGGCACTGGCGGCCGGGTCAGCCTGGACCGGGCCCCTGCGAAGCCGGGGGTTCTGGGCCGGCCAAGGGGTGTCACTGGGCCGTCTGCGGGGAGCATCCCCAGCGCGGCTGCCATCATGGCCAGGGATGTGGGAACTGGCCTTCCAGGGGCACCTGGGCCTGCGTCCCCTCCATCGCCCCTGGCTGACGCCGCTCCCCGCGTCCGTCACCCCCAGATCGGTCACGCGTCTGTCGCAGCCTTAGCCTGCGATTTACCTGAATGCCAGGAACCGGCTCCGTATGGCCACATTGTCACGCTGTGGGGGGCTGCGGACTGGGAGCCCCAACCACTGGAAACGCCGCACTGGGTCCCTGCCGGCTTTTCCCTGGGCCGGGTAATGGCCGCCAGCCCCGGCTGGACCACAGCGGGCACCAGTCCTCGGGGGCAGCCCCGGGTGACCTCAGGCGATGGCGTTTGCTTCCACCCAGGCCTGGGTTCAGTCTGGGTTCGTGCCAGGCCGGGTGTGGGTGCAGCTGGGTCCAGCCCGCGGGCGGGAGCACTGAGCTCCAGCCCTGAACCCCAACACGGCTGCGGCGCCCTCTGAGGCCTGGGGCTCCCTTGGTGGCCCAGCCCAGGGTGGCCACGTGAGCAGCCACGCTCCGCCACGGCCTGTGCTGGAGCACCCTCCGTCCCGCCCGCAGTGGCCCCGATCTTGCCACGGGAGGAGGCTCCGTCCTCGAGTGTCCTTGTGTGTGTCGGGGGCTGGCCCGCGAGAGTCTCCTCGGTCGACGCCGGCCTCTCGGGTTCCGGAAACCCCCGTCACAACCACGCCTGCTCGGGCTGTCTGCATAGACGACCTCCGTTTCTTCTCTGCGATTCTCTCCCATTTGTTTGGTTCTGTTTGGTGGATCCGCCCCGGCTCTAGCTCAGGACTCACTCCCGTGGCGTGCAGGGACGCGTGAGGGTCAAGTCCTGGCCGGCCGTGTGCCGTGCCCGTCCTGTCCCGTCCCATCTCTCCAGCCTGACGTTTCCAGAGCCCTGACCACGCTGCGGCCGGTCCCTTCCTTCTATGGCTTCCCGGCCTGCCGGTGTGACTGCAGGGATGGAGCCCTGCCCCGCCGGCCGTGACGTGACGCGCCGTCCCCACCTCTCTCCCGTCCCACAGCCTCCGCGAGGGAAGAAGCCAGTGGGCGCCCAGCCCCCCGGGGACACCCTGCTGCCCTGGGCCCCGCAGCGCAGCCCCGGCGGACTTCGGCGGCAGAAGCGGGACTGGGTGATCCCCCCGATCAACGTGCCCGAGAACTCGCGGGGGCCCTTCCCCCAGCAGCTGGTGCGGGTAAGTGCCACCCCTGGGTGGGGAGGCGGGGATAGGCTGGGCCGGCCACAAGCTCCACGCGGACACAGGCACGTGGCCCCCGGGTCAGGGGCGTACTCAGGCCTCTGGCCCCTGACACTTCCTGTCCGATGGCTGCCATGCCCTGTGGCATGAGACCTGGGGTGGTCCTCCAGGGTGGGGGGCTGAATGCCCTGCTTCCTGCCGTGGAGGGCACCGGGCGTCTCCCCCAGGACAGCCCCAGTGCCCCCGCCCTTGCGTGACGCCCCAGCCCAGGCACCTCCAGCCTCCAGCGGGAGCTCGTCAGACTGTGCATGGGGGGCAGAGCAGGGGGTGCCTGCCGTGCAGAGAAAGGGGGACAGGTGCCGTGCAGGACCCCAGGGTGAGCTGTGAGGGGCCACGAATGCCACATGTCAGCCAGAGGGCTCACGGTGCCCCGGGTAGCTGCACTGCTGGGTGCTGAGTGCTGGGTCCTCAGCGCTGGGTGCTGGGTCCTCAGTGCTGAATGTGATATGTGCAGAGGCTGGGTGCTCTGTCCTGGGGTGCTGAGTGCGAGGTGTTCTCTGCTGCTGGCCATGCGTTTTCTGGGTGGTGAGTTCAGGATGGATGCACGGGGCTACCCTGCTCTGGTCCCAGGCGCCCCAACAGCCTCAGGGTGCTGGGCGGCCAGTGCTGAGGACAGGGGCCCCCACCGCCAGCCCAACAGGGTGACACAGTGCACGGACCCACCCTCTGCTGTGGCGTCTGCTGAAGACGGTTGGTGCGATCCAGCATGTGGAGAGGTGGGGGGGCAGGTGACCTTCCGGCCAGCCCTACGGGGCCCCGAGCCTGCCCCGGTCACCTCAGCTGCACGGACACGCTGTCGGCCTCTCACTGCACCTGGGCCCGCCTGCCGCTGCCCCTCCTCCTCGGGAGTGACCGGGCACCCGTGGCACCATTAGCCCCGAGGCGATGAGGACCCTGAGGGCAGCCCCCTGACACAGCCCGCGGTGACAGAGAGCCCCCGGCCCGCAGGCCCTCACTGTTGCCGGGTAGGGGCCCCGGCCGATCCCGGATAGAGGCTCCTTGCTCCTCTTCCTCCCAACAGCCAACAGCCGCCCTCCCCGCCCGCCAGGACCCCTGTGGGCTGCCCCAGGCCTGGCAGGAGCCTGCAGCTCGTCTCTGGGACCCCAGGCTGTCCCTCTCGGAGCTGCGCTCCTGGGGGTGCCGAGCCTCGCGCGGTGGCTGAGCCCCCCAACCCCGTGAGGCTCCCGGCAGGCCACACCTTGTGTGGGGGGAGTGTCAGCCTCTCCTCAGGACACGGACACACGTGCACATGCTCACAGTCGGCTCAGCGTGCCCGAGTATCTGCCCTGTACATGCGCACACATGAACACACGCCTACACACTGCCACGTCCACCTGTGAATGCGTGTACAAACACGCGGTGCCATCAGAGCAGAGCTGGACGCCGCGACACTGGACATGCCCCGCGGACCGTGGGTCCCTGCGAGGAAGCGAGGGAGAGCCTTCGGTCCCACCCTGCCCTGGGCATGGGCGTTGGCAGCTGGAATGGGGCCAGGGCCACAGGCACGCGTGTGTGCCAGCCCGCCGGCTGTGCCCAGGGGAGTCCGGAGCCAGGTCCCGGCCGAGCTGCCCGCCCGCCGCCCACATCCCCGGCAGCTCGGCTGCTTCTTGCCACGGCGGGGGAGGAGCGGCCCCTGGTCCCGCTGGAGAGGGGGCGCTCGCAGACCCCCGTCCCTGCCCACGCGTGAGCGACGGGTGTGGGAGAGAAGAAAACGCAGACGGACGCCCACGGACGCACCTGCCCCCAGCACTGGGCTGGCGGTCACGAACGTCCCTGTGTCTGGGCAGGGCTAGGTGGGCTGGCCCGGTCGCGCAGGGACCCTCCCCACCTGCTCCCCAAGACGGTCCAGTGCCCTGCGGAGCCTGCCTGGGCCATGCCCAGCCGGGCACTCCCTGTGTCAGAGTGGCCGATACGGGACAGGGCTGACCAGCCACACGGACCACGGCCAGGTGGGGGCTTCTGGTGGTCTCTGGTGCCCCGACCCCCATCGGGCAGCAGCCACCTGCAGGGACCCCAGGTGAGGGTGGGTGGGGTCCACTCACCGCACAGCTGCCGGTGCCCATCACAACTGCCCTGCAGCCCGGCTGCGGCCCCCGAGCCAGCGGCAGTCGGGGCGGGAGAGTGGGGACCCCCGGCCAACATTCTCCCTGACACTCTCCCCCCTTCAGATCCGGTCCGACAAGGACAACGACATCCCCATCCGCTACAGCGTCACAGGAGTGGGCGCCGACCAGCCGCCCATGGAGGTCTTCAGCATCGACTCCATGTCCGGCCGCATGTACGTGACGCGGCCCATGGACCGTGAGGAGCGGGCGTCCTATCACGTGAGCGGGGCCGGGCAGGAGGGGCCCGGGAGGGAGGGGCCCTGGGAAGGAGGGACCAGGAAGGTGGGGATCTGGGGAAGGTGGGGACCCCCAGAGAAGAGCCCCGGGAAGGTGGGGAGCTGGGGACCCTGGGAGGTGGGGCCTCCCGGGGGCGGCCAAGCCCACAGGATAGGGACAGCCCAACCCTGCCCCAGGCTCTGCAGGCGGCCGGCCGAGGGGTCGGGCAGTGGCAGCGCAGCCTGGGGCCGGGCGGGCCCGCAGCCTCCCAGGATGCTCCCACGAGAAGCACCGTGTGTCCCTCCCCGGGGCCCCCGGGGATGCCCCACCACAGCTGGCGCTGACGGGCATGGGGCCGTTCCAGCTCAGAGCCCATGCTGTGGACATGAACGGCAACAAGGTGGAGAACCCCATCGACCTGTACATCTACGTCATCGACATGAACGACAACCGGCCCGACTTCCTCAGCCCCGTCTACAACGGCTCCGTGCACGAGGGCGCCAAGCCAGGTGAGCGCCTGGACAGCGATGTGTGCCGGGACCGTGATGTGAATGCCAGGATCATGACTTGTGTGCCGGGACCGTGATGATGTGCGTGCCAGGATCATGACCTGTGTGCCGGGACCGTGATGTGCGTGCCAGGATCATGACCTGTGTGCCGGGACCGTGATGTGCATGCCAGGATCATGACCTGTGTACTGGGACTGTGATGTGCGTGCCAGGATCATGACCTGTATGCCGGGACTGTGATGTGCATGCCAGGATCATGACCTGTGTGCCGGGACCGTGATGTGCGTGCCAGGATCATGACCTGTGTGCCGGGACCGTGATATATATGCCAGGACTGTGATGTGTGTGCCAGGGCCATGAGGCACACGCCGGGACCGTGACGCCCACGCCCCACTGACGTGACCAGCTGGTCCCCCCGGCCCGGCAGGCACCACCCAAAGCAGGTGGCGTCTGGGCTCTGCGCTTCAACCCAGGGTGGACGCTGGGTCCTGGGTGCCGGGGCTGTGGTGCCCCTCTGCCCGCACATCAGGGGCTCCTAGGTTGACGTGCAGGAAAGCAGGAAGGACTCTGGCTCCACGGCGGAGGGAGGGGTGGGAAGGCCCCGGGCCCCTGCAGGATTGGGGAGCAGCAGGCGTGGGGAGGGACTCGCCTCCGGGCCACCGGCCAAAGGAAAGGGGCCGCAAGGGACCACTGCGGCCACATGGGCAGTGCCCAGAGCTGGCCCAGCAGAGATCCAGGTCTGGGCCCGGTTCTGCTGGGGCCCTGGGGGCGTCGGTGACACCACTCTGAGCCGGGGTGTAGGTGGGTGTTGGTGACGTCATTCTGGCCGACGGGGCGCTTTGCAGTCAGGCTATCTACCTCCGGCCGTGGGCCACAGGCAGGTGTCGGTGCGTGTCTGCCCCACCCGCCCAGAGCTGGCCCCTCTGGTGCTCTGGGAGAAGCGTCTCCCCAGATGCCACGTGGCCCCGAGACCTCCCAGCCCTGGGCTCTGCGGTGCCCAGGTGGCACTGGCCGTGTGGACAGCACCCTGTGGGCTCAGGGTCCGAGAGCAGACCCCCGCCTTCGGGACGGCCTCAGGGACGCAGCCAGGCCCCCGGCAGAGGCGCCCGCGGTGTGACCCGCTTTGCCGCCTGTGTGTGTCCCCCCCCACACACACACCCCGCTGGAGCCGGGAATCACTGCTGTGGACAAGGCCGGGACGGGCGGATTCTCCCGCTCGTGTGCCCAGATTTTTATTTATTCGGTGCCGGCAGAGGTGCCCCGAGATTAACGCCGCGGGCGAGTGCCCAGATGGCGCAGGTACTCGAAAGTCATCTGAATATTAGGCCTTTAAATCTTGAGCCTCAGTGATTTGCGCAGAAAGCCAATTATGGGGCTGAATTAGTTTTCGAATTAAACTGCAATTTAAGGCTGGTGAAATTAATCCTTTAAGGCGCCCGCCCACGTGTGGACAGGAGCCCTCACCCGTCGTGGGGTTGGCGGAGACGCGGCAGGGGCCCCTTGGGGGCACGGGGGTCCCTGTGGCGGCTGGCCCCGCCCAGGAGGCCCCTCTGTCTCCCCGGGCGCATCTCGCCCCCCCCACACCCCCATGCCGCAGGGCTGGTGCGGCCAGGGCTCAGGAGGCCCCCCGGGACCCAGTGCCGCTCTGTGGGGGGTCGTGAGAGACGCAGAGAGCAGCACAGAGGGCTGCTGCCCCCCTGCGTGGGCGGCTGCGTGCACCCCACCCCGCCCCCTTGCAGTGAGAGGGTCTGTGGAGTCCCCCCTCCAGGGCCGCCAGACTGACTGCTGGCCCTGATGCCCTCTCGGCCCCAACCGTGGTCCCCAGCATCAGAGCCGTGGACTGAGGCCACGCACTGCCCGGCCTGGCCAGCCCCAAGGGTGGGTGTCGTGGGGCCCTGCCCTTGTGGCCCCCAGGGCCCCCACGGCTCCTCCTGCATCCCCACCGGCCCTCAGCCCTGCGTCCCCTCGGGGAGCTGCGGTGCCCCAGGGAGCCGAGCCTGGAGGGCACCAGGCTGGGCCGTGGCTGTAACCAGGCCCCAGCGCGTGGCCTCCAGGCAGCTCCGACCCGAGGGCTGAGGGCTGGGGGCGAGCAGCTCGGAACCCCAGGGCCGACCCTGCCCTGCAGCAGCTGATCTTGGGCCCCGTCATCCTCGGCCTCGGTCCCCTGCCCTGTCCTGGTGTCCGAGGCACCAGGGGTGGGGATGAGGGCCACTTCCCCTCTGACACTCTCTGAGGGCGGGGCCCGGCCCTCAGCCCCCCTGCGCCAGCCACCCCGCCCGCGGCAGCCGAGCCAGTTCCTGCGCGCTGCCCGCACCCGTCTCCAGTCCCACGCGCCGCGCGGGGACCAGGGTCCTGGGATCTGAGGCGCAGAATCTCCCGCATGAAACTTCAAAAGGTTCTAAGGCGGAGGGAGAAGGGCCAGCACGGGGACGCGCTCACCTCTGGGGACAGAGCAGGGGAGCCCGGAAGAGAGGAGGGTTGGGCCACTCCCGGCTCAGTGCCCAGGGCTGACTCCCGGCTCTGTGCTCGGGACTGACTCCCAGCTCTGTGCTCGGGGCTGGCTCCTGGCTCTGTGCTCGGGACTTCCTCCCGGCTCTGTGCTTGAGGCTGACTCCCAGCTCAGTGCTCAGGGCTGGCTCCCGGCTCTGTGCTCAGAGCTGACTCCAGGCTCTGTGCTCGGGGCTCCCTCCTGGGACCCTGTGGGTGTCGGGTGGTCCTGAGTCAGCTCTGTGCCCTCTGGCCTGAGTCCTGGGGCATTTTCCCACCAGCCCCTCCCCTCGGGCTCTGCCCTGTTTCTGCTCACCCCAGGCTGACTCTCCCTCCTCGTGCTTGTGCGCGCCCCGTCCAGGGGCCACTGTGAGGCCCCGTCGTGCTTCCTCCCAGCCAGACTCTTCTCCGTCTCCCCCCCCACCTCTCCCCACACCGGGTCCCTGCCAGGCTCTCGAGAGCACACCTCCCGGGGCCTCTCCCACCGCCCACCCTGCGACGCCGTGTGGGCCGCGTCTGCACCTCCCGTGTCTCCTGGGCCAGCGCTGCACGGGGCTGGACCACCACAGGACCCGCGAGGGCTACTCTCCCAACAGGGCATGTGGGCGCCGAGCAGAGCACAGCTAGCTGCCGTGCTGCCCACGGTGCCCGTGTGCGGGTCCGCGTTCCGAGATGCTCTGGACAGCCCGCCGTGGCGAAGGCCGTCCCCCCCACCCCGAGGCAGCTGGCCATCAGCTCGGGTCCCTCAGCCCGACTCCGCCTCCCCCCCTCCTTTGACCCGCAGCAGGTGGTCCGTGTCGGTGGTGGCTGGCGCCCCACGGTCCAGCACCCACGGGATGCTGGGCGTCCCCGAGGACAGAGGCCGCACCTCAGCACCTGGCCCGGCGCAGGGGCCCCTGGGGCCTCCCCACCAGCCTGGACGCCGGCGCAGAGAGAGGCGGTGCCGACACCCATGGCCCTCCGCCACCCTCTGCCCGCGGCTGCCCGGCTGCCCGCTGTCCCTCAGGCCTCTCTGTGCTGTCCACTTTCCCGCCCTCGGCTGTGAGCTGCCTGCCGGGCCCTGTTCCAGGGTGCTGTGGGTGCAGAGGGCGGGGGTCCTGCCCAGAGCGGAGCCGGCACAGTTCGCACCCAGGGTACAGCTCACGCTGTGGGACATGAAGGTCCCTCCCCCGGACACCCAAAGGAGTGACACGTGTGTGTGGCGCGTCTCTGGGAAGGACGGCGTGGAGAGGGGCACGCGCTGTGCCACCCGCCTGGGCCCAGACAGCGGAGGTGCCGGCCGCCCCGTCCCCCGCAGCCCTTCCCGGACTCGCCCCTGGTGCTCAAAGTGGGAGGAAGCAGAGGCCCGGGCCGTGGGGTGACCCTAATATGACCCTAACCCTCACACCGGCAGCCCCCCGAGAAGCGGGTCCTCGTGCCAAGAGCCCCGGCAGACGCAGGCGTCAGGCCCGGCTCCGCGGCTCTCTGAACCTGGGCTGTCGACAAGCCGCAGACGCTTTCACCGCCCAGAGGCCACCGTGAGCCAAGCCGGGCGCTCAGGTCCTGTTGCTGCTCCTGGCGCGGTCCGGGCCGCTCCCGCCCCCAGGACGCCGCCTGGACCCTCCGCTGCCCACAGCAAAAGCCGCCTGGGGACAGGCGCTGAGGGGGGACACAGAGGCCCCGCGTGACTGGTCTGAGCACGCACCCGCGAGGGGCTTCCTCTGATGCCTTGTCCTGGCCGCCTGCAGGAGCTCCCGCTCCCTCGGGGGTCCGGGCTGCAGAGAGAGCTGGGGGTCTGGCCCCGAGCCCCCTCCCCGCAGGGGGAAAGCTCATGACGTCACCGGCCCATGGCAGGGAGCACATGGCCGTGGCGTGTTTGGTGCGTGTGCGGAGGCACCCGTGACCGGCTGCCCCCGGACGACTCTCCCGCAGGCACCTACGTGATGACCGTCACGGCTAACGACGCAGACGACGACACCACGGCCAACGGGATGGTGCGTTACCGCATCGTGACCCAGAGCCCGCAGAGCCCCTCCCAGAACATGTTCACCATCAACAGCGAGACCGGCGACATCGTGACCGTGGCCGCGGGCCTGGACCGCGAGGTGAGCCGGCGGGAGGGGCAGCAGAGACCACCCCGGGCCCACTTCCGGCTGAGGTGGGGAGTGAGGCCCGCGGTGCTGCTCCCGGTGCCCCCGCCCGGACCCCCGCACGCCTGACAGCCAGAGCCCGACTCGCTGCTGAGCCTGAGTGCCTGGGTCTGCACACGCGTGTGCACGGGAGTGTCTGTGCCCTGAGTCTGTGCACGGGAGTGTCTGTGCTGTGACCCCGACGAGGGCGGGTGCTGCCTCAGGGCTGGTGGCTGCCCCCAGACCCAGCCTGTGTCGCTTGCCCCCTGCAGCCGAGCCCTGTTGGCCGGAGTCCCCTGACCTTCAGCCTTTCCTGTTCCTCTAACCCCGTGAGCATCAGCCCTGCTTGGGCCAGGGATGTAGAGACCCCGCTGACCCCTTGGCCATCACTACTCAGCACGAAGCCTCCTCTAGACCTCACCTGGACAGCCACACACACACACACACACACACACACACACCCCAGACAGCGTCTCTCTCTCTCTCTCTCTCTCTCTGTTCCTGGGTGGGCGAATTGACCCCCCAGTGCCCAACACTCGCTGGGCAGGTCCACATCTCATCCCTCCATCATCCGTCCACACACTGTCCCCCACTGCGAGTCGACATCGTCCGTCCATCACCATCACCGCCCGCTCATCCGCCCGTCCCCGTCACCCTCTGGCATTCCTTCAGCGTCCCTTTATCCAGGCACCATTGTCCACATCACGTCATGCGTGGATCATCTGTCATGCATGGTGACCCTCCTTTGGCCAAGGGTCGCAGCCAGTGGGCACCCGAGGCGATCGCATCCACTGGGGGCACAAGGCACCCCAGGGGAGCGTCAGGGCCTCCCCTGTTCGGGTGCAGGGACACCCAGGGAGCCTGAAGAGCCTCTCCTGGAAACGCGGGAGCAGGGGTGGAGTCCAGCCACCCCACGGTGCTGGCCCGGTGAGGCTGCTCTAGCCACCAGGCCATTGCTTGGGACAGCAGCAGAGCAAGGGGTCAGCAAGAAGGGCTGCAGGGATTTCCTGATACCCAGAGCCCAGCATGGCAGCTGCCCTGACCCGTCACACGGCCAGGCCCATCCCTCACTGGATGGAGAGGCGAGTGAGTGGGGAGAGTATGGGGGGATTTATCGATGGATGGATTGATGGACGAATGATGGATGGGTGGGTGAGTGGATGGATGGATGGGGGTAGGTATATGGGTGGGTAGATAGATGGGTGGGTGGGTGGGTGGGTGGATGGATGAGTGGGTGGATGGATGGATGGACGGACAGACAGACGGGTTTGTGGATGGATGGATGGATGGATGGATGGATGGATGGATGGGCAGGTGGGTGGGTGGATGGATGGTGGATGGGTGGGTGTGTGGGTGAGTGATTTGGTGGCTAGACAGGTGAGTGGATAGGTGAGTGGCTAGTTCTATGGTTGTGTGACTGGACAGGTTGAAAATGGATGTGTGGAAGGGGATGGATGGATGTATGGTGAATGGATGGGAGACGGGTGGGTGGGTGGGTGGATGGATGGATGGATGGATGGATGGATGGGCAGGTGGGTGGGTGGGTAGATGGATGGGTGGGTGGATGGATGGTGGATGGGTATATGGGTGGGTGGATGGGTGGATGGATGGACGGATGGGTGGGTGGATGGATGAGTGGGTGGATGGATGGATGGACAGAAAGACAGGTTTGTGGATGGATGGATGGATGGATGGATGGATGGATGGTGAATGGATGGGAGACGGGTGGGTGGGTGGGTGGATGGGCAGGTGGGGGTGGATGATGGTGGAGGCGGATGGACAAAATGAGACTTGGCGACCCAACGCAACGGCAGCCTCCAGTCCTGAGGAAGCCTGTCTGCTGAGGCAGATCCCGTTCGCGGGGTTGGATCCGATTCTCTGTGCGCTCCCCTGGTTTTCCCGAATGATCGCTCCGTGCTGGGAAGTTCTTTACTGGGGTCCCTCCCTTGGGGTCCCCAGAGAGCCGGGCGGCAGCTTCCCCGAGGCCCAGGGCCCCCTCAGGCAAGGGTGCGGCCGGGGCCCTGCTTCCCGCCTTCCCACCTGAGCCCAGGAGGCCGAGCTGGAGAGGCTGTGCGGCCCCTCTGAGCCGAGCCCCAGCCCTGTCCCTCCCGAGCCGGCTCAGACACGAGCACGGCTCACCGAGGGGCCTGTCGCCTGCTGAGACCTGCCTGTCGGCGAGTGGCCCCTGGGTCCGGCTAAAGAGTGCGGCCTTGCGGGGCCGGCGGCTTCTCAGCTTTTCCGGCCCAGCAGCAAATGTGCTCCCAGCCGTGGGCGCCAGCTGCCACACCTGCCCGGCCGGGAAAGGCCACAGCCCTGGCCAGGGGAGCCGGCTGCAGAGGCACGAGACGCAGCCAGGCTGACACGCTGACCACCCCCCTTCTAGAAAGTTCAGCAGTACACGGTCATCATCCAGGCCACGGACATGGAGGGCAACCTGAACTACGGCCTCTCCAACACTGCCACGGCCATCATCTCGGTGACCGACGTCAACGACAACCCACCAGAGTTCACGACCAGCACGGTGAGGGCCTCGCCCAGGGGCTGGGGGCACCAGAGCGGGAGGGGGCGTGGTCGGGTGGGCGGGGCCAGGGCGGGTGGGGCGTGGTCTGGGCAGGGGCAGGCGGGGCGTGGTCCGGGTGGGCGGGGCCAGGGCGGGTGAGGTGTGGTCCGGGTGGGCGGGGCACGGGTGGGCGGAGCCTGTGAGTGTGGGCACGTGTGTACAATCGTGCGTGCACGCAAGTCCCATGCCCACTTGAGTCTGTGTGACCCAAGGGTTGGCCACTGACTCCAGTCCCCTCTGCCCGCCCGCCTGGGAATTCTGGGCCACTGTCTGGGGCGACGGTGGGTTCTGGTCCCGTCTCAGCCCCCGGTTCTTTGCAACTTGCTCCTTTCCCAGACCCCTGCATTGAGGCCCCCGGGGCAGGGGCGACTTTCCCCCACCCCCGCGGATTAGCTCATCCCGCTGGGGGGGCTGATGAGAAAACCCTCAGCAGCTCGGGCCAGGCCTGCTCAACTCGCTGGGTGCACTCGCCCCAGCCAGGCTCTCACCCGCCTCCCCGAGGGCTCAGCCCTAAATGCGGGCTCAGGTGCCCCCGCTGGCCTGGCCTCAGGCTGGGCAGGGAGAATTGTTGCCTGGTGTGAGCCCCCACTTGTCGGTGTCTCCAGAGCCCCGACACATGTGGGAGGTGGTGCCCACAGTCCCGGCTGTGCCTGCCCCAAGCTTGTCCCCCGTCCACCTTGCACTGGCCATGACGCACCTGGGGATGCCCTGAGAGAACCTAGGGAAACCAGAGAGAGGGAGGGAGTGTGTGTGTGTGTGTGTGCATGAGTGCATGTGTGTGCATGCATGACTGTGTGCATGCATGACTGTGTGCATATGTGGACATTATTTGAATATGTTTTTGTGTGTTCATAGTGTATGTAACTGTGATGTGTCTAACGGTGTTCGTGTGCGTATTGTGTGTGGTGCATGCATATGCATGGTGTGTGGATGGTGTGTACTATGTGGGGTGTTAAGTGTGTGGCGCATATGTGTGTGGCGTGTGCACATTATGTGTGCACATTATGCATGCATAGTGTGTACTGTGTTGGTGCATGCGTTGTATGTGCATGTGTGCTATTTCTGCACATGTGTGCGGGTGTGGTATTATGTGCATAGAGGAAGTGGTATGTGTGTGTGCAAATGAGTACGCGGTGCTGTGTGCACGTATGTTCATGTGTGTACATGCGTGTGGATTCTCTGCACATGGTTTGTGTGGTATGTGTGTGTACCTACATACGTAGACATTGCTCCTGTGTGAGGAATGCTGTGTTCTGGCATGTGCATGTGAGCACAAACATGCACATCACGTGTGTTCAGTGTGCGTGTGCATGTGGATGTTGTGTGCGTCGTGTACATGCATGTGCAAATGAGTGCTGTGTGCTGCGTATGCTTGTTGGTGCGCACATGTGTGTGCACGTGTGTGTCATGCCTGTGTGTGGACAGGCTGACTTGGACGTGGCCACGAGCAGAAACGGGCTCGCTGCTGGGCCTGAGCTGCAGGAACGAGAGACCCCGGGACCCCCCAGCTCCGCACACGGGGCCAGGCCGAAGCACCGGGCCGGCCCCGGGCTCACACCCTCCCTGACTCCGCAGTACGCCGGGGAGGTCCCCGAGAACCGCGTGGAGGCCGTGGTGGCGAACCTCACCGTGCTGGACCGGGACCAGCCGCACTCGCCCAACTGGAACGCCGTCTACCGCATCATCAGCGGGGACCCCGCGGGCCACTTCAGCGTGCGCACAGACCCCGGCACCAACGAGGGCCTGGTCACCGTGGTGAAGGTGGGCGCCGCCCCTGCCGGCCGCCCGCCCGCCCACAGCACGGGAGCGAGACGGTGCTCGTGGCACACCCTGAGGGCCGGACCCGCACAGGCGGCCGCTCACCGCCTCGTTCTCACACGCACACATGAACACGCCCTCATACGGGCACACCTCTAACACAGGTGCACACCCTCACACGTGTGCACATACATGTACACACATGCACCCTCACACACACGCACCTTGACACTCACATACACCCTCACATGAGCACACACCCTCACACATGCACATGCATGCAGTTACCCTCACACACATGCTTACCCTCGCACGCGTGTGCCCTTACACATGTACACACCTTCTCACACATGTACACGTGCACACACCCTCACACACATGCATATTCACACGTGCCTGTGTACCCTCACACACACCAGCCTCACACGCCCTCAGCCGCATGCCCCCGCTCAGTCACACCCTCGCGCATGCACAGCACGTAAGGGTCCCCTTGCCTGGCCCTGTCCACCCCCACTTTCTGACCTGGGATTCTCCAGGCCCCAGAGGGAAACTGAGTCAGACGTGACAGCACCAAGCGCAGCTGCCGGCCGTGTGGGAAGGTGCTTCCGTCTCCGGCGTCTCGGGGCTGCCGGGGAGCGTGGGGGGTTCGTGCTCCGTGACCCCAGGTCTGTCTCTCGGTCGGTTTCCACCCGCTGATTTTCCTTCTCGGCCGAGGCCCGAGCTGCCCGGGGCCGTCTGCCTCGGTGGCCCTCGCCAGGAGCACAGAGAGAGGGAGGGTGTGTGGGGCGGAGGGAACCGCCTGCCGGGGCATTCAGAAGCTGCGTGTCCCGCACACCCACCCAGCTAACGTTCCACAGCGCTCTCCTGACCGAGAAGGTTCTAGAAACTACCCTCCGATGCCCGTAGAGCCGGTCGTGGCCAGCGGCGCCCCTTTCTGCCACCCAAGGTGCTCTCGGGACTTCATGTCCCAAACAGCTGCCCCGGCCCAGGCTCCCCAAGCCCGCTGCTGCTGCCCGGAGCTCCCGCGGTTTTGGCGGACGCTGGGGGCAGGCAGGCGGCCCTGAGCCGCCTTTCGGGTCCCCAGCCTGGACCTCCCCGTCCCCCCGGGGGGCACAGCTGTCAGACGCGGTGGGGGTGCCTGCCTTCCTGACCCCATGCCCTCTGCGTGTGCCCCGGCAAGGTCCCCGTGCCCGGCCTCTGCTCCGTTGGCCAAACCCCGTAGGAGACAGACGCCAGGAGGGGGCCATGGGGGCTGGAGCTGCCGGGGCTCATGCCCTGCCCTCCCCCTCGCTCTCTCCCCCTCCCTCCCTCCTGCTCCTCCCTCCTCCTCCCCCTCCCTCCCCATCCCCCGTCCTCTCCCCTCCTCTCTCCCTCCCGCCCCAGGCCGTGGACTATGAGCTGAACCGTGCCTTCATGCTGACAGTGATGGTGTCCAACCAGGCGCCCTTGGCCAGCGGCATCCAGATGTCCTTCCAGTCCACGGCCGGGGTCACCATCACGGTGGTGGACGTCAACGAGGCCCCGTATTTCCCGTCCAACCACAAGCTCGTCCGCCTGGAGGAGGGTGCGCGCCCGGGCACGCTGCTGACCACCTTCTCCGCCACGGACCCCGACCGCTTCCTGCAGCAGGCCGTGAGGTGCGGCCGCCCCACGCGGTCCTGCACACGGTGCCCCCGCCCTGCACACGGTCCCACGCACGGCCCCACACGCGGGTCCCGCACGGGTCGGGGCAGCGGCTCCCATCCTGGGCCCGACGCGAGGTGGACACGCGGCGCCCGCCCCTGGGCTCAGCCCGCGTCCCCCCTCCCCCACCCCCGCAGGTACTCGAAGCTCTCGGACCCCGCGGACTGGCTGCTCATCAACGCCACCAACGGGCAGGTCACCACGGCGGCCGTGCTGGACCGCGAGTCCCTCTACGTCAGGAACAACGTCTACGAGGCCACCTTCCTCGCGGCTGACAACGGTGTGCGACACGGCCGGCCCAGGGCCTCCGGCCCCACCCTGAGCGCCCGAATGAGGGGACACGCGGGCTGTGTCACAGAGGGGGCGTGAACGTGGGTGGGCGAGTGTTGCGCGTGACAGGCGCAGGGTGGTGTGTGCGTGTGCGTGCGGGGCTGCGTGGCATGTGTGGGGCAGCTTGTGGCTGAGGCAAGGTCAGGAGCGCCTCCTGGCCTGTCCGGGGTCTGTCCGCGCAATGTCCTGCGAACTCTGTTCTGCCCCGTGGTCTGTCCTGCGGGCCATGAGTGGGCTGGGGGCTGGTCTGGTGCCCAGTGGCGCCCGTGAGCACGGCCTGCCCTGCGTCCTGCAGGAGTCCCCCCGGCCAGTGGCACGGGAACCCTCCAGATCTATCTCATCGACATCAACGACAACGCGCCCGAGCTGCTGCCCCGGGAGGCGCAGGTGTGCGAGAGGCCGGGCCTGAGCGCCATCAACATCACCGCCGCCGACGCCGACATGGACCCCAACGTCGGGCCCTACGTGTTCGAGCTGCCCTTCGTCCCCGCCGCCGTGCGCAGGAACTGGACCATCACCCGCCTGAACGGTGAGCCCAGGCACGCGGGCGGCATCCCGGCCCGCTTCCCGTGGCACCTGTGGGGATGGCCGTGGAGGTGGCCAGGAGCGAGGGCTGGGTCCCAGCAGCGGCACACGTGAGGGGCCCCGTCCTGGGCGCTGGCGGTCAGCTCCTCTGGGCGGCCCGTTGGCCTCCTTGTAAGAAGATGCCTCGGCCAACGGCTCCGTCTCGCTCCAGGAAGCGCTGCCGCGTCGGCTCTGGGGGGCAGTGTCGGGGCACGCGTGTGCCCGCATGAGCCTGTAGGTACACGTGTGCAGTGCTGGGCACGAGTGCCCTGAGTGCAGCTCTGCGTGCGTGTGTTGTGTGACGTGAGTTTGGGGGGTGCGTGTTGTGTGCCCGGGGTGCGTGTGCATTGCGTTGTGTCCTTTGGAGGACCGTCGTGCTGTGTTCTGATCACACGTGTGCCTTTCTCGTGTCTGTGGTGTGCGCATGCGTGTGCCCCTGCACACTCTGTGTCTGCTGCGTGCATACATGTGCACGTGTTTGTGCGTGTTGCGCGGTGTGAACTTGCCTGTGCACCTACAGCCGGTTGTGTTCCCGTCACGTCTGTTGCGTGTGCATAGGTGAGCACTGTGTGCATGTGTGTGCGTGTGCGCGTGTCGTGTCAGGCCGTGGTGTGTGCTGCGGGGCGCGCGTCAGTGGGGAGCGGGTGGTCCGGTCGGTCCCCGTGCTCCCGGGTTCGGCACACCCCCGACGGCCGTGTCCCCGCCAGGCGACTATGCCCAGCTCCGCCTGCGGGTCTTCTTCCTGGAGGCCGGCGTGTACGAGGTGCCGGTCGCCGTCACCGACTCCGGGAACCCGCCGCTGTCCAACACGTCCGTCATCAAGGTCAAGGTGTGCCCCTGCGACGACCACGGGGACTGCACCTCCGCGGGGGCCGTGGCGGCCGCCGGGCTGGGCACCGGCGCCATCGTGTCCATCCTCCTGTGCATCGTCCTGATGCTTGGTGAGTGCAGCCGCGGGCGCCGGGCCCCCCTCACCAGGAACCTTCCGGAAACCCCACGAGGCCAGGAAACTGGCTCGGGCCCGCCCGGCCAGTGTGGGTGGAGGCCAGCCTGGCCCAGCAGTGCGGAGACCCCGGCCTGACCGCGTCCACCCCGCTGCCTCCCAGGAGCCGCCCAGCCCCGTGGCCTTGGCACGGCGGGGCCACGGCCCCCTGCAGGCCACAGCCCCTCCCACCCGCGCCGGGAGCTCCTGCCTGACACTCCTGCAGCCACGCAGAGGGCGGGGGGCCCACAGCCTCCTCCAGACCCCAGCCCACAGCTCCAGCACACACGTCAAGCACACAGGCATGCAGGAGGACCGACGGGGACACTCGTGAAAAGCAGCACATGGGAACACACGTGATGTGGGCACACATGCACGGACACATGGGTAATGGGTGACACCTGACACACATGGGCACCTACCATGCAGGTGCACGCACGGTCACACGCATGTACACCGGATACACCGGCACATGAACACACACGTGCGCATACACGTGGACACAGATGCGTGCACTTGCCATGCTCACAGCCACACGTGCACACACAGACACACGCGTGCACGTGTCCTCAGAGCCGTGACGCGCACGTGCGCACAGATGCACACAGGAACACAGGCCCGCACGCGTGCTCGTGGGCACTCACGTCGTGGCCGGTCTCGTGGCCCCGCAGTGCTGGTGCTGCTGTTCGTGGCCTGGATGCGGCGGCGTGAGAGGGAGCGTCACACCAAGCAGCTGCTCATCGACCCCGAGGACGACGTGCGGGACAACATCCTCAAGTACGACGAGGAGGGGGGCGGCGAGGAGGACCAGGTGAGCCGCGCGCGAGCGGGCGGAGGGCGGGCCGACCCCACGTCCACTGCCCGGTGCTGGGCAGCCGAGGGCGCGTCCACCCCCAGGAGAGCGCAGGGACCCCAGCTCCAAGTCGCTTTGAGAGATGAGGAGAGTGTGATGCGTCCTGAGTGCTGAGTCCTGATTGCTGAGGGCGGAGTGCTGAGTGCTGAATACTGATTAGTGAGTCCTGGGTGCTCAGTTCTGAGTGCTGAGTCCTGATTTGCTGAGTCCCAAGTGCTGAGTCCTGACTGCTGTCTCCTGGGTACTGGGTCGTGTGTGCTGGGTTCTGAGTGCTGAGTGCTGAGTCCTGAGTCCTGAGTCCTGACCAGTATCTGCTGGGTGCTTGGTCCTGTGTGCTGGGTTCTGAGTGCTGAGTCCTGAGTCCTGATTGCTGAGGGCTGAGTGCTGAGTGCTGAGTACTGTTTGGTGAGTGCTGAGTCTCGGGTGCTGAGTGCTGGGCGCTGAGTTCTGAGTGCTGAGCCCTGATGTGCTGAGTCCTGAGTGCTGGGTTCGGAGTGGTGAGTCCTGAGTCCTGACCACTACCTGCTGGGTGCTTGGTCCTGTGTGCTGGGTTCTGAGTGCTGAGTCCTGTGTGTGCTGAGTCCCGAGTGCTGTGTGCTGAGTTCCGGGCGTACAAGTGGACGTGAGGGTTCCGTGAACACGGGATGAAGCGTCCGGGGCTGAGGCAGTGCATGCGAGGCGGGGCCCGTCTGCAGAGCAGGCGCCGCTCTGGGCCCGGTGCCTGCCTCAGTGGCGCCCCTGCCCGCCCCCGCCCCCGCCCCCGCAGGACTACGACCTTAGCCAGCTGCAGCAGCCGGAGGCCATGGAGCACGTGCTGAGCAAGGGCCCTGGGGTCCGGCGGGTGGACGAGCGGCCGGTGGGCGCCGAGCCCCAGTACCCCGCCCGGCCGGTGGTGCCGCACCCAGGGGACATCGGCGACTTCATCAGCGAGGTGGGTGCCCCATGTCCTTCCCCGGGGCTGCCCCGCGGCCCCAGGGAGCAGCGGGCACTGGGGTCCGGTGCGCCGCCCGCCTGACGCGCTTCTGCCGCCCAGGGGCTGCGGGCCGCCGACAACGACCCCACGGCGCCCCCGTACGACTCGCTGCTGGTCTTCGACTACGAGGGCAGCGGCTCCACGGCCGGCTCCGTCAGCTCCCTGGACTCGTCCAGCTCCGGGGACCAGGACTACGAGTACCTGAGCGAGTGGGGGCCGCACTTCAGGAAGCTGGCGGCCATGTACGGCGGCGGCGAGGACTAGCACGCGGACGGACCGACGGACGGGCGGGCGGGCGGACAGACACGGCGCCCGCCCACCCCCGCTGCTGCCGCGGCCCGGGCCCAGGAGAGCGCGGCGCTGGCCAGACCCGGACCCGGAGCCGAGCGCCGACTCCGAGAAACGAAAGTGCCTTTTGGCGCACGTGTCCGACCTCACTCAGGACTGGCCGGTGACGCCCGCAGGCCAGCGCTGGCCACTGCCGGCCACGGCAAGACGGGAAGCCGGCGTCAGTCTGAGGAGAAAGGGCGGCGACTCGCTTCGCTGCAGGCACCCCTGCGGTCACGTCCAGCCGGGCTCTCGGGTGCGCGGCTGTGGCGGACACGGGCTGACCCTGGCGCTGCCCACCTCTGCCAGGGCCGCCCGGCCCCAGCCCGCTCCCCCGGGGGTCGGCGCCGGACCCACCTTCGCCCGCCCACCCGAGGGGCCGGACCCCCGACCGGGACCCTCAGCCTCTGTCCTGCGCCCGCCCCTCCCCGGCCCCCAGGAGGGCGAAGGCACCGTGGCCAGCGCCAGCCTCCCACCCCAGCACTTCAGGGAAGGGGGAGGGGACGGGCCGGGGGTCTGCCCGGTGCCCCCGTGTGCCCCCAGCTCGTCTGGAGTCCGGCCGGGCAGGACCTGCACAGCTGCATGCCTGGTGGCCGGTGAGCCCTGGGTCCACCCTCCCCCGTGTCCAGCTCTGGGCAGGGGCCGGCCTGGCTGCCCCAGAGGCCCCGGGACGGGAGGGGCAGCCTTGACCTGTGTCCCTGGGGCCCCGCCCGGTGCCTGGGCCCTCCACCGCATGTTCGGCAGGGGTCGGGCAGCCGGGGGCGCCGAGTCCAGCCGCAGGGCCCGGCCTCCCCTGCTGGGCCCGGGGGCTCTGCCCGACCCTGCAGCCAGGGCCCCGCGGGCAGTGGGGGCAGCGGGCGGCCTCCACAGCAGCCCGTCCAGCCCGGCCGGGGCCCTCGAGTGTGTCCATGCCGGCGCCCACCGCAGCCCCCGGCCCGTCCGCCCCTCCCCCTCCTGCATGTTTGTTTGGAAACGGACACACCGTAGCAGCTCGCATGCCCGTGGTCGTCCTGGGGAAGGTTCTGGAGTCTGATGCATCGCGCTGCGCCTGGGGGGCGCTGGCACACGGTCCACAACTTTTGTAATCGCCAACAGCACAACTATTTTGTATCGTTGTTTGTATCGTTTTGTACCAAAAAAAAAGGCAAAAAAAAGGCCGAGCGGCGATGTTCCCGTCGGGCGCCCGAATAAACCCCGTTAATAAGCCCGTTAATAAGCCCGTTAATAAGCCCGTTGATACGCCCGTTCGTAAACCCCCCCCCCGCCTCCGCCCCCTCCCTGGGGCCCCGCCCTCGCCCTGCTGCCGCGTCCGGCCACACCCTGCGGCGCTTGGGCGTCCTGGCTCTGCCCGGGGTCACGCTGGGTGGCATTTAGGGGACCATCCCGCCACCGGCCCCTCCGTCCCCACGGCCTTTCCTCACACCCCGTGTGGCCGCTGGGCGTGTCCCCGTCTTCCGGCCAGGCCCCTCACAGGGCAGAGGATGGGGACGCGGCAGGGCCGGGGAGGGCGGGGACGGGCTGAGGCAGCAGGGACCCGCACCAGCCCACTGCCCCCGGGGTCCCAGGCACATGGTGGCCCTGCTCGCCCCTGTAGCCTCCGCAGCCTCAGCACCCACAAATGCCCCCCGCAGTCCCCAAAGGGGCAGCCGGTGGCCAGGGACAGTCGGGATGGGGCAGCCGGGAACAGGCACGATCGGGCACCTGCAGTTGGTGCTGAGCCAAGTCTCGCCAGCTGTGCCCGCAGGGGCCCGGCGGGAGCCGGCAGGGAGGGGCCTCTGGGGCACCCCACACTGAACCGGGCCTGCAGCAGCGAGACGGGGGGACACGGCGTCACACGAGCCACTCCCGCTCGGGGGATGGTGCCCTCGCCCCCCCCCGGGGCTCCTTGGCCACAAGGTGTCAGCGTCTGCCCCAGCGAACACCCCTGGGTGTGGGCACCACAGGGACCCCGTGTCCACACGGCAACATGCACAGGTTTGGGGGCATTTTCAGATGACCCGGTGGACCGGTGGACCTAGTGGCCGCCCCAGCCTCCCGGCCTCTCCCCACCAACCCCAGAGACGTGCTGGCCCGAGCAGGGCCAACCTGGACCCCACAGGCCTCTGGGGCAGGGCCCAGCGCCCGAACACGCTCTGACCAAGGGGGATACGCCTGTGTACCCCGTTCCCTGCACCCTGCCAGGTGAGACCCGGGTGGTCCCAGCCCCAAGAACACCCCCCCCGGCAGACGCCCTGCTAGAGCTGCACCGCTCCCGCGGGCCACACCCAGTGCCAGCAGCGGGCACGGCAGGGCCCTGGTTGGAACGCAAACCCAGGTCTCTGACACCTGCAGCTGGGCTGGCCCGTCCGAGGGGAAGAGGCTGAGGGAGCTCACGAAAGGGGAAGAAAGAAAAGGGGGGCGGGAAGTAGGGGTGCAAGGAGGAGGGTGCAGTCCCGCGCAGCCCCCAGGGGCAGCCCGTCCTGCCCCGCCGGCCTGTCAGGGCCCAGCCCACAGGGGTGTGGCAGGAAGAGTGGCCTGCGGTAGGCCCGAGTCTGGGGGCTCAGGCACGACCGGCGTGAGGGGTCACCGTCACGGGGGTTGGTGATTGTGACGTTCCCGGGTGGGCATCCACGGACCCATCCCCGCCCACATCCTGCCTGAGCCTTGCTCACCCCCGTGTTCCGCCTGCCGCTGCCACCCATGGCCCCCCAGGGATACCCTGCACCCCGCCCCCGCATCTGCTGCGTGCACAGCTGTGACCTCCAGCAGAGCCCGGGCACCCAAGGGGGCAGTGCTGTCCTAAGAGAGGGCTGGAGAGGCCTAACAGCTGAGGGAGCACTCGGGAGCACTCGGCATGAGGAGCACTCACTGCTGAGCACTAGTCAGGGAGCACACACTGCTGAACACTGGTCTGAGCACTCACTGATGAGCACTAGTCTGAGGGAGCACACTGCTGAGCACTGGTCTGAGTACTCGCTGGTGAGCACTGCTCTGAGGAGCACTCACTGATGAGCACTAGCATGAGAGCATCCCTGCGTGCATGAGCGTGTGGCTCCTGGGACTGCAGGCGGCGCACCGCCCCCTCCCGTCTCCCACGTGCTGCCGCCAGCACGAGGACAGTGAGCAGGTGACATTGGGCTACGGATTGCCTGAGGAGCAACAACAGCCCAGAACCACCCCCCAACTGAGCGCAGTGCTCCCCGCGGTCTCCTCACAGTGCTCCCCTGAGCCTGGCGGCCAGCCGGTGCCGTGTCAGAGCCGAGTGTGGCCCGTGGCCTCTGCAGAGACGGTAACACCAGCCGCTCGCCTCACCTCACAGCTCCTGCACACAGGGGCCGAGACCCTCTTTGAGCTGGAGGGGGGTTCCGGCGCGGCCACCAGAGGGCTCCGTGGGCTGCAGCCCGCCCCTCACTCTGGGGGTCCAGGACGGGGCCCCCGTCCACATGGGACTCGCTGCTCCTCCCCAAACCTGCTTCTTCCTGCTCTGCACCAGGCCGGGCTCCCACGGCAGCGGACACCGGGGCGGGGGCACACAGCCGCACGGACCCCAGCTATGGGACACTTGCGCCTGGACAGCAGCCCAGGGCCCACCAGCAAGCCCGCACCGCCCTTCCTCACCGCGAGGGGGCAGCCGAGAGCCGGGCCGGCCAGGGACTGTGCAACCCTCACCTGGTGCCCAGGGCCCAGCCGACGGGGCAGCCGAGGTCCCCCCGTGCGGCAGGGCCTGACGGTGGGGAAGCTGCAGCCTCACGGCCCGGCACTGAGGCAGCATCTGGGAGCGGGGCGAGCACCGGGGTCTCCACAGGGACCCCCAAGGCGCGGCGCCCCACGCACTTCGAGACCAGACGGGGTCAAGCGTGCGCCTGGGACCGCAAGGGGCGAGCCCGTGCACGAGGCCCGGCCGCAGCCCTCGGCCCCCCACGTCTCCCCACAGCCGGGCTCCGGGACGCCCAGGGCTGCGCCCCAATCCCAGCCGGGGGCCGGGCAAGATTCGAGAATCGAAAAAGTGGAAAAAACAGGCAAAACAGATACAGATAAATTTGTTTTTAATAAAGGAGTTAATTTTCTTTCAATCCTATATAAAACAATAGCAATTAAAAACTTCATTTTTGAAAGTAAAATATTTACATATGAACAAGTAACTGTGCAAAATTTACATGAAAAAATGGAAAGACGGGGATTTCCTAAAAGACAAAATAAAGGGGTAACAGCTTTCAGGCGTCGATAAAAAATACTGATCAGCATTCAGCTCACAGGAGGGCGAGTGCCCGTGAGCACCCACGGAGAAAGCCGGGTATTTACAGTCATAAAAGTACTATCAATAGACAATTTCATACAATAACCTCTGAAAATATAAAGAACCAATTAGTATATTTGTAATAAAAAAATAGGTACAAAGAAGGGGCCTGCAGCGGCCCTGCGGGCCCTCAGCTCGTCGTCTTAGGAAAATAATTCCAGCTCCACAGCCATTTCATGTGCCGAGATTATGTACAGTCACCGACAAGATACACCGACCATTGTCCAACACTTGATTCACACTGAGAAACAGTCTCTTGATGATTCTTCTCAACTCTGATTTTATTTCATCTAAGTTTTCACTTTTAGCTAAAAAACACAGTGCAAGTAAAATATATTTATGCTGAAAAGGTTTTCATTTCTCTTAACTTTACAGCTTTACAAACGATAGCAAATAAACTGCATTTGTACAAGGGCCACATTCAGAGGGCGCCCAGGCCCGCCCCCGGGCTCAGCCCCCAGGGAGGCGCGACGCGGGGACCCTCGGGAATTCGAACAGAGGGGGAGATAAATACTCTAAAAGTCAGTTTGCTTTGCCGACTGACTGGTACAAAAATAAAATAAATGAAATGAGGTCATTGGCTGTAGACACACCCTACGAGGGAGTCGGTCAAACTAAGCCAAACGCGGAAATCATTGGGGCTGCTACGAGGTGACAGAGGAGAGCGGGTTATTTGCTGGACGGTTCCATCAGTCTTATATGGCTTGTTTGGCAAGAAGGCCACTCAATCGAAGGTGAGTCAGGATTCGCTGTCCTCTGCCACGACCCACGGGCCTCTGGTCACAGAAGTGCGTGTCCGTCTGCGCTGAAGAGCTGACTTAGAAACAGGAATATAAAACGGCTCCGTTGCAAAGAGGCGGCGGTTGAAAGAAGATCCGGTTGCTCGTTACAAAAAGGCGTGGTCTGCAAATATAGAAAAGCGTCCCCGGCCGTGCGCTGGGCCACTGTGCTACTTGAGGAATGCTTTGTAGAGCAGCAGCGAATGGCTTGTCTCACGCTCGTTTTCTAAGCAGAATATGAGGTCCCTGAGGTTGACCCGCGTGATCCTTTGTCGCGTGAACTGTCTGGGGGTTCCGACGCCGGAGCTGCCTGGGATGGCGGAGCCGGGGCCCGAGCCCTGGAGGCAAGAGGAGGAGAGAGCCGGGTCAGAGGCACGGGGAGGAGGGCAGGGCTCGGGCCGAAGGGCAGGGGATGCAGAGAGCGGGAATCCCAGGGCGTGGCCACAGTCCCTGCAACCCCCCACTGAGCCCCGGGAGGGGCGGGACGGGCACTGCAGCAGCGCTGGGCTCCGCCCACAGGCCTGAGGGCAGATGCTGTGAGGGGTGTGAGGCAGGCGCGGGCAGAACCAGAGCCCCACACCCCCACTCAGACCCATCCCCACGGGCCTCCCTGGCCACACATCACCCCTCTCCCCTATTCCACCAGGTGAACGGCTGTTCGTGTAGCATCTGAAATCAAAAGGGAAAAGTGGAATTTATTTTTGTTTTCCTTCTTTTGCGTTTTGGGTGACACCCGGCGATGCACTGGGCTACTCCTGGCTCTGCACTCAGGAATTACTCCTGGCGGTGCTCAGGGGGCCCTATGGCATGCTGGGAATCGAACCCGGGTTGGCTGCATGCAAGGCAGATGCTATTAACATAGCATATAGATGCTATATTATTGCTCCAGCCCCGGAAAAGTGGAGTTTAGCTGCCGATGTTGGGGAAGCCACACTCATTGGTAGGTGCTACGGACCCAGTGCATTCCTGGCAGTGCTGGGGGCCACGCAGTGCTGGGGGATGGAACACAGGCAAGGCGCAACTTGACAGCCCTAGACACTGCAGGCCGGCACAGCTGTATTAGAACTCAGCCAGGCTGCAGTGTGGCGAGCGGCCAGCAGGTGGCAGGCAAGGCGCATCATTCATGAACACTCAGCCAGGCTGCAGTGTGGCGAGCGGCCAGCAGGTGGCAGGCAAGGCGCATCACTCATGCATCTACTCAGCCAGGCTGCAGTGTGGCGAGCGGCCAGCAGGTGGCAGGGAAGGCGCATCATTCACGAACACTCAGCCAGGCTGCAGTGTGGCAAGCGGCCAGCAGGTGGCAGGCAAGGCGCATCATTCATGCATCTACTCAACCGGGCTGCAGTGTGGCGAGCGGCCAGCAGGTGGCAGGCAAGGCGCATCATTCATGAACACTCAGCCAGGCTGCAGTGTGGCGAGCGGCCAGCAGGTGGCAGGCAAGGCGCATCATTCATGAACACTCAGCCAGGCTGCAGTGTGGCGAGCGGCCAGCAGGTGGCAGGCAAGGCGCATCATTCATGCATCTACTCAGCCAGGCTGCAGTGTGGCGAGCGGCCAGCAGGTGGCAGGCAAGGCGCATCACTCATGAACACTCAGCCAGGCTGCAGTGTGGCGAGTGGCCAGCAGGTGGCAGGCAAGGCGCATCATTCATGCATCTACTCAACCGGGCTGCAGTGTGGCGAGCGGCCAGCAGGTGGCAGGCAAGGCGCATCATTCATGAACACTCAGCCAGGCTGCAGTGTGGCGAGCGGCCAGCAGGTGGCAGGCAAGGCGCATCATTCACGCACCTACTCAGCCAGACTGCAGTGTGGCGAGCGGCCAGCAGGTGGCAGGCAAGGCGCATCACTCATGAACACTCAGCCAGGCTGCAGTGTGGCGAGCGGCCAGCAGGTGGCAGGCAAGGCGCATCATTCATGCATCTACTCAGCCAGGCTGCAGTGTGGCGAGCGGCCAGCAGGTGGCAGGCAAGGCGCATCACTCATGAACACTCAGCCAGGCTGCAGTGTGGCGAGCGGCCAGCAGGTGGCAGGCAAGGCGCATCATTCATGCATCTACTCAGCCAGGCTGCAGTGTGGCGAGCGGCCAGCAGGTGGCAGGCAAGGCGCATCACTCATGAACACTCAGCCAGGCTGCAGTGTGGCAAGCGGCCAGCAGGTGGCAGGCAAGGCGCATCATTCATGCATCTACTCAACCGGGCTGCAGTGTGGCGAGCGGCCAGCAGGTGGCAGGCAAGGCGCATCATTCATGAACACTCAGCCAGGCTGCAGTGTGGCGAGCGGCCAGCAGGTGGCAGGCAAGGCGCATCATTCACGCACCTACTCAGCCAGACTGCAGTGTGGCGAGCGGCCAGCAGGTGGCAGACAAGGCGCATCATTCACGCACCTACTCAGCCAGGCTGCAGGGTGGCGAGCAGCCAGCTGCCACAAAGGTGGCAAAGGAACATCCCTCCCACATAGGGGGTCACCCTGAAGCTTCTTCACACCCAGACACTGGGGGCGCTGAACCACTGGGAGACATGTCTCCAGTTTGGAAAACGAATTAGGCTTTCCAGGCAGCTTCCCGGGGGCACTAGGAGCCCTGGGAAGGGCCTAAGAGAACCACAGGTGGGGCCCAGGGCATGGGGCCTGGGTGCCGGCCCCAGGCTACCCACCAGAGGGGACACACGGTGGGCACCTCTGCCAGAAGCCAGTAGGGGGCAGACGCGTGCGACAGTCCACACTGCTCACAGCCCGCTCTGCCCGACAGCTCCCGCGCATTGGCGCATCCCGGCCCTAGCACACAGCGGTGGCACTTCGCGCTGCAGTGCCCGGTCCACTGCCTGGCCACCCACATACAGCACGCTCTCACAGGCTGCACTCCAGGAGGAAGGGCAGCCCAGGGGAGGGAGGCCGGGCTGAGCGGCACACATGCTCTGGGGAGAGGGGAAGGGCGGGCACTGCGGTCTGCGCCGGGCGAGGTGACCCACAGGTGACCCTGGGAAAATGCACAGGGTCCATGGTGCAGCTGGACACGTGAGAGAGACCCAGAGGAGGGGCCCGGGAGAGGCTCCGCAGCAGGGGTAGGTGTGTGGCCCCACGGAGCAACTGAGGAAGAATCTGGTGCCGATCCCAAGGCCGGCAGCACCGCAGCGAGCAGCCCGTCCCCGTCCGCTGCCCTGTCCTGGGGCTCGGCGGCCACACACACATGCTGGCAGGCCCAGCTGAGTCGAACTCTTCCACCTGAGCACAGGACACGTGAGTCCAGCAACAGGCAGACCGGGCAGTGGGACAGCCGTGAGCCACCCACGGGAGAGCCAGTGTGCAGAAACCAAACCCTGAGGGGAGATGAAGGCACACATACACACGCAGGCATGTGGCACCCGCACAGGGAAGGACCGACTGCAGGCACACACACACGCCTGCACACACGCAGGGACCTACACATGCGCAGCACATGTACACACAGGAACACGCAGATACACGCACACGTGCAGGGCACAAACAAGGACACACATGCAAGGACAAGCACACACGCAACATAGGGACATGCACATACGCAGGGGTTCACAAGGACACGGGAACACGCATACAGGGACATGCACATGCGTGTGCACGCCAGCACATACACATGCAAGCACAAATGGATGTGCGCGCACACAGACATGCACGTGAAGGCACACGGTACACAGGCACAAGCGTACATACACAGCACTGAGCAAACACAGGCACACGCGCATACATCCCAGGGACATGGGCACACACAGACCACAGGACACGCCCACAGCAGCTGTCGTGCACCAGCCCCTCGGCCAGAGCACTAGGAAATGGCCCCAGAGTACAGAACTGGTCAGGGAGGGGCTGTCAGAAAGTTTCTAAGGGAGAGACAGGGAAAGGCGACATTCCACAAGGGCCTGGGAAATTGGGGGAGCAGGAAGACGGCCGGAGGCCAGGAAACCCTCTCACACTCCTACACACACCACACAGTCACACACACTCCAGAGACACCACGCGCGCACACACACACACACACCGGACACACACATCCACACAGGAGGCTTGCTGCAGCAGCCTGCACTGGGCACAGCTGCCAGCAGGGGGCGCCACCTGCTGCTGCCAGAGCCTCCCCCGGAAAGGGCCCTTGGCTCAACTCCACCATGGTGAGAATCTACTGAACTCAAGGAAGAGACGGGGGGATGACCACTCAAATCCGGGACAAAGGACGGGCCAAGCCTGGGAGGACAGTATGGAAGGCAGGGACACTCGGTGGTCAGCAGAGCAGGACAGAGCAGAGGGCAGGCGGCGGCTCCGGGAAAGGGGACATGGACAAGGAGCCGGGCGGCTCCGGCAGGCGAAGACAGCTTGACGCCAGGAAACGTGTGCACGGCTGGTCAGGGCGAGGGGAACGGGCCTGCGTCACTCCCACCCCGCCGGGCAGCCCGGGAGCTGCGGGCAGGGCTCGTGGCCAACACGCCCAGGCTCGAACACCCGCCCAAGCAAAGGCGACAGGAGTCCAGGTTCTTTATGTGCACGTCACACGGGCAAGGCTGAACTGGTCCCCAGAGCCACTGTACCACGGGGAGCGAGCTCCGTCCCCCAAGCCCCATCGCAGGCGATTCCTGAATGCAGAGCCAGGAGTAACCCCTGAGCATCGCCAGATGGGACCCAAAAGCTTCGAAACGCATAAGACGCAGAGGGAGAGGACAGATCGGGGTGAGCCCGCCCGGGCCCTGAGGACGCTGTGAAAGGGTCAGCCAGGTCCTGGGAGCACAGCGACGACCCGGTCAGCGAGAGGCAGGCAAGGGTGCGCAGGGCAGAAGGCACCGAGCGCGGAGTCCATGGAAGCGGCTGCAGCCGCGCAAGGGCTTGTCCAGGGCCCCAGCGGAGCGCCTGGCCACGTCCACCCTGGGACTGAGCCACAAGGCCAGCAAGGCAGCCAAGGGAGCCGGGGAGCAGTGCACAGCGGAAGACACCCCACGCGCCACCTGACCCATCGGAGGGGAGAGCGCAGGCCGGGCAGGGCGGGCACGCACAGCGGGCACGAGGAGCATGAACAGAGCCCGTCACGCCACGCACAACGCTGGCCCAGCCCCAGACCACCAGGCAGAGGGTCCGAGGAGGCAGGACCTGCAGGGGCAGGAAGTGCCTCCCAGTACAGCCTCAGGGGCGGGGTCCAGAAGGGAGGCAGTGGGCATCTGTCGGACCCAACGGACCCTGCACGCCCCCAGCACCACTGAGCAAACCCAGTGCCAGGCCACAGGCTCAGGCAGGCTGGGGGGCATCGGGGTGTTGCTGGGCCCAGTGAAAGTTGTCAGGGCTGAGACCCAAGAGTCTCGGCCAAGGTGCTAACACTCACTGTCTGGCTGTGCAAGGCACGCAAGTGGGGATCCACCTGTGAAGGGCTGGGGGCCCCACGCGCAGGGAGGGGCCTACCCACGGGGAGGGAAGGGCCCGAGTGAAGGGCGGGGCCGTAATAGGGAACAGGCTGACTTATGGGGAGGGGCGGGGGTCACATGACGGGTGGGCCCATGTGATGGGCAGGGACTGACTGATGTATGGGGAGGCGAGTCCCCGTGAGGGGCGGGGCAAGGGGCGGGGCACATGCTGGGGCGGGCCACGTGAGGGGCGGGCAAGGCCAGGTGCTGGGGCAAGCCCACGTGAGGAGCTGGGCCAGGTGTGACAGGGCAGGGCCACGTGCTGAGTGTGGCAGGCCCACGTGAGGGGCACGGCCAGGCGTTGAGGCGGGCCCGCGTGAGAAGTGGGGCCAGGTGCTGAGTGGGGCAGAGCCACGTGCTGAGTGGAGCAAGGCCACGTGCTGGGGCGGGCCCATGTGAGGGGCGGCAGAGGGACCGGGTGGCTCTGTGGAGCCTTGGGTGTGCGGGTGGAAGGGACGGCTGGCGTGGCTGCCCACTATGCCCCAGCGTTTCCTTGGGTATCTGTTAAGCACCAGATGCAGGCAGACAGGAGCCCGGCTCTGAGGTGTCACGGGCTCTCGGGCAGCCTGCTGGCCCGGGGCCTTCTGGGACCCCCTCGTGTGGACAGGGGGCCTCGAGCAGAGCCAGGCTGGGAGGTGGAGGCCGGCCCGTCACGCACGCAGCCTTCTGCCGGGAGGGCCCCTGGAACCAAGGCACCACGTCCTGGCCTGGACGGGCCAAACGGGCAGCGGCACGGACTGCAGCCCCTCGACGAGAACCCGGCCCGGCAGACGCTCTCCAGAGAGCGCTGAGGGCAGCCGGCACGGACGTGGCACACCCTGAAGACCGCCCCTGTCGTTAAGAGCACCACGAGTGGCCCAAAGGCTGAGCCTGACCAAGCGGCCAGGTGTCTGGAAACAGCACCGGTGGGAAAAAGCAAACACAGAAAAACAAAAACAAAAAACAACACAAAAAACCACCTCTGCGATCTGGGCGCCCCAGTGTTCAGAGTGAGGCCTGACCCGCGGTCCTGCCTGCTGCGGCTCAGGGCAGCCGCTCGCCGACAGCCCTCTGCAGGTCTCGCGAAACCAACTGGAAAATCCCGTCTTCCTCGCGGCCTGAAAGGGCAGACCGAGCAACCGGAATGGAATTTCCGCACCGGGCAGAGCCCAGCAGTGAAGGAGTTCAAGGGGCTGCTGTTGAGAGGGAGCGTGTGAGTCGAGTGCCGCGCCTCCCCCATCGGACTCCTGGCCGCAGTGTGGGCCTCACCGTTCTCTGCTCACAGGGATCGATCCCGGGGCTTTGCGGCCAGGCCTGTGCTCCAGCCCCAAGGCTCTGCTAGCTCCTGGGTGCACGAACTTCCCTTTCTAGTCTCTGGTTCTACAGGGTTGAGTGGCAGATACTCGGATCTACTTAGCCCAATCGAGCACACGGGAGACACGAAATCCTAAAGACAGGCCTTGAAGCGAAAACAAGCACCTGCCCGCGAGCCGGGCCCAGGAAGAGCAGCGCGCTGTAAGGCCCCCAGGCAGCCGCCAAGCTGCTAGGAGGTGAGCGGGCAGCAGGAGCACGGTGGGAAAGCCCCAGGATGCTCTCAGGCTGGGCCTCCACGGCCCCCTGGACACACCCGTCTGCCCCCGGTGTCAGGAACGGGGAACAGGTCGGTGCTTCTGTGCGAGTGCGCAGCCTTGTCCGGGGAGCCCTGCCGACCCGCGTGCCCACACCGACACTGTGCCACCTTCCCAAATCCCTCCACCTCAGTCCCGACCGCAGCACCGCTGACGCTGACGGAACTCCTGGCTCCTGCGACGGCCTCCAACAAGCGGACCGGAGCGCCAAGTCTCGCCCCGCGCGGGCGGGAGTGGGAGCCGCTGCCCTCTTACCTCTGCTCCCGACCCCGGGCCCGGGGAGTCCACTTTCCTCTTCTTCCTCGGCCCAATGGCCGCCAGTGCCGTGAGGTTGGCATCGCGCTGCCGCATCTGTGCCAGCTCCTGTTGCTGCATCTTTGTTTGGAAAGTGAAGAGAAGGGTCGTTCATGCACGGGGCTTTCCTACTGCCAGCCAGGCAGAGCGCCGAGTGGCCCCCCACATCCCTAAACGGAGATGCACTAACAAACGGGCTCCTTTCACGCAGTAAGAACACTCCAGTCCTGAAGGTAACAAAGCAACACACACTCATCTCCCACGTCCAGAGGCCAGGGGATCTTGAGATCCACACAACAGCCTCCCAGGGAACCGAGCGCCCCTTCCCCGGGGCGAGAACACTCACCTCTTTCGCTTTCTGCTTCAACCTTAACTGCTCCGGATCTTCCTGTCTGGATCGAGACTGTCGACAAAGCGAGAGAAAGGAGCGTGGCGGGTGTGCACACCGTGGAGTGACAGGTCCCACGACAAAACCACAGGCCTTGTCCGGGGCCACGCCCAGGGGTGCTCAGGGGTCACTCCCGGAGGGCTCAAGAGACCCTCCGTGGCACTGGAGAGGAAGCCGCGTCAGCGGTGTGCGAGGCCGGCGCCCGACTGATCACTCCTGCCCCTGACCACGTGCCTCTCGCGGCCTCACAAGCGCGTCCCGGGCCCTCCCGGCCCCCCGAGCGGGCGCACACACGCTGACCGCGAGCGGCGGCCACTTGCCTTGGCTGCTCGCATCAGGATCTCTCTCTCCTGCTCGTCTTTCCTCTGTTTCTCAATCTGATCGAGCTGTTCGAAGAACTTGAGCTGAGCCCGGACGTCACTGGCCTGCTCGTATCGGTCGTCGTCCTACAGCAAGGTTGCAGACGGGGTCTGTCGCATTGGTGAGTGCCCCCGGCCCCCAGGCCCCCACAGCAGGGAGCAGGCGCAGCTCCCTCTGCTGGGGGCACAGGACCCACGGCCAGACAGCCACTCTGGCACCTGGGGGCCCGTTCCCACACCTGCCAGCCATGCCAGGCACGTGGCCCGGCCTACACAAGCGGCTGGAAGCTGGCAGACTGACTCCTGCACACAGTTGCCGCCAGGACTTGGACCTGGAGATCCACCTGGGTCCCTCGGTGTGACTCAGACGGACCCTTCCTGCTGTGCGCCTCCCTCAGTGCAAACCCCACGACCCGCGTCTCGGCACCACCAGGAGCCAGAGATGGCAGCCCACGTCAGTGCTGGCACTGGGCATCTCCAGGGGACCCCTCGAGCTGTCCAGATGAACCAGCACCCTCCAGCACGCCCCACCCCGCCAGCCCGGACAGGCCTTCCAGGGCCTCCGGGGCACCGGGGCCCAGGCACCTTGTAGGAGAAGTTCTTCTGCTGCGCCGTCTCCGAGATCTTCTCCACCAGGTTCTGGAGCCTCTGCTGCGTGGCGTGAGACACGTAGCTCACCACGTCCGGGTGCAGCTCCGTGATGCCGTGCTTCTTACCTGCGGGACGGAAACGGGCGTCACGGCCGCGTGGGCCTCCGCTGCTCCTGCCGCTTCCCTGAGCACCGGGGGCGGCCCCGGGGAGGCAGGGTCCTGCCACGGGCTGCTGAGCCCTGGCTTCCCGGCTCGCACCTGACCCCAGGCCACCCGGCCAGACACCGTCCGTCCCTACGGCGGCCTGGCCAGGCACCACCCACCGATCTCCAAGATCCGTCTCTGCAGCGGCGCCGGCAGCAGGAAGGTCTCGTCCTTGCACGACCGAGTGAGGGTGCCCACCAGCTCCGAGTTGGTGGCCAGGATCCGAGCACTCTCTTCCGACAGGTTGACTCCAGCCATCGATGCGACATCGTTGATGTCATCATCGTCCCTGCAGGGAAGAGACTGCTCGTCCGGACAGCCCACGAAGCGCGGGAAGAACCAGCTCAGCGAGCGGCCGCCGTGGGAGCTGCGGGGGCCCCGAGGAAAGCACGGCTTGGCCCCCAGCACCGCACCGGCCCCGGGAGCAAGCCAGGCTGTGTCCCGGGAAAGGGCTGTTCTGGATGAAGGAAGCAGCAGGAGCGAGCCCGAGGCTCTGCGCCGGTAGAAAGGCAGGACAGACGGACACAGGACAAACGGGCCCTGGAGATGGGCGGGCGAGGAGAACACAGGCCGGTGCCAGGGCAGGAGGATGAGAGACAGGCCCTAGCAGGGCAGGATGGGCGGACGGGCCTGGCCTGTGCGGGACAGGAGGACGGATGGACAGATCAGCTGGTCTGGGCAGGGCACCCTGGCACATGCCACGTCAGAGGTGGCACTGTACCGACCACTGTACCGGCCCCCGTGAACCTGGGGAAGAGCAAGGGCTCCCGCCCAGGGTCCCCTTCTCTGAGAAGGGTCTGGAGACCCTGCAGAGCCCACGTGTGAGCGACTGTCCCGAGAGAGGCCACGGCCACAGGACCCTAGTGAATCAGGCGCCGCCCGCTGCCGGAGCCGGCAGGGTCCTTGGCCTTCTCGCTGTCGTGCGGGCAGCCGGCAGCCAGGGCCAGAGCCGCAGGTCTCATGAGGACATGCAGTCTGGTTGGAATTCCACGCGAGGCGAGGGCTGGTGTCTTCTGCCCTGCCTGACCCCGCCCGGGCGCCCGGCAAGGGTCTCTGCAGTCTGCCTGCGCTGAGTCACGCAGTGGCCCTGGCATGAGCATTCGTTTCCCTTCCCCCCTCTGGGGTTCCCTCTGCCACGGAGCAGAGCCACGGCCGCCACCTGTCCCATGGCCGTGCCTTCTGTCTGGGTCATTTCCAGCAGTACTTGGGGTCCACACGGCCCGGGGGTCAAATCCAGGGCTCCAGCCCTCTGGGCACACCGAGGCCCTTTCTACTTTGATGTCTGACGTGGTGGCTCAGGCCCAGGGTCACCCACACGCAAGGGAGTGGCTGCAGGTCGAGGCCCAGAACACCCCCACCCCACACTCACACCGGCCCCATACCCGACTGCCCGGACACGTCCTGCTGGGACACGGAACCCAGCTCAGGTCACCACAACCCCTGGCACAGCCAAGACCAAGCCCGTGGCAGCCACCGACGACTAAGGCAGAAGCCTCGGCTGCCTGCGAGGGGCAGAAAGCGCTGCCTGGAGGGTCAGGCCGCGGGTGACAGGGGCCACGCACGGAGCAGAGGGCCCACCCGAGCCCAGAGCGCTACGGTCCCCACGCTTCCCAGGCTGACTTGGGGCGACAGAGCAGTGACCCGTCCTTACCGGAAAGAGCCGCCCGCGGGCTCCTTGAGTCTGTTCTTCTGCGCCGCCACTGCTTGGGCCGAGACCGCAGAAAGGGCTTTGGTTCCAGGCAGCGCTGCAGGCCTCACCACGGGGACTGCGGGGCACAAGGCATGGGTGACCCCAACGGGCCCATCCGCCCGAGATGTGGGACACCAGCTCTCAGCCCCAGGGCAGTGCCAGCTCCCACGCGGCCTCCTGCGGGCGGCCACCGGGGGACGAGAGCAGGCGACACGCGGCGTGGTGGTGGCTGCCCGGCGCGGCCTCACCTGGCTGCAGCTGGTTCAGCTGGATGTGCTGGGGCGTCGTGAGCACGATGCGGTTGTGGGGCTGCCGGAGCGCGACCATGGGCGTCTGCGTCAAGGTCACCTGGGGGGGCCGGAGCAGCGTCCCCGGCTTCGGCGGCTGCTGGATCACCTGCGACGGAGCCCACGGCCCTGGTGAACCTCCCCTGCTCACACGGCCCTGCCGTTCCAGGGCAGGGTCGTCCCCAGCAGTGCACGACGCCCAGTGACCCCGAGGGAACTGGGGTCACCCCCTCCGTGTCTTCTCCAAGGGGTGCTCGGACCTTTTCCCTCGGCCCCACACAGCCACCTCTGCCCGAGTCGGCAGCCTTGGCCCTGCTCGCTCCCTCCGGCCGGCCCAGGGACACAGAGGCACAGGTCGCACGGCGACACGGCAGCCAGGCCGGATGAGGTCTGGCCGCTGCGGGAACCCGGGGGGTGGGGGGGGGGTCCTCCTTCCCGCTTCGCCCAGGAGTGAAGAAGACAGACAGGGCAGGTGACAAGCCAGGCCATGCTGCTGTCTCCAGACAGGAAGGGATGCGGCATCCAGGGCGGCACTCGTGACCCGGGCAGGGAGCCCGCATGGCCGCACCTATCGTGCTCAGTGCTCAGGGCAGCCCGTGACGAGCGACCAGGGAGCCCGCACAGCCGCACCTCCCTATCGTGCTCAGGGCAGACCTGGCAGATGGAGACTCCTGACCACAGACCACACAACAACTGTCCCTTCTGCACCGCAGGCCCAGAACCGGACCAGGAACCGGCGCGCAATGAGGGGGCAGCGAGGCAGATTACTCAGGGATAGGGTCCAGGCCGGACCGACCACTGCTCGTGACCGCCGCCGATGGCGACACCCCAGAGGCGGCGGAAATCCCGGGCCACCGGGTGCATCTGGTTCTGCGGAACCACACGAGGGCCCCCGCCCGCGCGCCGCCCTCCACGCTCAGCGTCCCACTCCGCCAGGCGGGCTCGGGGCCATGGCCCGGCTCGCGCCTTCATACCAGCGGTGCAGGCTGCCCGGGCCTGCCAGCGCCCACCTGTGTGGGCTGCGTGAGGCTGATGACGGGAGGCTGCAGGGCACTGGTCACGGTGGCCGCCGTCTTCCCGGCCGTGCGCTGCACCGAGCTGCTGAGCACCACGGCCGTGAGGGCCGTGGTGGCCTGCGAGGCGGGCGGCGGCTGCTGCTGGCTCTGCTGGATGAAGGCCGCGGAGTCGGGCGTCAGCTGTCTCAAGGCGGGCAAGCTCCTCTGGGCACAAAGAGAGACCGGGCTCAGCAAGGGGCGAGGGCGGCGGCTCGGCCCGCGCGCGGAGAGGAGCCCGGCAGGGAGCCAAGCGCACGCGGACCCGCAGCCCACACACCGGGGCCTGCGGGAAACCGCCCACAGGGGCAAGGCGTCCACGCAGCTGTGGCTGGACGCGGCACGAGCCCGGTGCCATTCCCGGGCGCCTGGCTTCTCTGAGCTGTGGGGGACCCCTGCGCCCATGCCGGGAAGCTTGCTCTTCCTGGTGCCGACCCCGAGCGCCCGTGTCCCTGTAACAAGCCCCTGCTGCCCGGTCTGCAAAATTACCTTCAGGAAAGGCACAAGGTAAGGTTGAGGTGAAGAATTAAGTTCCCGGTATAACCGACTCGTGAAATCCTCGGCTTCGATCTTCCCATCCTGAAAAGCAGAGTCCGTGACGCGGCTGCGAGCCCCCCACACAGGGCCCCGAGGAGGAGCAGGCCTCGGCCCCGAGCCTCTCACCAGACCTCTGGGCCTGCACGGCTGGGCCCGGGCGCTCCGAGGGCAGCCGCTGGCCTCCAGCAGTCAACCAGCACTGCGGAGCCCGGTGTTATGAGGGCCCCGGTGTGAGCCCCGCTCCCTGGGTGAGGGCCCTGTGTTTCGAGGCTCCCGGGCGTGGTCCGTGGAAACCACCTTGCCACAGAGCAGCGCAGACGGGAGGCACCGTGCCCATCGTACGCCAGCACCCCCAGCCTGGGAGGGGCATGCGATGCCCTGGGGGCAGCCCGAGAGAGCCCTCACCCAACACTGCCAGCCCCCAGCCCAACCTGCCCTGCACCCCTCATCGCAGGACCGTCCCTGGCAAGGCATCAGAGCGAGTTGTGGGCAGGAGAGAAGAGGCAGGTGGGGCCAGACCCCAACGGCCCCTGACCTGGACAATGGAGCAGGCCCCTCGGAGTCTGCAGGTGGGAAGCTGGGGCCACCCCCCACACACAAAAAATGGTGCCGGAGGCAGGAGAGGGGGCGGCCGGCACACCCCCGACCTCAGGTGTCCTCGGGAATCCGAGCCGGGCAGTGCTGGCGGGCACACGCAAGCCCCGCCCCCGAGACCACTCAGCGGGCCGCAGGCCTCACCAGCAAGTTCTGCACAAGCTCCTTCACGTTGGCGGCCGTCTCCGTGGACTGTTTTCCAGACGACGCCAGCTTGATCAGCGTCGACAGGAAGTTCTTACACTTCTTCACGTTCTCCATCGTCTCCTGCGCGCACCGGGAGACAGGGAGTGAGTGGCCGGGAGGCAGGACACGGGGGCCTCACCAGGGGCCTGCACCAGGCCCGGGGGACAGAACTGGGACGCAGAGTCCATCAGCTTGGGCTGTGACAGGACATCAGCGCTTCCTAGACAAGGAGTCTGTCCTGGCCCCGCAGGGAAGCAGACACCAGGGTACCTGCGCTGCGCATCGGAATCTGCTGCCCGCTCAGCCCCCACCAGGCAACGGACACTGGCCCGATCATCCGAGCACAGCGCACGGCGTGCACAGCCCCCCAGCGCCTCTCGGCCCACGGGACCAGCAGTGACAAACCCCCGCCACAGTGCCTGAGAGGGCGTCAGGGCAGACCAGGACACCAGGTCACCAGGGAAGAGCAGGCATCCCTCTGGCACAGGCGCACACAAAGACACGTGCGACACACACACGCACAGACACACGTCAATACACACAGACACAGACACACACAGAGACACGCATGCAGACACACAGAGACAAGCATGCCCGCTGGCAGACACACACACACAGACACAGACAAGCTCACACAGGCATATACACACACATGCACACAGACACGCAGAGGAACACACACACACAGGCACACATGCAGAGGCACAAGCACACACACACACACAGACATACACAGGCACTTACGTATGTACACAGACGCATTCACAGACAGCGAGGTACGTGCATGCCCACACACACAGACATACGTACACGCGGATATACGCAGGCACATGCACACGCATACAAGCACACACGCACCTAGACATATACACAGAAGACACACAGGCAATGCAGGCACAAACAGAAAGATGCACACTAACATGCACGCACACATATACACACGCACTCACATGAGTATACACACATGCGTGCACTCAAACACGTATGCACACATGCACGCACGTACTCGCACACAAGCATGCACACGCACGCATACTCACACACATGCCTGCACAAGGGCCTGCACCTTCTGCTTGCCCACAGGTGGCCTCTGCCCCGTGCCCAGGGCCCGGGAGGGGCCTGCAGGCGTCCGTGTCACACAGTTCCCAGGGCAGGGGGGAGGCCAGGCCGGCCTCGAGGGGACTCACTGTGGCAGCTGCAGAGGTGGTGGTGGGCCCTGGCACGGCTCGCTGAGGGGTCCCCGTCTGCACGGCTGTGGCTGTCCCGAGTGCCGTGGTCTGGGCGGTGCCACCCAAGAC